>NW_006159555.1:9588008-9616763 GCF_000334495.1 Tupaia belangeri chinensis | reverse complement strand
ATCTTTCCATCCTTTTCTTATGTGCACTAATTGCTATGAATTTCCCTCTTATGACTGCTTTTGCTGTGTCCCATAGATTCTGGACACTTGTGTACTCATTATCATTTGTTTCCATAAATTTTTTGATTTTAGACTTAATTTCTTCAGTAGTTAAGAAGTCATTCAGAAATAGGTTGTTCAGTTTCCATGTGTTTGTGTAATTTTGTGGGTGTTTCTTGAAATGAATCTTGAGTTTAATTCCTTCATGGTCGGAGAAGATGCTGGATATAGTTTCTATACCTTTGAATCTGTAAAGGCTTGATTTGTGTCCTAACATATGGTCAATCTTTGAAAAGGTTCCATGTCTGAGCGAGAAAAATGTATATTTTGTGGACTTAGGGTGGAAAGTTCTAGAGATATCTATCAAGCCCATTTGATTTCTAGTATCACTTATGTCCTGTATCTATTTATTTTTTGCCTAGAAGGTCTGTCTAAAGGAGATAATGAGGTGTTGAGATCCTCCAAAATTATAGTGTTTCTCCCTATCTCTCCTTTTAGCTCCAGCAGTCTTTCCTTCACATATTTAGGTGCTCCTGAGTTGGGTGCGTAGATAGTTATAATCATTATGTCTTCTTGCTGGATTACCCCACTTACTATTATATAATGCCCTTCTTTGTCTCTTCTTACAGTCTTTGTCTTGAAGCCTATTTTGTCTGAAATCAGTATTGCAACTCCAGCCTTTTTTTGATTTCCATTTGCATGGAATATCTTCTTCCAGCCCTTGACTTTTAGTCTATGTATGTCTTTATCCATAAGGTGAGTTTCTTGTAGGCAACAGATAGAGCGTTATTGTTTTTTTTTTTTTTTAAATCCATTCTGCCAGTTTATATCTCTTAATTGGAGAATTTAATCCATTGATATTCAATGTTATTATCGATATTTCTGGCCCTGTTCCTATCATTAAGTGAGCCATTTTCTTGGTTACTTTTTGTTCTCTTATAATGATCTGACTTTTTAGTTTTCCTAAATCCCATATCTTCATGAGATGATCTTAGAGCACTGTTGTAGTTAAATTAATAGAAGATCTCATAAGGAATTTCCAAAGGTCTCAGCTACTTACTTGTCCTTCTTGAGTTCTATTGATATAAGGGGAAATAGAGACCACAGCAACACATTTTTAAAAACCCCATTTATTTATCTATTTATTTGCCATGATTTCTAAGCCGCCAGGTCTGGGACTTGAACCACAGTTGGGTATATGGGAATCCAGCACCTTAACCACCACATCACCTGCTGGCTTCAGCTATTCATCTTTAACACTTCCTCTTCTCTTCTAACCTTTCCTCTCATACTGAAGCTGCTCTCCAATCTTCCTCACAATAGCCTGCTCCAAAAAATCCCTCTATTCCCAATCACTTCTAGCCCCTGTCCTTTTACCCTACCCACTAGCATTTTTACTTTGCATTACAAGGTTCCATAGAGCTAATTTAGCAAAGGAGGACCATCAGTGGCTGTGAATATGATAAGAGTCAAGACAGAATCTTTGTGAGCATGAGAGGAGAAAGGCTACGAACTAATATACATAAAACATTTTTCTTTTATTAGGTATTTCCTGTGCACCTCTTAAATATTTTACTTTAAGTTGCCATATGCTGGATTGTGTTGCAATTTTTGGGGAAGGAAGAATTGGGCTGTAGTCCTCATATGGGTGACTCTGCAGAGTGCCCACACCTTGATTTGCCTTCAGTATGCATTTGCTCTCAGTTGTGTCTGTCTGGGTGGAGAGTTGTTATTCTAGACCATATCTTTCAATAACTGTTTTTGAGTCCTGGCAGCCTACTTCTGGGATGTATTTGTGGTGGCTTCCTCTCACCTTGAGGGATGTCCTCTCTACTGGGTACTTTTTGGGTGGCTCTTACTTGTCCACTCTTTTTAAAACAGTTTTTGTGCCACAGGACATACATTCTTGCTGTAGAGAGACAAAGAGAAATAGAAAGAGGGAAAGTGAAAAATCATCCCAAGTGGGGATGACCAAGCTGAAGTCCCTTCTGTCAGAATTTTGGGCACACATATACATATACTCAGTGTGATTTCCTTCCACTCTTCTTATGCTCTCTTCTGGAGTAGATCTTTCAAACATTTTTTATTTATTTTAAAATTATGACTTCTAGTTTACAAATAATCATTGTACATCTTTGTATGGTACAGTATGGTTTTTAAAAGCATGTATATTGTGTGTAAAACTTAAAGATATATGTGTATTAAAGTGTTCAACATTGAACATTATATAATGTTGTACATATTTGAAAAGAATTATGCTAGTTTTTATTTTGAAAGAACATATTGAATTGTCAATTTTGTCTGTTGTTTATTTCTCCTGAAGCCTACTCTTGCTTCTCCTGCCTCAACCTTAGATCTTCTGCTCTCTACCTTTCCTTTCTCTCCTCCACCTGCCATATTGTTTTCCATAGTGGCTGTACTAATTTACATTCCCAGCAGCAGTGCACAAGGATTCCTTTTCTCTGCAACCTCCTCAACACTTGTTATTCTTTTTTTTTCTTTTCTTTTTTTGGTCATAGACACTCTGACTGGGGTTAGGTGACACCTCATTGCAGTTTTGATTTTCTTTTCCCTTGTGACAAGAGATGGTGATTTTTTTCCCATGTGTTTTTTACTCATTTGTATGTCTTCCTTTGAGAGTTATCTGTTCTAGTCAACTGTCCATTTTCTGATTGGATTATTAGATTTTTTATTTTTTCAATTTTTAGGGGGAAATTTTTGCTATAGGGCATGTGTGCTTGCTGGAGAGACAGAGAAAGACAGAGAGACAGAGACCAAGAAATCACCTCCCAGCGGAATGGCTATGCCACAATCCTTTCTCCATCATTTTCCTCTTGGGATCTTGAGCACACATGTACATACTCCCAGGGTGAGTTTCAAGCCACCAGGCACAGGATTCAAACTGCAGTACACTACATGGGAGTTCAACAATGTAACCATTATGCTATCTGCTGTTCCCAGATTATTAGTTTTTTTAAAAAAATTTTATTTATTATTATTATTTTATTTTATTTTAGTTTTTTTTTTTAAATAATTTTTTGCTGGGACCAGCAGTTAGTGTAATGGCTATGTCGCTGAACTCCCATGTAGTGTACTGCAGTTTGAATCCTGTGCCTGGTGGCTTGAAACTCACCCTGGGAGTATGTACATGTGTGCTCAAGATCCCAAGAGGAAAATGATGGAGAAAGGATTGTGGCATGGCCATCCCCCCTGGGTGGTGATTTCTAACTTTCTGTCTCTCTCTGTCTTTCTGGCAAGCGTACGTACCCTATAGCAAAAACCTCTCCAAAAATTTTTTTTTTTTTTGCTGAGTGAGCTATACGATTTTGTTATATAATCTGGTTGTCAATCCTTTTTCTGAAATATAGTAAGCAAATATTTTTTCCTATTCTGTGGGTTATCTCTTTTTTTTTTTTTTTGCTGAGTGAGCTATACGATTTTGTTATATAATCTGGTTGTCAATCCTTTTTCTGAAATATAGTAAGCAAATATTTTTTCCTATTCTGTGGGTTATCTCTTTTTTTTTTTTTTTGCTGAGTGAGCTATACGATTTTGTTATATAATCTGGTTGTCAATCCTTTTTCTGAAATATAGTAAGCAAATATTTTTTCCTATTCTGTGGGTTATCTCTTTATAGTGTTTATTGTTTTCTTTGCTGTGCAGAAGCTTTTTAGCTTGATGTAATATATCTTGTCTGTTTTTGGTGTTGTTACCTATGCTTTAAGGTCTTATTTAAGAAATCTTTGCATATTACAATATCTCAATGTGTTTCCTTTGCATTTTCCTCATGTAGCTTTATAGTTTTGACCTTTACATGTAAGTCTTTAATCCATTTAGACTTAATTTTTATAAATGGCAAGAGATAGGGGTCTAATTTCGTTCTTTTGTAAGGAGACATCTATTATTGAAAAGACTGTCATTTCTTTACTGGATTGTCTTTTGACCTTTGCGAAAAATAAGTTAACTATATGTTGTTGAATTTATTTCTGGATTCTTTATTCTGTTCCATTGGTCTATATGTCTATTTTTATGCTAGTGCCATGGTGCTTTGGTCATTATAGCTTTGTTATTTATTTTGAAGTTAGGTAGTGAAATGTTTCCCACTTAATTCTTTTTGCACAGTATTGCTTTGGCAATATGGGGTCTTTAAAGACTTCAGACAAATTTTATGATTGTTTTTTATATTTATGTAAAGAATGCTGCTACTATCTTAATTGAAATTACATTGAGGTCAGCCAATGGGATGGTGGTTAAGATTGCTGAATCCCACATGGCCAACTGGGTAGTTTGAGCCCTGTGGCTTGAGAAACAAGATGAACGTGTGTGTATACATGCACAAAATCCTGAAAGGAGAATGGAGGAGAAGGGATTGTGGCATGACCAGACTTTCTTACTCCCTTTATCTCTTTCCAGAAAGTGCACACAGCCTTTAGAAAATTAAAAGTAAATAAATAAAAAGAATAGAAAAAATAATAGAAATTGCAATCAACTTTTATATCATTGGGTAGTATTGACATTAAATTATGTGGACTTTTCCAATCTATGAACAATGGATGTATTTTAAAATAATTTTCTCTATAGAGATCTTGCACTTTCTTGGTTAGATTCATTATAAAGTTATTTATTTACTTATTGTAGCTATTATAAATTGGATTGGTTCTTCATTTCTGTCTGAGCTTGTTGATCATTGGAAAGGGTCTTAACTTCACACATTCAGTTAGTGATTTTGGTTCAGAGGCTATCTTATTACAAAGTGAGGCAATTTGTGGGAGTAACAGTACACACAAGAGGGTAAACTACAGCTACAGAGCCTCAGTAATGAGTTCCTCACTAATTATAGCACCCCCTTCTTTTTTTCACCTTCTGAGCTATCCTCTAGCCCATCCTGGGCTTCTCTTTAGGTGCAACCCCACAGGTGGATTTTCACATTTTCTCCAGCTCCATCCCTAGCTTCTTGATCCAGTCTTCCTGTTGATTTTCTCTTCTCAAAAGAATTTACCTTTGCTTGCTGTCCCTTGATCTCAAACATTTCTTTTTTTAAACAAAGCATTCCTTTATTATACATGGAAGTCAAAGTTACATGGTCACTGTAGAAATTACATAAGTCCAAAAATTTCAAAGAAAAACTGTATAATTATCCATAATCATTAAAACAACCACAATTAGGGTTTGGTAAATTTCCTTCACTTTAACATAATTGAAAATATACCAGGTAGTAGGGGGAAATCTGGGCTTGTGAAGGGCCATGACACGTAGAACCTGCAAGAAAAGCTCGCAGAAAACGAGGTTCTGCGAGGAGGGAGGCTCTGCGGTCTGCGCGGTGTATTCCAGTGGCTTAGCGGTAGATCCGTGCGGGGAGCCGACGTTCCGGAAAGGGACTGAACCGGGTGTACACAGATTGTGACTGTATCTATTAACTCTGTAGCTGGAACCAGAAGTGTTTGTTTAATGAATGACTTATCCATTTAGGACCTACTTAGACCCTGAGGATAATCCTGTGAATTGCTAATAGTTTGTTGGGTCTGACCCTTAGTATTAATTTCAGCACGTTGAGACGAAAACCCACGCGACTAGAGCTAAAGCTTGATGACATTGAAGAATTTGAGAGCATTCGAAAGGATCTGGAGACCCGTAAAAAACAGAAGGAAGATGTGGAAGTTGTAGGAAGCAGTGATGGAGAAGGAGCCATTGGGCTCAGCAGTGACCCCAAGAGCCGGGAACAAATGATTAATGGTCGAATTGGTTATAAACCCCAGCCCAAGCCCAGCAATCACTCCTCTCAATTTGGAAGTTTTGAATTTTAGAGACGGATTATTTCGCATGCCAGAACCCTGGAATGGAATAAAATGATGGCAGAGGTACAAACCAGATTTAGAGTATCAAGTGCTTATTATGAAGCACAATGTTTAACCTCCTGCAGAGAAAAATATTTCTGCATGAGATTACTCATGCTCAACTTTCGCTCTAAGCTGGAATCCAGACTATGGTTTGTCTCTGGAAAATTTGACTCTAAACAATTATCTGACTCTTGTTTTTAAAAATAAATACATTTTTGGAAAAAAAAAAAGAAAATATACCATCTAGCAGCAGTAACACAACTGGACCTATGTATGAGGGTCCTGGGTTCACTTCTCTAGACCTCCCTGTGCATGTTGGGCATGAGTGTGACTAGGTGAGACTAGGAGTGGGTCCTAGCATGGAAGCCCTGTTTGGAGTGTCTCTGTATCTCTCTGTGTCTCTAATAGGAGAAATAAATAAATTAAAAAAAGATTATATGAAAAAGGAGTGAGAGAGAAAATATGCTATAATTTAGATATGTATTTGAATTTTTTCCTCCTTATCTTTTACTCTAAGTTAATCTATGCCAACTCTTAATGAAGTCATGCAATTATTATTATATTATTTGTGTGTGACTGTGTGGGCATGAGCAGGCATGTATGCACACATGTGCATGCACACACACACACACACACACATTCTCTCTTCTCTAACTGGTCTAGGTTGCTATGCAACCTAATTCACAACACTGTATTTAGGCTCCCTTTTATCAGATAGTTATTTTTCCCTTACCTGTTTTGTTTCTTCTTCTTAACCTTTACGGGTGTGTATGGTTTCTGGTCAATTAAAGGAATTATATATTGATTAAAGCCTAACTTTAAATTGGGTAATAGGTAGCACTAAACATATAAAAGGGAGTCCTACTTCTTCCTAATAGCCTTATTGGTTCATTTCCTATGGTATCTGAGAGTTTGTCTCCACCCTCCCCTAGCCTTGGCTCGATTGCTTATTCCTAAATGTCCTCAGCCTTCATAAATTGCTAGGAAACAAGGTCTGAGCACCTAAAGAGAGTTTCCTGTTTTTCTCTTGTAAAATGACAGTGAGGAGATTTGATAAAAGCTGAATGAATTTTTAGTCTAGGATGTTCTGTTCTTAAGCTATAATTGCTGTTTTTCTTTTAACTCTAGAAGTGATTTGCTGAACAAAAGAAACTTTAGTCTTCATGCGTGTATTATTATTTTAACAAAAAATTCTCCTTTGAATGTGTAATTTAAAAAGGATTTATGCATAATTGAAGGTGATTTTTATTTTGTTTTGGGATTGGTTTTATGTGAGTCTCATGGGGGAGGATGTAATTTTAAGGTGAATTTTCTGGGACACATTTATTCCACAAAGTCAGGCACACTTGACTGCCGGAAACAGAGAAGTCTATGAAATACCCACTTTAAACACGATTTTAGAATTGAAAAATGTTAAATCAAATTTTTAAGGTAGATTACCTAAATGATGTATATTTGATCTTCAAAAGTTAATATCACTGGGATAGCATAAGAAAATAAGGATTACATGGTAGTTTGCAGGCATTTAGGTTATTTATCACAAGCTTCCAAAAATTTAGAGATACTAGTATTTATGGCCATACCTGGGAGAAGTCTAATCTTGGGTTCTATAATAAGAGAGTTATCAGACTCCTGAAATATTCAGACAAGAAACCGTTTTAAAGCCGAGATGTGTCCTGGCATATTCAGGGAAGTTGTACTCTAAACTCCATCTCCTAGACTCCTGAAATATTCAGACAAGCAAGGTAGGGTGACCCCTGTCTTTTCTCTGTCTCTGGCTCTGTCTTTCTATCTTGCACTCTCTCTCTTTAAATTTTTAATTTCTTTCTTTCTTTTTTTTTTTAATTTTCCAATCACTTCTCCTCACCTCAGGCCTTTTCTTTCACTTGCTAATTTCAGAAGCCATTTAAAAACTGAGGTGTGTCTTGGCGTGTTTGCATAGTACACTAGTGTGCCACCAGGTTTTCATTTTTTATGTGTAAAAAATTTTTTCCCCTGCTTTTTTTGTAGTATTTTTCTATTATTTTTCCTTTTTGCTATGCCTATTTTTTTAACCTTACTTTCCCACTCTAAGCTTCACTCTCCACACACTGAATGTCTAGATAGGCCTAGGTGCACCATAGACAAGCATCTGAATACTTTGAGTCATTGAAATCCTCACTGGTTATTGAACCTCTTGCTCTAATGAAGAAATTTCTTTTCACAAATCTGAACTCCTAATCTTTTTGTGGATACCAAATTGTGAAACACAGTGGAGGATAGATTTTTGTCACAGAATGGCCAGAAACAACTGCAGAAGCATAAGAAACATGAGAAATCAAGAAAATATCTCTCCCCTTAGGGAAAAGAACAATCCCTCATCATCCACCAACAGTACAGTAGAACTCATGGAAATGTCTGATAGAGAACTCAGAATATTCGTGGTGACAAAACTAAATGAGATGCAAGAGGTAAGAGATAATGAGCTCCAGAAGATGCAGGAGAAAAGAGACAATGAGTTTCAGGAGGTGTTGAAGTTCTCCCACGATCTGAAAAAGGAAATACGCACCATAAGAAAGAGTCAAATGGAGCTATTAGAGATAAAGGCTGCCATTCAGGAAATCAAAACCTCCCTTGAGGGAACCAGCAGTTGGCATAATGGCTATGTCGCTGGACTCCCATGTAGTCGACCGCGGTTCGCGTCCCGGACCCGGTGGCTTAAAACTCACGCCGGGCATGTGTGCGTACGTGCCCAAGATCCCGAGAAGAGAATGGAGGAGAAGGGATTGCGGCATGACCATCCCCCCTGGGGGGTGATTTCTCGCTTTCTGTCTCTATGTCTCTGTCTGTCTGGCAAGTGCACTCATCCTATAGCAAAAATCTCTCAAAAAAAAAACCAAAACCAAAAACAAAAAAACTCCCTTGAAAGCATTAAAAGCAGATTAGTCCATGCAGAAAATCAAATCTCAGATATTGAAGGCATAACCTCTGATCTAGAAAAAACAACCAAAAAAACTGATAAAATATCCCCAAAAATGAGAATACTGTACGAGAAATACTAGACAGCATTAAGCACGAAAATATCTGGATAATCGGTATCCCAGAAGGTGAGGAAACTAATAAGGGCATTGATAATCTATTTCATGAAATCTTAGAAGAAAACTTTTCAAATCTAGAGAGGCATTCAAATATCCAGACTCAAGAAATGCAAAGGATCCTTAATAGAATCAACCTAAGATCTTCAAGGCACATCATAGCTAGACTGGCCAAATCTACAGACAAAGACAAGATACTAAAATTGGCAAGAGAGAAATGTCAGGTTACTTATAAATAGGTTATCCAATCAGGCTAACCTCAGAGTTCTCATCAGAAACAATGCAAGCAAGGAAAAAATGGAAACATATGTTCAAAGTGTTAAGTGAAAAACAGTTTCAACCAAGAATACTATACCCGGCAAGATTATCTCTGATATGGAAAGAAAGGATTAAAAACATTCTCAGATAAATAAGACCTGAAAGAATTTGCCAATAGCAGACCCACTCTTCAAGGAGTTCTGAAAGGAGTATTGTACTAGGAAAACTAAAGACACATACAGAAATAAGAGAACAAAAGGCAACCAAGAAAATGACCAATTTAATGTTAGGGACAAGAAATAGGAATAATAACATTGAATGTTCACTTCCAGGATTTAAATGGAAAGATTGGACCACAGTAGCACTGCATATTCAACAGAAGAGAGTTTGAACATAAGACCGCAATCATGAAATAGAATTTTATGACTTTTTGAGTGAAACATTACTGATTTCCTTTTTTACTATGCTTTGTTTTCCCAATTTAAACATTTTACTTTCTTTTGAGTTGTTGATAGGTTCAGCAATTTGTTAAAATATTTTTCTTGTTTGTTTCTTTTTTTTCTTTTTTTTCTTTTACATTTTTTTCTTTCTTTATTTACATTCATTCACTGTATATCATTATAGCATACAAAATGAGATTTTTCCATTGAGAATACACTGTATATTGGCTCAATCAAGCACATCAACATATGTGTTATTGTCAACAAATCATTTTCCATTTCTTGTTTTCTGTATATTTTGCCTTTTTTCCCATCCTTGATTCCCTATCTCACCCTCTGCCATCTCCCACCCTCCTCCCACACTGTGTCTGGTATCTATTGTTGCTTTCTATGCCTCCCCCATTTTATTGTTTCACTAAATATCTTAATAAATCTAAATATTTTCAATAGCAAGCACAGCTGATATGTACATATCCATGAACACAAGACTGACTTTAGGCATAAACCTCAGTGAATAGAATGAACATACTGTAAAGTAGCACCTAACTAGGGCTATATAGCTTAACTGCAGTCATCAAATAGGTATTTCTAGTGCCTTTTTTTTTCTTCTGAATTTTTTTTTTTTATTAATTTACATTCATTCCCTGAGCATCATCACAACATTCTAAATGTGGTTTCCCATCTAGAATATACTATATAGTGGCTTAATAATGCATGTTATCATCCATAATATTCCATTTCTACTTTCATATATATGTTTTTTACCCCATGTCTAGCCCTCTGCCCTATTCCACTCTCTTATTACACTATCTCTGCTGTCTACAGTTGTCTTCAATTCCTTTTCCCCCAACATTTCGTTGATCACACAATATCATAAGTAATCTAACTACTTTCAATAGCAAGATCAGCCGATGGTTTCAAGAAAAGCAGTTTTGAACTGGTAAGGATATTTCTTTGAAACTTAAAGCCTAGAAACAGGTTAGTATTCTGTTCAAATAGTCGGAACATGAATCTATTGATAGCTGAAGACAGGACAAAAGTCCTTAAAACCAGACAACAAAGCTTAGAAGAAAAGCAGCAATATTTTAGTCAAGTCGTAGAATACTGTTTCATCAGTTCAGTCTCATGTACTTAATCTTTCTTCTGTATCTGTTGAGGTTCGATGTTCCAGATTGAAATCTGGGATGTAATACTCAACTCCAGCTTTTGGCCCTACAATTAAGTTGCCCATTTTCTTAGTTTCTGAACTCTTATTTCTGTGTGTCTGCATTTAATTTTACTGACATAGCACTCCCTTAAGAACTTCTTGGAGATCCGGTCTGGTGCTGGTAAATTCTTTCAGGTTTTGTTTATCTGGGAAAGTTCGTGTCTTTTCTTCCCAAATGAACGATAACCTTGCTGGGTACAGAATTCTCGGTTGAAATTGCTTTTCCCTTAATACTTTGAATACATTTTCCCATTCTCTCCTCGCTCTCATTGTTTCCGATGAGAGGTCTGCCGTTAGTCTGATGGGATACCCTTTGTAGGTAACTTGCCTTTTTTCTCTTGCCAGTCTTAGTATCTTGTCTTTGTCTGTGGTTTTGGTCAATCTGGCTATAACGTGTCTTGGAGAAGATCTTCTTGGGTTGATTCTATTTGGGGTCCTCTGTATTTCTTGGGTCTGAATCTTTGAGTGCCTCTCCAGGTTTGGAAAATTTTCTTGTAAGATTTCATGGAATAATTCTTTTGTAAAGTGTGAAATTCCTCCTTTAGATCTTGCATGAATTTCCTCACCTCCTGGAACTCTTCAACTCCTTTCTCCTTTCTCTTCAGCAGTTCCTTGTCTCTCTTCTCTTCCATCACTGTTAGCTTTGCCATTATGAATGTTCTGAATTCTTTATCAGACATTTCCATGTCTTGTTTGTTTCTTTAAATGGAAACATAAACTTTTCTTCCTTCCTGAACCCTCTGTAATTGGGAAATATTTGGGAGTATTCTTATTTTGTGCCAGGAGGGTTATTTGCATAAGTTCTATAATGCTTGTTGTGTTGAATCAGAAGTTGGAAATACTCACTATTGGAAAGGGCTTTGACTGGAATGTCATATCTGAAGATTAGTCAGAAAACTATGGACTAAGGTGGATCTCAAGTAAGCCAACAGAAGCTCTTAGAAAGATGGCCTGGCACCATAAATAGTACTGCCTGGCAGAGAGAATTAGAGAAGATATATGAAAGAATTTATAACATAAAATAGCCTGGACTTTTCCAGTGCAGCATTGTGATCAGTAGAGATTGCAAAAGAGCAACCACACTAGAGGATTAGCTTGAGAAAGACTTTGAAGGCAGAAAAAGAGACTGATCTTTGCTAGCAGATGGTATATCACAGAATACTTGCTAGGCAGGGCTGAATTGAGAAGGTTTATGTGTGACTTGTGTGCTGGGCATTTGCTTTTCAACAATTTGAGTAGTTGACATGTAAATATTTTCTCAAAAATATTTAAAACCACACTGTCTCTGTTGTTATAGAGTTACAAACAAAATTATACAAAATTATAAGAAATATTTTGAACATTGTCTTTAAAATTCACTATTCTGAAATTTTGAAAGTCATTCATTAACTTGGAGTATGAGCAAGAACTATGGAGTAATTGCAAAAAGTTGTTAATATGTAAAGTAAATGTTTGTGGAAAAATTTAAAATAAATAAATAAATGGAAAAAAGAAAAAAAAATACTACCTAGAACCCCTCCCCAAAAAAACATATGAGTAATACTAGAAAATATCGAAAAAAAAGAGAGAGAGTTATTGCTCTCTTTGTATTACCCTTCTTGAAATCAATGCCATGATTCAGGAATGCTTCTTTTTAATCAATTATATGCCCTGAAGATGACTATGAATCTTGATATTTTAAAAGTATTTTAATCTGGTTGAGAGATGTTGTTATAAGATAAAAAGAAAATAAATACGGTTTTATGAACTACATCTTTCCTGCTGTCATGAATTCTCCAGTGAGGTTAATGTCTTCCCTTTATTCCAGTGGAAATATCAAATTCAATGTTTACTACTTTTAATAGCCACAGGGTATATCTATAATTTATCATATTTTCTTTATTCCCCAGGCACAACTTGAAGGGACCAATGAATTTATGCTGGAGGTACCTGTATATCAATGCAAGAACTAGATGTGAGACTCAGGTAGAAGGGATAGAAATAACCTTAGCTATACTAATTTCTTACATTATTGCTACTTCAGAGGGTGTTGGTTCATACAGGTGTGACCTCTTATTGCCCATATCCAAATTGGACAAATGTAAACTTCTCTGGAAGCCAAAACCTCTGTGCTCCTGAGGCAGGAAGAAAGCTAGAAAATGGAAAAGGGTAAGGGGCCTGGAGCATCTACCTATGTGGCTGGATGGAGAAGCCAATCAGGGCAGGAAATTCCCCACTCAAGATAATGAAGGTGAGATATTTTCAGTGGGAGATGCCTAGCTGATAGTCAATGAGCTCAATCAGTGGGCCCAGTCACATTTGATATAGTTAATGAACTCAATCGTGGGCCCAGCCAATGAACAAACAGTTAAGGAATTATAAGCCCCGTGGAAAGCAATTACCTGGGCCCTCCTGAGCCACTCTTTCTGTCTTGTGCTCGAGCCTGCACCTATCTATTGGGAGTATACTTTCACATTTACTTACTAAACTATTTTTTACTTTTGTTCTTGGTGTATTTCATTCAAGTCTTTGTCTGAAGCACCAAGAATCTGGACAGCTATCCTGCAACACTACTGGCAGTGGGCAAGGAGCAGAGTGTTCCGCAGGGATGGGGACTGTAAGCTCTCTGAGGGCTGGGCCCAGTGGGCCTTGTTCCTTCCTATACTTTAGTCCTTACCATAGTTCCTGCATAGCACTGGCATCCAATAAATGCTACTGAATTTCATTTCTTTTTCTTTTTTTGGAGAGGTTTTTGCTATAGGGTGCGTGCCCCTGCCAGAAAGACAGAGAGAGATAGAAACAGAAAGCGAGAAATCACCCCCTGGGGGGGGGATGACCAGGCCACAATCTCTTCTCATCCATTCTCCTCTTGGGATCTTGGACATGCACACACACAGGCACCCGGCAGTTTAAGCCACCAGGTCCGGGACTCGAACCGTGGTCAGCCACATGGGAGTTCAGCGACATAGCCATTATGCTAACTGCTGATCACGTCTTTTTATTCTTTATTTTTTATTTTTTAAGAGGTTTTTGCCATAGGGTGCATGTGCTTGCCAGAGAGAGAGAGAGAGAGACAGTGAGAAGGAAAGTGAGAAATCACTCCTCAGGGTGGAGGACCATCCTGAAATTCCTTCTCCTCCATTTTCCTCCTGGGATATTGGGCACATATGCACATGCGCCTAGCATGAATTTCAATCCACCAGATGCAGGACTTGAACTATGGTTGGCCATGTAGGAGTACAGTAACATAACTGCTATACTATCTGCTGGCCCCACTACTGAATTTCTCAAGGCGGTTTATTGTTCCGTGGCCAGACTTGACCCCCTTCCTCGGTGCTGTTGGTGTGTCTCTACATAGAAGTTCTGGAGATCTCTCATTAAAGCACCCAAAGTTTTGATACGGGCAGTTAGAGGTGTGGCTCTATAGCCCTGGCTGGGATCTGGAGCCACCATTGGCTTTGGGAATATAGACAAGGGACGTCTGTAGACAGCATCAGGGAGCTAAGGTCTAGAACCTAGCAGATTTGAACATCAAGCTGAAGGGCCTGTACACAGAGACAAACAGATTTGAAGCATAAATATGGAAAAAGTGAACTTGGAAAATGGGTTAAGAGGCAACTCTGGACAGGGTTCTGGAATGCGTGATGGAGACAGGAACTTTAATGAGACAAATTCATCCTCACTCAAGATGCTGATCCACGAAGAACAGAGAATTCTGCTTGATTTTGTTAAAGCTTTTCTACACATATCTTTTTTTTTGGAGAGGTTTTTGCTATAGGGCGCATGCACTCACCAGAAAGACAGAGACAGAGAGATAGAAAGCAAGAAATCACCCCCCAGGGGGGATGGCCACGCTGCAATCCCTTCTCCTTCATTCTCCTCTCGGGATCTTGGGCACGCACGCACACGCGCCCGGTGTGAGTTTTAAGCCACCGGGTCCGGGACACGAACCGCGGTCGACTACGTGGGAGTCCAGCGACATAGCCATTACGCTAACTTCTGGTCCCTACACACATCTTTTTGAGGTAGGGCTTCATGTTCCCTACCCAACCCCTCTCAAGAGCTTGTTTTCTCTCTTATCTTAGGCAGAAGATATCAAGAAGTCCTCATAGAATGCAAATAAAGTTTAGGTTTTTTGTTTTATGAAAGCAAGTTCTAGAATTGACTGTGGCTTCTTCAGGGACTGTCATTATTGTTACCTCAGTAATGCAGCTCCCCAGGACTTCCTGAAAGCCTGGGACTGCAGCCAGGAGTCATAGGCTCAGTCCTCCAGGAAGTAGGTTTGTCATCATTATAAGCCCTAGGGATTCACAAGCTGATCATTCCAACTTTTCCCCTTGGTGGCTTCAGAGGGCACCGAGAACAAAGACTTGGTGCCAGATGGTCTCACCTTGGGCTCTGTGAATGCAGCACTCACCAAACCTTTGAGACTTTAAAGAACTACCCATTTTTGATGCCAAGCATATCACTGGAATGCAGGCTGCATTCACTTCTCCTTCGTTCTCTTCTTGGGAGTTTGGGCATGCACACACACATGCCTGGCATGTTTTCCAAGCCACTGAATCCAAGCCTCCAATTGTGCAGTCCAGCAGTCCCCAAACAGGGAGGATCAGCCTTGTGGAAAACAATCCTGCCACTGATGGACGTTGAGGGTGGTGGAGGGGTTAGCCCTAGGATGACCCAAGCACACCACATCAGGGTGCACCCATTTCCCACCATGACCATATTGCAATATACGATGAAACAATTACTCAAAAGAGGGTTCATGCTCCCATGAGAATCCAGTACGGCTGCTGATTAGACAGGAGACAGAGCCCAGGTGGCAATGCAAGGAATGGGGAACAGCTGTAAACACAGATAAAGAGTTCCTTGTTCACTGTCTCCCCCGCTCCCGCATATTGTGTGGCTCCCTCTGAGATGTGACCTGGCTGACTGGCACTGGTCATTATTAGCTCAGAGTTTGGGGACCCCCTGGTGCATTCAGCAAAAAGGATCTAGCTAGCTTAATCACCATGTCACTGGTTGGCCCCAAGTACTCATGCCTTGAATTAAATGTACACTTTTCTGTAAAATGAGAAAGGGCTTTTTATAGTTTTGCCTTTGAAATAATTTGCCTATGAATGACTTACTCAACTTACAATTGACTGTGTTTTCTAATCAATCTTTATACCTACTCAGGAATTTTTGCAGAACAAGAGAATCTAATCTGCACATTGTTTTCATATGTAATTAATTTTGAATGAATAATAAATTTAACAATGAAATTGACATAATGTTACATTTTTCAGGCAATTAATCAAATGACTACTAATTTTTTTTTTTTTTTTTTTGCTATAGGACTCATGCACATGCCAGAGAGAGATAGAGAGAGGGAAAGTGAGAAACTACACCCTGGGATAATAGCCACACCACAATCCCTTCTCCTCCATTCTTTCAGGATTTTGGGCACACATGCACATATGCCTGGCATGTTTTTCAAGCCACCAGATTGGGGACTGAACTGTGGAGTCTGTCATGTTGGATCCAACCCTTAACTACCATGCCACCTGCTGACTCTAAACGACTATTAATTTAAATTTCGTTATCTATAGTTTGGAACTAATTCATTCCCTCCTCCCCCACCATAGGCCCTTAGAAAGCTGGTGAGCCTTTTGTACCTAGTGGATAAGATAGCTCAGAGGGAATGTGACTCTGATGTTTAACTCAGGTATCAAAGACTTAAAGGGTGTAGGATACTGTTTCCAAACATTAGCGGATCTGTATTTCAAAGATGGGTAGGACCAATTCTATGGTCCTCCGTGTGACTGAGCAGATAACTCTTCAGAATGACAAATCAAAGAGGTGTCTTAGGAAGAGTGTGATCTGGAAGTGTTCAACTGGAGCTGGAAGGATCATTTGTCAACTCTGGGAGGTTGGAGAGGGCCAAGGATTTAGAGTCAAAAGATCACAGCTCAGGTCCTTGTGCCTACCATTACTGTGTGACTTGGAGCAAGTCATTTCATCTCCTTGAATTTCCCTTTTTTCATCTATAAAATGGAGATATGGCCCAGTTTCACTTATCACACAGAGGGGATGAAGATCAAAGTGGATCATTTAAAAATTTTCTTCAAGGTGATAAATTCTATGCAAATGTTAAAGCCTATTTAAATGTGAGAGTTATAGCTCCAATTCTAAGGATACTAATGGAGCACCTAATCGTTGTAGGATGAGAGGGAATCTACAAAGTGAGTCATTTGAAATTCATTAGTGCTACTGACAAAATCTTTCAGACCACACATGCCTCCCAATAAAAGTACAAGGAAAACTTAAAACATATTGGAAAAAAATGCATTTAAGTTTTCAGTGCTGCCTACATTTACTAAGTCAAGACTATAAAGACAATCTAATATTGCCTTTTAGCTATAGAAATGAAAGATTAGGATTAAAGAGTTCAAGAGCTAAAAGGGATATTGAGCTCCACCCTTAATTTATGCATAGGAACATAAAATGTAAAATAATTGAGAGACTCACAAAATGGTTTCTATTATTATTATTTTTTTAACTACCAGAGGGCATGTGTGTTTGCCAGAGAGAGACAGAGAGACAAAGAGGGAGAGAGGGAGAGAGCATCCCTCCGAGGGTATGTGGTCATGTCGCGATACCTTCTAATCCATTTCTTCATCTTGTTGGGATTTTGAACATACAGGCACATGTGCCCAGTGTGTTTTCAAGTCTCTTGGGCCAGGGCTCAAACCATGGTCAGTCATGTGGGATCTGGCTTCCCCTAACTACTAAGTCATGGAGCTAGCCCAATTTCTATTTACTTTATTCCACCTTGCTTCATAAAGGAAGTTAAGTGGTTATAAGAATGGATACAATAAAAAAAAAATTATTAGAACCATAATTGTGGAAAGTGAGTTAAAGTATAATGGTCAAGGACCAGCAGAGGGCATAGTGGGTAAGGTGCTGGACTTCCATATGGCCACCCATGGTTTGAGTCCCAGACCTAGAGGGTTGTTTTCTCACTTTCTCTCTCTTTCTCTATGAGGTGAGTGCATGTGCTCTATTGCTAATTTTAAAAAAAATTAAATAATTCTTTAAAAATGTATAATGGTCAAGTGAAATGGAGTAAACAGTGATGGTATACAGATCACAAGACTTTCATAAAATTATTTAAAAACATGCAGCAAAATTGACTGAGTTTCCTAGTAGCCAAAGCAAAACTGGTAACCAACCTGGTGATAGAATCAGCATCAGAACCCAGTCTTAGACTAGTTTTCTTTTTGCATTAAAAAGTAGTTTTTTTTAAAATAGAATCTATGTTACTTTTTGCCTTAAAAATATTTTTAAATTTAGTGTTTTTTTAAAATTCCTGTCGATGGGCCAGTAGATGGCATAATGGTTATGTTGCTGAACTTCCACATGGCCAACCATGGTTCGACTCTCAGATGGGGTGGCTTGAAACTCATGCCAGGCCCGTGTGTGTGTGCCCAAGATCCCAGAAAGAGAATGGAGGTAAAGAGATCCTCCCTCAGGGGTGATTTCCCACTTTCTTTCTCACTGTCTCTGTCTCTCTCTCCAGTAAGTGCGTGTGCCTTGTGGCAAAAACCTCTTTAAAAAAAAATCCTGTCCATTGGTTTAGTCTGTGGGGATGGCTTTTGTGAGGCAAGTGAGAGGTGCTCTATGTACCCAGATAATTGTAGGGCAAGTCTACTTCCTGTAAATGCTTGGGAGATGATTGAATTTTCAATCCACTTGATATCACCTTGACCCTTTTTGATAATTATTTTTTTCTTGCATAGGGTGCATGTGCTCACTGGAGAGAGACAGAGAGAGAAAAAGAGAGAGAGAGAGAGATGGCCAGGTCCCAATCCCATCTCCTCCACTCTCCTCTTGGGATTTTGGGCATGCATGTACACAGGCCTAGCATATTTTTCAAGCTATGAGGTTCGGGACTCAAACCACTCATTCTGCCATGTGGGATCCAGCCACTGTAACCACCATTCCACTTGGCTGGTTCCCTTTCTGGTAAAATTTAACTAACATCTCATGATAAATTGTCCTTAATTTTTGTTCCCTATGTTTATTATCCTCTGTGAGGACCTGACATTTTAGAATTCTCTATTGTCATGGGGTCTTTAAAATGAGATAACCTACTTCCATTACTTTATAAATGAGAAGACTCATTTTCAAAGGTACAGAGATGTTAAGTGACTTGCCCAGGGCCACAAAGCAGAAACTGACCTTCATTGAGTGTCTATATATTTAATTCTCACAACAAACTTTGATAAGTAAATATTAGTATTCCTTCTTATGGATGAGGAAAATGAGGCACCAAAAGGTGAAATGTGGCTGGTCTCATCACCTAATGCTTTGGGGAACCGGATCCCAAATGACTGACTGCAAGGTTTGAGTCCCAGACCTGGCAGCTTAAAGAACATGTTGGGCATGTGTGTGTGCATGCTCCAAAATTCCAATAGGGTGGAGAAGTGGAGAGAAAGGATTGCAGTGTGACTGTGCCCCACTGAAGGGTACTTTCTCTCTTTCTTGGTGAGTGCGCATGCCCTCTGGCAAGTTAAAATGAAAACAAAACAGAAAATGAAAAAGATGAAGTGCTTTTTTGCCCAAGGTCACAAAAAGAGTAAGTGGAGAATCTGAGATTTGACCTAGTTCCATCTGGCTCCAAAGACCTTTGCTTTGCACAAACTTTCTGTTGCAGCATTGTCTCTGGCAAGATCATGATAGAAGTCGGATTGAATTAATTTCTCTGGACTCCAAGTCTAGTGTTCTTCCTACTACACTTTAGCTCTAATCAGAGAAGATTGTCTCAGGCTCTTATTCCTCTTGGGCTGAAGAGATACATGGAATCAGTCCTGACTTTCTAAAGGACACTAAGCTTGATTATTACTGTCTGTCCTCCTTTTTGGGGAACTGTTCTTCTGGCCAGTGGTGTCAGGATCTATAGACATTTCTGGCTTTGGATCCTTGGTTGAAGCAAATGGGTTAAATTTATGGTTCTCACACTTAACCCAAGTCAGAATGGCTAAGATTAAAAACAAACAAACAAACAAACAAAAAATGATAAGTGCTGGTGAGGCTATGGTGAAAAGGGAACTCTCCTACACTATTGGTGCCCACCAATGTAAATTGTAGGTAATTATAATAACTTGATAATTGTAAATTGATATGTAAATTGGTCCAGCCACTACAGAAAACAATATGGAAGTTACTCAAAGATCTACAAATAGAACTACCATGTGATCTAGCAATTCTATTCCTGGGTATCTACCCAAAGGATTGAAAAGCACTCAGTCAGAAAAGTGCTTGCACATCGATGTTTATTGCAGCATTATTCACAATTGCTAAGACATGGAACTTACCCAAATGTCCATGAACAGATCAATGGATTGAAAAAGTGTAGCACATGTGCTCTATGGAATACTACTCAGCCATAAAAAACAAGACCTTGGCATTGGATAGAGAGTAGATGAATGTGGAAGATTTACTGCTGAGTGAAGCAAGCCAGGCTATGAAAGAGAGACATGGTATGTCTCCACTTAATATATACTAACTGTCTGCACTCTATGGCTGAAACTGAAAGATTTGAGGATGTAGAAGCAGGGAAAATGGTTACAGATACTGAAGACAGTGTCAGAAGAGGGTGGGAGAAGAGAGACAGAATCAAGGAGAAAAATAGAGAGACAAGACATTTATGGGACCCAGAAATGGATGGTTATCTGTTGATAACATGTATGGTATCTTCAGCCAGACTAGTGTGAAATGTATTCATGTAGGGTAAATTCACTTTACAAGTTGTAGTGACATATAGTGATTGAATGTATAAACTAAACTAAAAAAAAAATTGGTGGCTACCAGTCATGCTATTAAGATGTACTGGTGTGGGACAGTGAACTGTGGGGTGACAGAAATTGATAATAGTTAAAGTAATCTGGGATTGGTACACCTGGGAATTTCAGAATTGACAGCTGGGTCTTCTTTGCCTCTCCTAGAGCCTTGATGGAGGAAACAGACATGTAGTACTTTCTATTTGAAGTTAAATGGCCTAAATCCTTAAATGCACTTAGTAGTAAACTTTAATAAGCATTTTCTGTCATACTGTGTATAGAGTTTTCTACTTCTCATTTTACAAAAGTCTTTAATGTCTAGTAAGGGAGAGGTGAACAATCTGTGTTAAAAGAACAAAACACGCATACACTCACAACTGTAATAGTGATTGCCAGCTAATATTTTAACTTGCATCTTGGCTGACCTTTGATATTATGTAGATGGGGATAATCATTTGTGATCCACTCCAGCATGGAGTCCCATTCAATGGATAACAGATCATCAATAAGTGTAAGCAGATTAAAGCATTTTTGCTGTCTTTCCTGAAGACACCATAGTAGAACTTCTTAAAAATCCAACAATGCAGCAACTCCAAAGTTTCTTTTCTCCTACTCTGAGCCACTCCCCAAATCTTTATCCAACTAAACCCGCGTATACTTGCGTCTCCACTCTCCTTTCTTCACTCAGATCTTCATTATGTAGGTCAACTTAGCCTTTTCAGTGAATTTAATTTTCCTTCTTTCCCCATTATCTTGACTCTGCACAATAAAGAAAGGTCTAGGAAATGACCCAGAAGTTAAGATAACTTCTTTCCTACATGAAGGCATGGTAGTGGTTGGGGGAAGTGACTGAGATTACTCATGCATTTTTGGTCTCCTGTCAAACCAACCTTAAGTGCATTTACATTGTGGTGAATTTTAAAATCTCAGATTCTTACCAGTTCATGCCCTAATATGTGTGCTCCTGTTCTTTATGTCACTGGGCAAAGATCTAGAAAACCTACAAAGTGCATCTAAACATTATTCTAAAACTAGTATTAGAAAGGCCCAGTTACCCCCACCCTCCAAATTTATATAAAGTATATTCTGAAGCAGAGTTTCCATGGTTTGGCATTTTCTGTTTAGGATTATGGCTGCAAATTGTATTCTTCCTAGGATCCGTAATAGGGCTGTTAACTGTGGGGGTAGAGTATGGGCTATGTGTATAAGGGAGAAATAGTTCCTTGGGGCCTTTAATAAAGGGAATGGAAAAGTGTTTACAAGAAGTAGGGACAGGGTGGGGAGGAAGCTGATAGCTTTTAAAGGGCTAGAAAATAAAATGTTCGTCTTTATTTTGAAGCTGAAATGTATAATGTATTAAAATAGATCATTTTGATAAACCAGAAATAGTTGGGTGACATTCTAAAAATTGTATTGAATTCTTACCTCTTTTTTTCTTCTCAAGAGAGAGGGAGAGTGAGAGACAGAGCAGGAGGGAGGTGTGGAGGGAAGATAAAGAGACATCTACTCTCAACATGGGGCCTTATAATGCTTCAATTACCCCCCAGCTCTCAAGTCAACTAGGATCACAGGGACACCTGTGCATACCTGGCATGCTCTGGTCAACTTGGAATCTGGACTCCTGGTCCTCCACATGCCTTCCAGTACTGCAAAGCCATGCCCTACTAGCTGCACCATTGTGGTTGGGCCTTCACATTTTTAACTTCTCATTTATATGTCTTTTAAATTGAGATCCTTATTAAACTAGTTGTAATTGACTTTATGAATGAGTACTGTTATCTTATTGGTAGTTTTGCTATTGATAATGATGAATAATTATGTATTATTATGTTTAGTTTTGTGTTGAATGCTATTGTTTTCATTAATTTCGACTGTAAAACATTTAAATTATATTTTAATCTCATTGATGTTGTTGGTTTCACCATCAGAAACCAAAAATGTTTTGGGATGAATGTCGAATAATTGATTTCACTCATATCAAATAAGGTTTATAAATGACCAGAGTCAGAATTTTAAAAAATTCATGATAGAATGTGTGAACACACACACAAGAGGGTAAGAGGAGAGGAGAGGGAGAGAAGGAGGGAGAGAGATGAGGACCCTCCATAAGGCTCAGTCACACCATGATCTTTTTTCTCCAGTCCTTTACCCCACTAGGATCCTGGGCACCCTCTCATGTGCCCAATATGTTTTCAGGACTACTGGACCAGGGGCTCTAACTACAGTTGCCATGTGGCATTTAGCTCTACAATCTGGTACTGCATCATGGAGACTGGGCCCAGGATCAGAATTTTATTTCCAAGTCCCTCACAGTACCATGTTCTCAAATGTGGATTTGACATTCATTGAGATTAGAGTAGTCATGATCTGATAGCCAGGTATCATGACATTTGTTCCCAATAGCCTAACACTTATGGCCAAATTCACATGAGGTGCCAGGAGAGTATCTCTAAGATTAGGTAAACAGGAGAATTTAGCCAGGTATATATTTAATTCACCTGCTGAGAAGTGCTGACTGGTGGTAAAGATGAGTGAAAGACAGTATTTATGTCACACCTCTAACTTTTGTAAGGACACTGCTGAAGGTTATAGTTCTTGTTCTCTCTCTCTCGTTTTTTTTTATAACAACACACACACACACACACACACACACACACACACACACACACAATGGAGAAATGGACAAAAGGTAAAATCTCCCATTGGAGGCTGATGAAAATTGTCAGATTAGATGGGCTCTTTGGGAGTTATTACTTATTATAGAGTTCTGCATATACCCAGAAGAGCACGAGAAATCACATGTCAAGGTCACTCTGCTCAGCAGAAACTTCCTTAATGCCACATAATAATGAGTGAAATGGATGCAAATAAAGCTTTGACTACCAGCAACTCATTAAAACTGTCTGTGCTCAAGCTATATTTGTTCTGCAAGCCATGTAGCGTCTGTTCAAAGACCCCAGCATTTTTGACAGTGATAATTGATGCTTTTCTGCCAAAATTCTGTCAGCTTAAGCATCTAGCTAACTAAGGTCGGTCCCTCCCAGGTTAGAGTTCACCTCTGGGGTAGGTGGTATCCCTAAAGGCAGCCCAGCCTTCCCCTTGAGATCATAGAAATCTCTGTCCTTAGAAAGCCAATAGTGAGGGCAGGCTCTGCTGTTTTGGTCAGAAATTTTGTCTCGATGTTTGGAGTGATCTTGTCCCCCAGTTATGGTATAGAAAGATAATCAGGCTTTCAGTCAAGTTAAAAGAAAAAGGACTGCTCCAAATTCATGTGCAGAGCATTTAATGATCATAATGCCTCTAGGAGATAAGCCAGGCAAATTCTTAAAGTCAGTAGTCAGCATTTCCAGGTTCTCATGGAAAAATAAGGGATCTGTGTTTATTGGGTGATTACTCTGTGCCAAGAATTGCACTCGATGCTTTATGTGTATGATGTAACCCATAGCACAACCCTTTTAGAGTCTCTTTGGAGAATGAAAAAACTAAGGCTCAGAGAAGTTGTCACTTGCTCAGGAACTTACACGCAGAAACTGAATTCCTAGCCATCTCTGAAATGAAGACTCGTTTTCCCTCCTGAGATTCTTCCTTTAAAAAAAAATGCAAAAAGATGCAGATTATCCCATTGGTCTCTTCAATATTGTCTGAATCTTTTAGAGCTGACTATCTAGCTGGGAAGGTAGTCTTTCAGTAATAAGCAGAGTCCCCTCACTGTAGTTATTGAAGGGAGGATGGTTAACCACATGTTTACAGTGTCATAGAAGGGATTAATGTATCTGGCAAGGCAGTGTGTGCTAGTGGTTTACATGTTACTGATGGGAAATTGAAAGAAATTTTAATAGTTGCATATTTTAATACATATTAGAAAAAAACCCCAATATATCAGCTGGTGATTTCACAGATATCACTGTTTAGTCTTAACTAAGTAAAAATAAATCACCTATTTTGCAGAAACACATGAAGTAGATAATAAAGGTCTGTAGATATTACAAAAATTGCGACAGCAATGTGGGACTTATTGATGTTTAGAAATCACTAGGTAGACTTGGACTTAAGGGCCCAGGGTCTTATGCAGGCTTGGAGGAACAAATACTTTTACACAGACAAGCAGACTCAGGTACAGAAACGCCTTGATCCAGGTATGCTGTGACTGGGTAGTTGAGGTGAAGTATTGATTGCAGGTGGCAGAGCTTCTCAAGTCCCTAAAGACCCCACATCTGTCAGAACTTTCCCTGTCTTCTCAGAAGAAGCAGATCTACAGGGGTGAGTAGTATTTAAATAGAGACTCTGGCCTAATCTGAATGGCTTTATTACTTTGTGGCTGTGGGTGATCTCCTTCTTTCTTGTTTTATCTCTTGGTTAAGAGCTCAGATTCCAAGCTGCATAAACCCAGAGTCACTCATGTGACTTTAGACAAATTCCTTACCTATTATCAGCCTCAGTTTCCTCATCTATAAGATGGAAAAAATAGTAGTACTTCTTTTAGGGTTGTTACAGAAATGAGATGAGAAAATATGAATAAAGCATACTGACTGGCTCAACAAATCTTAGTGATTCCTGTTAATAATTGGTAATACCATATCGGATTAGCTCTTTGACTTCCCAGTGACCTGGGCTTTGTACCACCAGATATTTCATTTTAATCAACAATACTACACCATTACTTGAGTTTAATCATAAATTAATTTGAGTCAAAGTTCTTGCTTACAATTTCTCAAATATCAAGGGAAATATATGATTTTTTAAAAAAAAGAATTATTTATTTAATTTTATTTATTATCATTATTCTTCAATTTGAGCAGAGAGAGCGAGGGAGAGTGACAAAGCAAGCCACCAGGTCCAGGACTCAAACTGCAGTTGGCCATGTGGGAGTTCAGTGCCCCAATCATCACACCACCTGCCAGCCCCAGGAAATCTTTATGATTACACTATGGTCAAATCTCCCCATTCTCTTATCGTTTCAGCTCCTCCTCTGAGTTACCTCATGGCTTAGGAATGGATAAGGCCTCCATGCCTCATCTCTTAGAGGACAAAGGCCAATGCTGGCTGATGACCCTCCCTTCCCACCACACTCCCATGTGCAAATTGGCCTGCAGGTCCCTCCCTGTTGTTGGTCTGAGTCTCCAGGGAGCACAGAGGGTTTTTCATAGTGTTGGCTCTGGCCATGGTGCCTGAGGACACAGACATATTTTTAGTATCTCCTCCCTAGGGTCTGGTTGAAAAGGACATGACTATTTTTTATGCCTAATGTCAACTTCTGAATAAACAGGGTGAAGAACTCACTTCTGTCAGTAGGGCCCAAGCAATGTGAAGGTGAGTTTTCCCCTCCATCATTGGATATCATTTTCCTAAGACCCATAAAAAAGTGCTTTATAAACTCAAAGGAGCAGATGGAAGATTTTATAAGGGAGAGAATGAAGGACTGTGTCAAAGGCTACTTTGGAGAAGAGGGGTTGAGTTCAGGTAGTCTCAGGGGAACTGCACAAGGACCAGATACAGGCAGATTCAGGCAGAGGTTTTCGATGCCATGTTTCTAGTTATCAGAGCTAAGTAGGATTGGCATGCCATATTGAGACACCCTTGAATATATTCTAGCAAATATGTGGAGGCCTTGGGCAAGATGTTATCCAGAGTCCTTGCAAACAGGAAACTGAATGACGTGGTCTCAGAGGCCCTGCCACTGCTATGGTATGCTGATGGTGATGATGATGATAGTGAACTGCAGGAAACAGCTACCACTCTTAGGGCTGGGAGAACAGAGGGAAGAAGTTGAGGCTGTCAGAAACTTGGAGAGGGGAACCCATACCTCTGTGCATCAGTGATCCTGATGTCTCAGGGGAAAGAAAGAAAGGGTACTATAATGTGGCCGATGCTGATAAAACTGCAGACAGAATTACTGTACTGTAGGAACAAACTGCTTGCAGCCAGGATAAAGAAGAAACATTGCTGAGGCCATGCTGACCTAAATGGGAAGCAGGCAGGAAGGAGCAGATTGCTTCTGCCTCCTTTAGGTCTCTCTCTAGGTCTCTCCTCTTGAGAGAGAGGAGAGCATCTGGCAAAGAAAAAAAAATGGGCCATGCAGAGTCCAGTCTCCAGCTCACTAAGCAAAAGGTACAAGGGTGGGCTGAGAGGTGAGAGATAACAACTTAGTAACTGATACGTTGCCAAAGTTCCTTTCAGGTCAGAGTCTGTGACTCATGTTCTGAGCCCATGCAGAGCACAGACTAACTCTGTCCGTGGGCTTTGGGGAGCCAGCATGGTCTGGTAGAACGCCTTTGAGCTTTGGACTCATATCTAGGTTAGAATCCTACCTCTGACTCTTAACAACTATGGTATGGAAATTGGGCAAATTACTTCAACTTTCCCTAAGCCTCATTTCCTCTTCTACAAACTGGTGATACCAATGTACATCGCACAGGGTTATTGTGATAATTAAAGAAGAAGACACATGAAAAGTGCCAAGTGGGAGTATCTGGCACATACATGGTAGCCATTATCATCATTAGGGATTCTCGTTCAGTGAGTGCTCATCGACTTGTTCCCTTGGTTGGCTGCCCGGACTGTTGTCACTGTTTTGTTTCTCCATTTTGTTGTGGCTTGGTGGGCCAGGATGACCTGGGCAGTAGGTCAACAGTGGTCACTGGTCCCATGCCACCTGGGCTGCCAGGGGCAGCATTTGCATAACTCTGCTCTTGGCTCTTGTGGAAAACAGTACTTCACCCAGACTGGAGTTTAGTAGTTTGGCTCCTGTGTTTGTGTTCTGTGTAGGCTGGGGGTGATGTTCCTGCCACTGTGCTGAGCTTGAGCTGCAGTGAGTAGGCTCCTTTGGACACCTTTCAAGTTGGAGGCAAGAACTTGGCTTTCTAGGCAGAAAGTCTGTGAACTAGGAAAACCATCTAAACTCTTTTTTCTCTTCTCAGCATGGTTCTGATCCTCTTACTTTTTCTGGGTGAGCTCTTAGACTAGGAATAGTACAGAAATACAGACTATCCATATTATTGGTGGCATTAAGAACTGGTATTTATTAGGTACCTATTTGGTGCCAACTATTGTGCATGGCCCTTTATATGCATTATCTCTAATCCTTGAATCCTACAAGGTAAATTTTAGTTTCTTGATGTTACATATGAGGAAACTGAGGCACAGAGCTGTTATTCAATTTGCCCAGGGTTTTCAAATAGTATTAAGAACTAAAGTCTGTTGAATTCTAAGCCATTCCTTTACTATTAAGCCAGTGGTGATTATAAGTAATACAAGTTTAGAAACTATATTTTTCTGGATTACACAGTGGGGTATTACCTAGTAGTATAACTAATATGCTCCCTCCAACTTCCCATTAAAATAATGATAAGAATAGTTAATAATGGCATATTTTAAAAATACTTTATTATTTATTTATTTTAATTTGACCAGAGAAGAGCAGAGCAAGAGAGAGAAAGAGAGGGAAAGTGAGAAAGCAAGCTGCCAGGTCCAGGACTTGAACCATGATCAGCCATGTGGGAGTCCAGCGCCCTTAACCACCATACCAGCTACTGGCCCCAATAATGGCATCTTTTTAAGCAGCCCTCTCATACATTTTTACCCAGTCCAGCAAGAAAATATCTAAAAAACAAAAAAACAAAAAGAAGATGCTTTCTCATAACTCAGAAGGACAGTTTTGATATGATTTGAATCTGTTATAAACACTATTTTATTTGGCCAATATTCCAATAATTATAATCTTTGTAACTGTAAAGATTCTTTGAACCTAAGACAATGCAATCCGTTTATTACTATTATTATTTTTTATAGTAAAGCAATTTACTTAAAAGATACATCTCGGACAATTTTTCCCTTTAGATTACTCAGTAATTTTGAGATTTCTGCCAAGAGCATCTCAGGTGTTGTGATTCATCAGTGCTAGTTTTCAGAAGTTCTTGGATTTACCATCACCATCTATCCCTTTTCTACAGGCCCTGCATAGGTTTAGCTAGACAGGTCTTGTTAAATTCTACTTTACATGAGAAAAGTTTCTGGAAATACAGATTTCTCAAAATAGTAAGAACAGCAAAGTTGGCTTCAGAAAAACAATTCATGAGCTACACTTGCTTTATCTTCCAT
>NW_006159555.1:9579397-9587994 GCF_000334495.1 Tupaia belangeri chinensis | reverse complement strand
ATGGTCCAAGAGAAGGTGGAGGTAACTTGTTCCCATGTTATTCGCTCCCTGCCTCAGAGGCCTCAGGGCCATGCTAACAAAATGATTCTCAGTTTCCCTGGAAAATTAACAATTGGAAATATACAGAGGCTTTTCTTAAAAAATAAATTTGCTAGAGTGCATGTGTGGTTGCTGGAGAGAGACAAAGAGAGAAAATAAGAAATCACACTCTGAGGGGGATGGCCTTGCTACTATTCACTCTCTTTGTTCTTCTCTTGGGATTTTGGGCACCCACTCTCTTCTATTCTTCTTTTGGGATTTTGGGCACCCATACTCTCAGGCTCCCAGCATGATTTTCAAGCTGCTGGGTCTGAGACTCAAACCATGTGGTCAGCCATGTGGGATCCAGTGCCCCAACCACCACAGCACCAGCTCTCCATGTCCAGGGGCATTTTTTTTTTTGGGGGGGGGGACAAATAGAGCCCAAAGTTGTATTTTCACTATTTGTTACTAAGAAATCATAAAATATTAAAGTAATCAAAAGAGTATGTTACTAAAAGGGAAAAGACTGACAAATAGATTTGGAATAGGATAATTATGTTTGAACAAATGAATATATATGAAAGTGTATATGAAACTTAAATATTTTAAGGAAAGAATTAGTTAATAAATTGTACTGGGACAATAGGTTAGCAGTATGGAGAAAATCAGATAATATTCATACCTCACTCTATTTCCTGAGTTAATTCTAGATTGTTTAACCCATTGTGAAAAAAGAAAGAAAAAAATTTAGATAGGAATTTAAAGCTGAAAGCAATGAGTAAACTCAAAAGGAAAATATTAATAGATCTGCCTTCATTAAAAAGAAATCTAACTTATTTGACTCACCTTAGAAAAACAAATGAGATTAATATGTATTGAAACTAATATATACTCTGCACAGTGAAATAATTTTTTCATTAATTAATTTATTTTTACTTTTTCCCACAAACATTTACTTTACATGTCAAAAAATTTTTGCTCATACTCCATTGTTCTTGACAGTTAATAAATAAATTTCAAGGGAACCAGCATTTAGCGTAATGGCTATGTTGCTGGACTTCCACGTAGTCGACCGCGGTTTGCGTCCTGGACCCTGTGGCTTAAAAAACACGCTGGGTGCGTGTGTGTGCATGCCCAAGATCCCGAGATGAGAATGGAGGAGAAGGGATTGCGGCGTGACCATCCCCCCTGGGGGGTGATTTCTCGCTCTCTGTCTCTATGTCTCTGTCTGTCTGGTGAGCGCACGTGCCCTATAGCGGGAAAAACAAAACAAAACAAAACAAACTCTCCAAATAAATAAATAAATAAAGAAACAAATTTCAAAATACTGAATTTTAAAGATAATTAATGTTCAAAATATTTCTTATAATTTTGTGTAACTTTATTTGTGACTCTGTGATATACCGTCTTCTAGCAAAGATCGGTCTCTTTTTCTGCCTTCAAAGTCTTTCTCAAGCTAATCTTCTGCCTTTGCATTCCAAGTAATTGAATATGGTAATGACCTTCTTCTTTGAGAATTTCTCTTTCCAATTGGTGTTGAAAACCTTCACGTAGAAAAACTGACACTCAGTAGCCACTGTAGCATGAAACATTGCTTTTATCCCCGCTTCTGGGGACTCATATTCAAATGGATTTGTTGCTTTTAGAACTAAGACTATCAATGGGCCCTTTTTGAGAACATAATTTCTGGCAGCCCCTTGACGCTGGACTTGAGATGTCTGTTTCTGTGTTGGACAGACAAAGGAAATAAAATTATAATTTTAAGCAGAATAATAGCAACTTTACCGTGAGAGAAAACTCAATTACAATATTGAGACAAGAACCTTCATGGATGCTTGGAGCTGGGGTTGGGCTAGAGAGGGATTGCTGTACAGAAAGGAAAGACTAATGAAGCAGTGTAATTTAGCTGGAGGAAATAATAGCTAAAAATTAGGACACTCTTACTGAAACTGAATAATCCTTCTGAAGCAAAGCATGATCTTCTGTATGAATAATAGTGATGGATAATCAGTGTCTTTATGAAGTACTTAAATGAGAGATTGCTATAAAATAAACTTAAATATATCCCTTACCTGCTTAAATGATTAAAGAAAATGAAAGAGTGGAAAGATAATTTGAAGAGCATTGAAAATGAAGACTATTAACTACCACAAACCATAAACATCAAAGTTTTTAAGTTATTATTAAATTATTAAGGGCCAATTCATGGGTCTACTTCATAATGCTTCTTCCCAAGAAATACTGGTCTCATGTAAGTGTTAAGAATAACAGATTGGCTCACAATTTCATAGCTTCAAAAGGCTCAGGTAGAGGTACTCTGGCTAGAACCATTTGCTAGAACATAGACATTTTTTTTTTTCTTCTCAAAAACAGGTCTTTGGAAGCCTAGAGACAAGTTGGTGTACTTTCGATCTCTTTTTTTCCATGGTGGTCCAAGCTTACTGAGCTGCAGCTGAGTCACTGGGGAGACAGGTGCCTAAGCTAAAAGAGAAAGTATTCCAAGGCAAGTGTGGGCTGTGAGCATCACAGGTACAGGTAGGTTGAGATACGGTTGCTGTGTCCATACACCAGATGTGCTTCAAATGGTCTGACCTGGCACATATCACACGCCATCATCTGTGGGCAATTGGACTGTACTAGGAGCTGACTTTTTCTCTATGTAGCCAAAACCATAACATAGGTAATTGCTTTCCAAAAGCAATACAGTCAGTAGTACCAATTCACATATAAGAAAAACCATTAGCAATAACAAAATTCAAGAAAGTTACAGGATACACATAAAAGAAATATGCAATTACAGAAGCCTCAGTGGACACAGTGCTAGTATGCTCATGGGCAAGGCATTGAGGTTGGGATATTGGAATGTCAACCAGGAAATTATTTACTTATTTATTTATGTATTTATTTTTAGAGTTTTTTTTTTTCCTATAGGGTGCATGTGCTCGCCAGAAAGACAGAGAGAGACAGAGACAGAAAGCAAGAAATCACCCCATAGGGGGATGGCCACACCATAATTCCTTCTCCTCCAGTCTCCTCTCAGCATCTTGGGCATGCGCACACACATATGCCTGGCATAAATTTAAACCACCGGGTCTGGGACTCGAACTGCAGTCGGCTACATGGGAGTCCAGTGACATAGCCATTACACTAACTGCTGATCCCGATTTGATTCTTTTTATGGTGTGTATTTTCTCTTTCAGGTCATGGAAGAACTTCAACACCTCCTGGAATTCGTTGTCTCTTTTCTCCTGCATTTTCTGGAGTTCATTATCTCTCAGTTCTTGCATTTCATTTAGTTTCATCACTATGAATGTTCTCAATTCTCTATCAGACATTTCTAAGAGTTCTACTGTACTATCTGTGGATGATAAGGGATTGTTCTTTTCCCTTAGGGGAGAGATATTTTCTTAGTTTCTCATGTTTCTTTTGCCTCTGCAGTGGTTTCTGGTCATTCTGTAACAAAAATCTCTCCTCCACTTGTCTGAATATTTTGGGAGTCTAGAAGATGGAGTTTAGAGCATAGCTTCCCTGAACAGGCCAGGACACACCTCAGTTTTAAAATGGCTTCTTGTCTGAATATTTTGGGAGTCTAGAAGATGGAGTTTAGCAAAGTGAAATAATTTTTTTATGCATTTGGAGTCATTGCTAAGAGGATATATTCTTTTCATTTGGTGGTCCCAAATCATATTTTGTCTTTATCCTGATTTTCACTTGAGTATGCTATGATTTAGTTCATTAGAGCTGTTTCTTTCTTTCTTTTCTTTTTAGATATTTTTGCTATAGGGCACGTGCGCTCACTGGAGACACACAGAGAGAGATATAGAAAGTGAGAAATCATTCTCCAGGGAGGATGGCCGTGGCGCAATACCTTCTCCTCCAGTCTCCTTTTGGGATTTGGGCATGCACATACATGCACCCGGCTTGAGTTTTAAGCCACGGGGTGTGGGACTTGAACTGTGGCCAAGTACATGGGAGTCCGGCGACCTAATCATTACACCATCTGCTGGCCCCAGAGCTGTTTCTTTTTCACAAAAGCATAATTGATCATTTATTTCTTATCATATTTTCATAGCAATAGTATCTCATTTCTGAGAATCAAAGTGACCTCTAGCCAATATGTATTAAATAATTCCTACTGGAAGAACCCAGGAATACACTGGTATAGATCCTTTGGACTTGGGATTATAAAACTAGCAACTCTCTGGGTTCTTGGAAAAGCTTTAAGGATAAGGCTTGGTTGTGCAGAATGGAGACAGGGTAGAATTACAAACAGAAGAAGGGACTGGGCTCAGTTGTATCTTCTTATAAAAAACAGCATAGGCTTTGGAACAGGCAGATGTGGATTGAGCCTTGACTCCTCATTCACTAATGCTTATCTCTGGGCTAATTGCTTAACAGTTTTGGTTTTTATGTTCAAAAAATATAATAGTGTCTACTCTTGTTGAGTTCTCACAAGAATTAAATCATCCCTCATGGGGAAGTCTGTAAGGTATGGAGTCAGTGCTCTGTGGTCATTCCTTCCCCTTCCTTTCCTTCCTTGCTTGTCTTTCTCCAACCCATTCAGTCCCAGTTCTGTATTCAACAACCTTACACTGAAAGCGTACTCTGGATTTGTCTCCTGGAGGGTTCTGGGAATATAAACATGAAAAGTCATAGCTCCAGTGCCAGCCCTGTAGTACAATGGTTAGGTACCACACAGAGGAAGCTGGATCCCACATTGCTGACCAAGGCTTGAGTCCCAGCCCTAATAGTTGAAAAACATGTTGCACATGTGTGTGTGCCCCTAAGATCTTGACAGGGAGGGAAACTATACTACAAGCTTTAAAATGGCTGAAATGGTGGGCCAGCCCTGCAGCCTGTTTAACACTGTGGGAAAGAAGTTGGACCCCACATGGCCAACAGCAATTCAAACCCAAGCCCTGGTGGCTTGAGAGACGTGCCAGTGTCAGTATCTTCCATGTTCTTGACCAAATTCCTATGCCCATCAAACCAGCTTGTCCTATGAGACTACTGCTTTACTTTTTTCCATGAGCGATAGAGGGAACCAGTTCAGATCTCACACAAATAAGAGTCTAACTGGTTTTTCTTATTAATGTCTTGGTAGCACTATAGCTAGAAAGAGGTCCAAGAAGACTATATTCACTGTCCCCATGGTGAACTGTAGGGAAGTAAAGCAAGTAAGGTAAACAGGAATCATGGAGTTAGTGGCCTTGAGGAATGACTTCTAGTGGGAAGCCTGAGCTATATAATGATTGCCGTTAACAGGTGTCTCCTTTATATTATGGAGTGGAACATTGTGAACTTCTAGTTCTTGGGTCATTATTTTCCCATGCCTGCGGTTTGTAGAGCTAGTCTTTCTGTGGAGCCACTTTTTCCATTATTAGATAGCTCTAAGTTAGCAAATCTTCCTTATCCTGAATTGGTAGGTCTTCCAGTAAGTTCTTTCTGTTGGTCTTTGCTGAGTCTTACTGTCCTCAGCTGCTTTCTATAAACCATTTCTACTCCTTACCTTCAGTTACTTTAATAGATAAGTAGGCACTGTTACTCCCATTTTGCAGAGGACGAAACTGGAATTCAGAGTGCAGCAACTTGTTTGAGGTCACAGAGCCATTAAATGGCCCAGTCAGTTAAACTCCTTTTTCTCTCAGAAACCTATATTTATACCACTATACCATGCTATTTTTAATTTTTTTTATTTTAAAATTTTAATGTTTCCCTGTTTTTATCATGTTTTCTTTTGAAGCTTTAAAAAATTGTGGTAAAATTAATGAATTAAAAACCAGTGGAATATACATGAAATGAACTTTTTTTTTAAATTTAGATTTTTGCCATAGGGCATGTGCATTCACTGGAGAGAGACAGAGAGAGACAAGAGAGAAAATGAGAAACCACCCCTAGGCAGGATGGCCATGCTGTAATCCCTTCTCCTCCATTTCTCTAGCCTGTTGGAATTTGGGCACACATGCACATATGCCTGGCATGTTTCTTAAGCTGCCAGATCTGGGATTGGATTACAGAGTTGGCCATGTAGAATACAGTGCCTTAACCACAACCCCACCTACTGGTCCAAAACTTGGCTTTCTTTAAAATAAGAATAATTTAATTTAATTTATTATTATCATTACTTTTATTTTGGTATAGGGTACTTGCACTGATGAGAGAGAGAGAGAGGAAGTAAGAAAGCAAGCTGCCAGGTTTGAGACTCGAACTGCGGTTGGCCATGTGGGAGTTCAGCACCTAGCCATCATGCCACCTGAAAATTCACCTTTTTAACCAGTTTTTAATGCCAGAGGGCATGTGTGTGTGTGCAGAGAGAGAGAGAGAGCAAGAAAATGAGGGAGAAAGCACCATCTCACGGTCACTCTGCACTCCCTTCTTCCTCACTTCTCTTTCTCATTAGGATACTGAGCTGCAAACATACTTGCCTGGCGTGTCTCTTAAGCCACCAGGGCTTGGGTTCGAACTGCTATTGGCCATGTGGGATCCAACTTCTTCCTCACAGTGTTGCTGCAGGGCTGGCCCACCATTTTAAAGCTTACAGTTTAGTGGCACTAAGTACATTCACATTTTTTTATATCTATCAGCACATATCTTTTAAGCATTTAAAGACAACAGGGACATGCAAGGCTTTTGTTGGTGGGTCACAAAAATTATTCATTACGATCATTAATTTTTATGTGTGTGGGCCATTGAATTTCTGATTGGTAACAATGACTTGCTGAACAATTATTTGGATATGACTCCAATGCACATCCAACTTTGGGAGGTATTTATATTTATTATTTTCTGCCAGGAATGTCATAGTCTCCCAAGTTCAGGAAATTAAACAAGAACATGTCACTATTATGCAATTAATTACATTCAGCTTTAATTATAATTGCTAATTGATCCCAGCCTGCCAGGCTGACATCTGGGTGCAGTGGTACACCATAGTAGTGGCAAGCAGGTAAAGAGCTTCTGTGGGTTACCTAATTAGATAAATTAGTGGTTATTAAAGCCTTAGGTGGTCCACTTTGGGGGCAACAGGCATGCTGGATTGCTGGGAAGGGTGGTTGTCAGGGTTTACTTGTGTTCTCTTTACCAGGTTGATCATCCTTGTATTTCCTCATAAAACACATATCCGAATCCCTTTATTGAGTACACTGCTTTGTCAGTCTGTTGACTAACATTTCTTTGCCAGGGTGGCATCTGGACTGGAACTCAACACTCCTGCCCCAACCTGCTAATCCTGGCTTTGAACAACATGCCTCTACCCGCATGTCCTTCTCTCACAGTGCCTTCATGTTTCTGGCTCATGCTGAACTTATATTGGTGCAAATTCCAAATCTTCTTCAAATACATTATTGTGACACCAGCCCTCCACAGTGTCACAAAGAGGGATGACCTTTCAAATTGGCCCTTTGGCCTCATGGGTAAGACACCATGTTCAACAAAGATGGAAAAACTGCACAATGTTTATACCCATCAACTTTGCTCATGTCTATGGCCCTTCCTTATAAAGAAAAACCAAATATATATATATGGTTGAATATGTGTGTGTGTGTGTGTGTGTGTGTGTGTGTGTGTGTATATATATATATATATATATATATATATATATTTGGTTGAATATATGTGTGTATATATATATATATATTTGATTGACTATATATATATATTTGGTTGAATATATTTATGTGTGTATATATATATTCTTTTTAAATTTTTTTTTGCTTTTTCTTTTTCTCTTTTAAAAAATTATTTTATATTCATTCACTGTATATCATTACAGCACATAAAATGAATTTTCCCATCCAAAATACACTGAATATTGACCAGGTCAAAGCTCTTCCTAATATTAGTATCCTTTCCTCTGAGCTCAGATCTGGCCTCAGCCCCCAGTTACCCACTACTAATAATCTCCCAGAGTTGGTACATATGCACAAACTCAGTAGACTTCCTTACACTTCATTGATTTGTATTATATTTTATTTATGTTTAACCTATGATGGTGAAAGATAAACAGAGGTATAATAAAGACTAGGAGGTCAGTATAATGGCCAAAGTTTGATAGAATTAGTATCACATATGTTTAAAAAACTAGGAAGTTGGGACCAGAAGTTAGCGTAATGGCTATGTCACTGGACTCCCATGTAGTCAATTGCGGTTCAAGTCCCGGACCTGGAGGCTTAGCCTCACGCTGAGTGCATATGTGTGCGTGCCCAAGATCTGGAGAGGAGAATGGAGGAGAAGGGATTGTGGCATGGCCATTCCTTCCCGTAGGGGGTTGATTTCTCATTGTCTGTCTCTCCGTCTCTCTCTGTCTTTCTGGCGAGGGCACATGCCCTATAGCAAAAAACTCTCAAAAAAAAAAAAACCCACAAAAAAACTTGGAAGTTGATTGTAGTAAGAAAGTATAATGGCTTTTACTATTTTTAAAAAGTGATTGTTTTTCTTAGTCTAAGACCTTATTTCATGAACAGGTTATAACAGAAACTTAACTGGCAATGAAATCATGAGTGCTCTCCCTCAGTGGTTCAGCCTCTTTCTGTTTTCTGCCAGTCTTTCCCACCCCATCAAGCTGGCTTTAGGTTCAG
>NW_006159555.1:9562721-9574809 GCF_000334495.1 Tupaia belangeri chinensis | reverse complement strand
ATATATATATGGTGAAATATGTGTGTGTGTGTATGTGTGTGTGTGTGTGTATATATATATATATATATATATATATATATATTTGGTTGAATATATGTGTGTATATATATATATATATTTGATTGACTATATATATATATTTGGTTGAATATATTTATGTGTGTATATATATATTCTTTTTAAATTTTTTTTTGCTTTTTCTTTTTCTCTTTTAAAAAATTATTTTATATTCATTCACTGTATATCATTACAGCACATAAAATGAATTTTCCCATCCAAAATACACTGAATATTGACCAGGTCAAAGCTCTTCCTAATATTAGTATCCTTTCCTCTGAGCTCAGATCTGGCCTCAGCCCCCAGTTACCCACTACTAATAATCTCCCAGAGTTGGTACATATGCACAAACTCAGTAGACTTCCTTACACTTCATTGATTTGTATTATATTTTATTTATGTTTAACCTATGATGGTGAAAGATAAACAGAGGTATAATAAAGACTAGGAGGTCAGTATAATGGCCAAAGTTTGATAGAATTAGTATCACATATGTTTAAAAAACTAGGAAGTTGGGACCAGAAGTTAGCGTAATGGCTATGTCACTGGACTCCCATGTAGTCAATTGCGGTTCAAGTCCCGGACCTGGAGGCTTAGCCTCACGCTGAGTGCATATGTGTGCGTGCCCAAGATCTGGAGAGGAGAATGGAGGAGAAGGGATTGTGGCATGGCCATTCCTTCCCGTAGGGGGTTGATTTCTCATTGTCTGTCTCTCCGTCTCTCTCTGTCTTTCTGGCGAGGGCACATGCCCTATAGCAAAAAACTCTCAAAAAAAAAAAAAAACCCACAAAAAAACTTGGAAGTTGATTGTAGTAAGAAAGTATAATGGCTTTTACTATTTTTAAAAAGTGATTGTTTTTCTTAGTCTAAGACCTTATTTCATGAACAGGTTATAACAGAAACTTAACTGGCAATGAAATCATGAGTGCTCTCCCTCAGTGGTTCAGCCTCTTTCTGTTTTCTGCCAGTCTTTCCCACCCCATCAAGCTGGCTTTAGGTTCGAGAAGAGAAGGAGAGTAGGCACATTCTCTTTTTCCTCTCCTCTTATTCCAAAAGACTCATGTGTCTTATCTCTTCTCCAAATAAAAAGTATGGACAATGGAATGGGGAGATAATGGGCTGAAAGCATCTATCTTGGTTTGAAGAGCCTGGGTTTTCAAAGTAATCCTGATACTAGTCTTCCAGGTAGCAAAAGAGTCCATCATATCTGCCAGCCACATACTATTTCTTTTCTTTCTTTTTTAAAATAGAGGTTTTTGCCTTAGGGTGCAGGTACTCACAGGGGGGAGAGAGAGAGACAGAGACAGAGATGATGAGAGGGAAAGTAAGAAATCACTCCCCAGGGGGATGGCCACGCCACGAACCCTCCTCCTCCATTCTCCTCTCAGGATCTTGAGACACAACACACAAGCGCCCTGCGTGATTTTCAAGCCACTAGGTCTGGGACTTAAATGGCAGTTGGCCATGTGGGAGTCAAGTGATGTAACTGCTACACCGTTTGGTGGCCCTGTCATGTACTATTTCTTTGCAAAGGACTTTTTCACCAAGTTCAGTAAACCAAAGCATCATGACTTGATGAGTCTTTATAAAGCATATTGTAGATGATAAAGCTGGGTAGAAAGAATCATTCTTCTAATATGTTATACTACAGGTATTTTAAACATCTCATCCAGCAGTTGGGAGAAGTTCCCTTATGTATCCTTGACTTGGTGCTATTCTAACATTGATCATGTTTCTTGAGTCAGTGAGTTGTAACAACTCTCAGTTGTTCAATAGTCATGTGGCTATTCAGCTTTCCTTCCCTTTCTGACTCTGACCAATGGAGAGCACCCATAAGGAATAAGGGCTGGAGAAGAAAGTACCACTTAATCATGGGCAGACAAGCTCCTCACACCCAGAGCAAACTCTGCTAAAAGCTTGACCAGAGAATCTGACTCTGGCCTGAAGTTGCAGTGCATGCTTCTACCACCAGCCCAGATTGAAGTCATCATCTTCACATGCACAGTCACATGAGTGAGTCAGAAAGGAGTGATTTGGCCTATAGTACAGATATAAAGTTACTTTAACCATCCATAAACTGGACTATGGGCTTGCCTCATCCACCTAGTTACAAATGGAATAAGAAGAAGAATGAGAGCCTGCTCCACCTAGGAGAATCTTCCCAGGGTGCTTAATCATGTAGGAGCAGTAACAGAAGAGATGGCCTTTCCTACAGCGCAGTTACCCACTACAACTGTAGCATGAGTGTGAGCTCTTACCCGTCAGTGATCCACCCCCTCCGTGGAATGCGAGCAGGTGGTAGGAGAGATCAGAAGTATTCCCTCTAGTTCTCCTGAGACAAGAGAGAGGAGGCAGGAGGTCCTTCATTTACCAGTCGTACTATACTATAGGACAAGCATGAATACTTCTCCGCTCCAGAGCATCAGTTTCGAAAAGCAGCACTATTGTGCTATCCTGTAGAGGATGTCTTCTTTGTGATCTAATCCAAAGACTGATGACTGGGGAAACAAGCCTTAAAATGAAAAGATGGTGGAATTTTGATTGGAGGAAAAATGTTATGACTGGAAAACTCCCCATGGATAATCTGCAAGTCAATCTTTGGTTTATGCAAAGCAGCACCTGTGCCTCCATGCTGATGGTGCAGATGTAGTAATTAACCAAGCTGAAATGCCAGCTGCATGCCTGGGGTTTAGGGAGGGCCTATTCCCTCCCCTAGAGTGGGGTAGGGGATTCCAATTTAAAGAAAAACAAACATGAGAGGCTGATGTGGAGAGACTGAAAAGTCTGTGACTACTTGGCTTGTCAAAATTGCTTTTTGTTTCTAAAGCAGTAACATTTATGAGAAAAATGAAATTTTTCATATTTGGATTTTATATTGTCATGTGCTATGCTAATGTTGAAAAAAAACCATGAATTAATTTTGGAATTAGGCAAAACCAGATTAGGGTCTGGCTCTGTTAACCACCCATGGGGGATGTTACTTCACCACCCAGAGTCTCAGTTTCTTCATTTAGAGTGGGGTCAATCATAGCTCCCTGTCAGGATGCTGGTGCAAATTAGAGATGCTGGCTGTGAAGTGCTTGGCCCAGAATGAATTGTGATGATGATGATGTTTTCTCTAAATGCTTTACTCTGCACCACAGTGGGTGGATTTGTAAGCTTTATTTGTGCACAACACTAAATCCAGGGGGATATCTGTTCCTTAATGTGGTCAGAAAAACTAGGTCAAATTTTAAAGTGGGAATTAGGAGATCATGTTCCAGATAAATCCTTTCTGATCTGTATGGTTTTCCCAGAGAATTAAATTATCCAAAACATTTGCAGATTTGTTGGAGGCTGCATAAACGCCAGATGTAGTTCTTAGGATGGAACACTGCCCAAGGAGACGTTTGATGGATACTCTGCTCTATGATGACTTTTCTTCCACTTGGCATTTTTGGTAAGAGCCAGGTATTAGAGTGGTAAGAGACACACCAGTGAAATCCTCCAACTAAGACTTCCTTCCAGCAATATTCCTAAGTATCTATTGCCATGTAATTACATTATTTCAGAATACATTAACTTGGAAATGAATGCAATATCTTATGTTATATTTTGGGGAATGGATGTGAATAGTAGGTCATTATATCTAGAGAGGAAACCTGGAGGGAAAAGGATTTTTATGAGGTCAATCCACTGGTGCTCAGGGGAGACTTAGCTGGAGATACTGACAGAAGTTCTATTTAGTATCAACCTCAGGCAACAGCAAGTGGTTCTGATGAGCAGTAGGTACCAGCTAGGTTTAATTAATTTATTTAATAAACATTGCATTGGAGGGCATTGGAGGTTATGAAAATAAATAATAGGGGCCAGTAGCTGGTGTGGTGGTTAGGATACTGGACTCCCACATGGCTGACCATGTTTTGAGTCCAGGGCCTTGGGAATTGCTTTTTCTCTCTCTCTCTTTGGTGAGCACACATGCCCTAAAGGAAATTAAAAAAAAATATATATATATAACAATTCTTAAAAAATAAATAATAAATATTCCCTGCCTTCAAGAATGTCTTGGTCTGTTGGGAAATACAAGTAGGGGAGTTCTGAAACAGTGATAGAGGGCCCGTGCATGGGTCAGCTGCATGGGAATAGCATCTATCGCATTCTGAGAGAGGTGGGCTGAGGAACAGTGGCTCTGAAATGTAATGTGCACCTGGACCCAAAGGCAAAGACTCAGAGGTGTAACTGTATAGTGCTGGTTAACTCTTTTATGAATTGATTCAAGATTGCTTGAGAAGCATGAGAAACGTAAAACTCTTATTCCCAATTCCAAGAAAATAAGAGTATTTCCAAGCACAAACTATTGGGTTGTCGGAAAAGTCATGACATATTTTTCTATGCAAAAATGCTTCAAAAATGCATCATGACTTTTCTGATGGCCTAATAGTTATGTTATAACATCCATTTTAATCTCTTGGAGACATAATCCCAGATTATTAGATAAACTAAAGAAAATGTACAAGAGTTAAAAATTGGAATGTTTTCTTTTTTTGGAGAGGTTTTTGCTATAGGGTGCATGTGCTTGCTAGAAAGACAAAGAGAGACAGAGAGACAGAAAGCAAGAAATCATCCCCCGGGGAGATTGCCACACGACAATCCCTCTCCTCCATTCTCCTCTTGGGATCTTGGGCATGCACGTACACGTGCCTGGCCTAAGTTTAAGCCACCAGGTCCGGCACTCGAACCACGGTCGACTAGATGGGAGTCCAGCAACATAGCCATTACGCTAACTGTGAGTTCCTTCAAAATTGGAATATGTTTTCTTATAGAAAAGATTTAATCTTCATAGCCTGGTTTGCTTCACTCAGTAGTAGATCTTCTGTCAAAAGCCAGGGTTTTTTTTTTTATGGCTGAATAGTATTCCATAGAGTATGTGTGGCACAGTTTAAAAGAAAAATATGAAGGCAAAGCATTAATGGGACAAAGAAATGTGGTATTATCTGTTGAAGCTATTTTACAGTTTAATCAACTGGACTAGGGAGAAATGTTCCCATATTGAAATACTCACTTTGTAAGCTACATAATGTGATTGGATGTATAAAAGAAAATGAAATAAAAAAATATTTATTCTTATGTTTTGTCTGTTGTCCTAGAGAAAAATTAAATAGCAATATTTTGAATGATAGGGTTCTGGCAGGAGTAGATTTAGAGTAAATCATTGGGTTGAATGTGAGAAGCTTAAAGATGAAAGCTTAAATACATGGGCTACTTATTGTCCATATGTAAGGAAAATGTTATGCAAATAATTTAGCATTAATTATTCCTGTTGGGACCAGCAGTTAGTGTGAAGGCTATGTCGCTGGACTCCCATGTAATCAACTGTGGTTCGCGTCCCGGACCCAGTGGCTTAAATCTCACGCCGGGCACGTGTGCATGCGTGCCCAAGATCCTGAGAGGAGAACAGAGGAGAAGGGATTGTGGCATGGCCATCCCTCCAGGGGGTGATTTCTCGCTCTTTGTCTCTGTCTGTCTGGCTATCACACGTGCCCTTATAGCAAACATCTCTCCAGAAAAAAAAATTATTCCTGTTGAACACTTAGCATGTGAATTAAAAAATATTATCTTTTGTTCAAATATTTCAAAAGTGCAGAAAGAAAGGACGAAGGCTTTAGCAGAGGAAAGGAAATTACTTCTCAGCTGTCTGAAGCTGACATCAGGTGAAGGATGATGTGAATGGCAGGGCCAAGCTCTAAGCCTTGATGGTCAGGAACACTAGGAGGGAGTGACTTCCTAGTCTGATCATTGTGAATCCTTCTTCTGATCAGATGATAACTATCAGAGGTCTGGATGTCAATGAAATAAGTTAAACTGTGAGTTGCTGTATATCCTTTTTTTCTGCATTTTCCATTAAACCAAACTGTATCAATGAATAAAAGACAAATTTTTAAGAAGTGAAAAAATGGAAGTGGATTGGGATCAAGACAAATTTTTAAGAAGTGAAAAAATGGAAGTGAATTGGGATCATGTCAACTCTGAGGAAACTGACCATTTTATAATAATTAAAAATAGTTTGATACTGCTGACTCCATTTATATATAGGACAAATACAGGCAAAACAAAACAAAGCCTTGTTGTTAGAAGTCAGGATAGTGGTTATTCTGTGTGTGTGTGTGTGTGTGTGTGTGTGTGTGTTGTTTGTGTGTATCTGGAAGGGAGGCTGAGAGGGCTCTGGGGTATTAGTAATATTCAGTTTCTAATCTAGGTGCTGTGTCACAAATGTGTTCAGTTTGTAAAAATCTATCAAGTTGTACACTTATAATTTTTGTATTTTAAAATATATACTTGGACATAAATTTCAAAATTAGCCTAATACCAGTGTGAGAATAGACAGAGGAATAATAACAGATACTCTTGAAATGAACAGAAGTAGATATAGTAATTTAGTATTTGATAAAAATAGAATTTCAAATAAGTAAAGGAGAGATTGTTTAAAAAAGGGATTTGAGATTGTTGAAGCCTTTAGCAAAAATAGCATTAGCTACCTAGTGCACACACTTAACCAAAATTATTTTGGTTCAATTTTACATTTCCAATATGATAAATGGAAACTTTAGAAGTATTAGAAGGAAAGAGAACCAGAAGTTAGTATAATGGCTATGTCGCTGGACTCCCATGTAGTCGACCATGGTTTGAGTCCCAGACCTGGTGGCTTAGAACTCACGTTGGGCGCATGTGCGTGCGTGCCCAAGATCCCGAGAGGAGAATGGAGGAGAAGGGATTGCGGCATGACCATCCCCCCCCGGGGAGTGATTTCTCGCTTTCTGTCTCTATATCTCTCTCTCTCTGGCGAGCGCATGCGCCCTATAGCGAAAATCTCTCCAAAAAAAAAAAGAAGTATTAGAAGGAAATACCCACATATGATTATATAATACCATTATAAAAATTAATAGGAAATGAGTAACTGGGAAGTTATTGCTAACATTTCTTACTGAGTAGAATGGACAAAAGCGTTCAGGTTGCTCTCTGTAGCCTAATAGATATTAGCAATGTAAATATCATAACAATTTCTATAACTATAGACAAATCTATAAATATTTAAAGTTATTTAAAACTGTGACATGTATTTGAGGGGACTTCAAAAAGTTTGTGGTAAATTAGAATTAAAGTATAAGGTTTTTTGGTGTGAAAAAGTTTTGCAATTCATATATAAGTTTTTTCATCACAATGCATTTTCCACAAACTTTTCGAAGACCTCGCATATGTTTTAGAAAGAATGACATAGCGAAGATAGAGAAATAAGCATCAAACTGAGAGAAATAGATATCAAACTGGGTATCAGCTGGTGCCCAACCCAAGTTCATCTGCTTGCTGCATGAAAGCCAATACTCAAGAAACAAATATTGGTAGAAGGGAAAAGTAGCTTTATTTGGGAAGCCAGCAACTGGGAAGATGGCAGACTAAAATCCAAAGACCATCTCCAACATTCCTGTCTAAAAAGGATTTTTAAAAAGGAAGAAAAAAAGAGATGCAGCAGGGTTATGTGCTGTTTTGCACAGCAATTAATCATCTTCTTGATCAGGCAAAGACTTGCTGGCATCAAGGTTATTATTTTTCAGCTGCGGTCATCCTGCCCTGGAGGCCAGCATGTTCCTTCCTCCTCATCTCCCCAGGCACATCTGCCTATTGAGATGCTATCTCAAGGCCCGGTCTCTGAAGAGTCTCATTAAAGCTATGATTAGTTGCTACAAGTTAAAACATTAAGCAAGTTCTGTTATTTAAAAGGAACCTATTGTGCTAGGCTTAATATGGAGTTACTTTGGTTCTTTTTGTAGAATGGCAGCAGATAGATGGCAAATCAACTCAACCATATTCATTGTGTGACATCAGGTGAATGCTATGTGCATTCTTTTCAGTAAAGAGGGGAGGCCATCATCCCAGCTCTAGCAGTCATTCCCACTACCTCTGTCCTTAGGCCCTTTCTGGGTACTCTTCCTCTTAGATACTCTGTGGGCTCTGGAGTGGACATGCTTGGCTCTGAGTCTCAGCTCTGCTGTCCAGGGTAGAAATCTGGGTGAGCTACTGAACTCCTGAGGTAACCCGTATCCCTAAACATCCCCCAAAAGGAACAAAAAGAAAACTCTAGAAATTGAATAAGGAGAAAAAAGTGCACATAGGTATTCAATAAATATTAGTTATTATTCAGTAAGTACTAGTTATTTACAAGTCTTGTCCAGGAGGACAGAAGGCCTTTGTTTATAGCTGTTAAAATTTTCTTTTTAAAGAGAGATTTTTTGCTATAGCACGTGTGTTTGCCAGAGAGACAGAAAGATAGACAGAAAGCAAGGAGTCATCCCCTTGAGGGGATGGCCATGCTGCAGTCCCTTCTCCTTCATTCTCCTCTCAGGATTTTGAGCACACATGCACACACGCCCAGTATGAGTTTTAAGCTGCAGGTCTGGGACTCAAACTGCGATTGACTATGCGAGAGTCCAGCGACGTAGCCACTATGCCCTCTGCTGGTCCTGATACAGCTGTTGAATTTTGATACTAGTTTTAAGAGAGAGAAGGATGTCATATCTTTTGCTAGAATATATATATCTATATCTTCTTATCTATATATTCATTTTGGGGGTGCAGCATACACTTTTGGTTTAAAAAAGCATTAAACAAAAAATAGTATAAAATCTTCTGGGTATTAAGGTCAGTTCCCCACATCCAAATATAGGCATATTGAGCTGAAGGAAAACAGGATTAATAAATACTCTGCATCTGGAACAATGGTATCGTTTGGGATTTGTTTCATTTGACCACATTTCAATGATAATGATGTTGAGCATGGATTGTGGTTCCCCAGGGCGTGAGTCCTCAAATAAATTTTTCTCACCCTTAGGTTTTGTTTATTTATTTTAAGAAATACCTTCCAGGTTTATACATTCCAATAGGTCACAAAAATTGTACTCTTTTTAAACATAGAACAAAACTGTCATAAAGATATTCTCTATAAGAGAAATAGATTGTAAGTGAGGATGGGGCATGGTTATTGAAATTGTTTTTCATTTCATTATTTTAAATATAAAACCCTTGGGAATTGTGTACATTAACCAGTAGTTAAATGTGTTTCTGAGTATCATTAAGAGGATAAATGAAGGGGGAACCAGCAGTTAGCGTAATGGCTATGTCGCTGGACTCCCATGTAGTCGACCGTGGTTCGCGTCCTGGACCCGGTGGCTTAAAACTCACGCCGGGCACGTGTGCGTGCGTGCCCAGGATCCCAAGAGGAGAATGGAGGAGAAGGGATTGCGGCGTGACCATCTCCCCTGGGGGATGATTTCTCACTTTCTGTCTCTCTGTCTCTCTCTGTCTGGCGAGCGCACACGCCCTTTAGCAAAAATCTCTCCAAAAAAAAAAAAGGATAAATGAAGGGATGTAGGAATTCTTTTAGCCACAGTAGAGGATACTTTTCAACCATAATAATAAAATATTATCAGGTGATATTGGTGCTTTTAAATAAGTGCAAAGAGGAACAGAAGGAGAAATAAAGTATGATGGAATTTCAAAAAGTCTGTTGAACCCAAATTAATCTACATGTTTAATGCAATTCCAATCAAAATACCAGAGATATTCTTCAGAGATCTAGAAAAGACAATTATAGAATTTGTCTGGAACCATAAAAGACCTCGTATTGCAAAAGCAATCCTGCGTAAGAAGAATGGAGTAGGAGGCATATCACTCCCTGATCCCAAGATATACTATAAAGCTGTGGTCATCAAAACAGCATGGTATTGGCATAAAAACAGACATGTGGACCAATGGAAGAGAATAGAGACCCCAGAAATAACTCCCAAAGCTTATAGCCAACTGATCTTTGACAAAGGATATCAGTCAATCCATTGGGAAAAGGAAAACCTCTTTAGTAAATGGTGCTGGAAAAACTGGGTATCCACCTGCAGAAAGATGAAACTGAACCCCCATCTTTCACCATTAACAACAGTCAACTCAAAATGGATCAAAGATCTGAACCTAAGACCTCAGACAATAAAACTACTTGTGGAAAATGCTGGGGAAACTCTGGGAGACATTGGAGTAGGCAAAGACTTCTTAAATAAGACTCCCAAAGCACAGGCAATAATCCCTAAAATAGACAAGTGGGACTATATTAGACTAAGAAGTTTCTGCACAGCAAAGGACACAGTAACAAGTGTGAACCGACAACCCTCAGAATGGGAAAATATTTTTGTTAAATATGCCTCAGACAAGGGACTGATAACGAGAATACATAGGGAACTCAAGTGCCTTATGCGAAAAAAAATGATTAACCCGATTAAAAGATGGGAAAGTGAGCTGAACAAAAGTCTCTCTAAGGAAGACATACGAACAGCCAAAAAGCATATGAGGAAATGCTCAACATCCCTCATCATAAGGGAAATGCAGATAAAAACCACAATGAGATACCACCTAACCCCTGTCAGAATGGCAAAGATTAAGAATATAAAAAGTGATAAGTGTTGGCGGGGATGTGGTGAAAAGGGAACCCTCCTACACTGTTGGTGGGAATGTAAACTAGTTCAACCACTGTGGAGAACAATATGGAGGTTCCTCAAAGATCTACAAATAGAACTACCATTTGATCCAGCAATCCCACTTCTGGGTATTTACCCAAAAGACAGGAGAACGCTCAGTCAGAAAAGTGCTTGCACATCCATGTTTATTGCAGCATTATTCACAATTGCCAAGACATGGAACCAACCTAAATGTCCACAAACTGATGAATGGATTGGAAAAGTGTGGTATATATACTCTATGGAATACTACTCAGCCATAAAAAATAACAAGACCCTGGAATTTGATAGAAAATGGTCAGATATGGAGGATCTATTGCTGGGTGAAGTAAGCCAGGCTATGAAAGAAAGATATTGTATGTATCCACTCAATATATACCGACTATCCGCACTCTATAATAGAGAGCAAAAATTCGGAGGACATAAACACAGTGAAGGTACTTAATGAGAATAGGACAGTGTGGAATGGGGTAAGTGAAGAGAAGAGGATAGAGAAAGATAGCAAGTGAACAATAGAGAGACAGGACGTTAGTGAGAAACAGATAGGGCTTATTAACTGTTGATGATGACATGTATAGTATTCTCAACTGGATTGGTCTGAGAAGTATTTCATGATGGGCAAAGTATTTTTACAAGCAAAACGAGAAATAGCAATTGACTGTTTTATAAAAATAATTAGAATAATAAAAATAATGATTGGGGAAAACAGAAAAGATATGGGGAATTAAAATACAAACTTATTTTGGTGCAAAATATTTAGGAATTCATGCACAATTCTCTCTTAATGCACATTTTCCATGATATTTCTGAATTCCCATCATACAATAATGAGAAAATCTTGCTCAACTCAGATCAGAGGAATCATGAAATTGTGATTATAATAGAGATGTCACTTGCTGCTAATACCTACACTATTTGGGTTCATATATTACTCTCATTTCCCCCAATTATCTGGCTACAACCCAGCTTTAATATATGTTTCCCCTCGTCTCTTAAATGTTATATTATTATTAATTTTTTAAGAGACATTTTTGATATAGGGCACATGTGCTCACCAGAGAGACAGGCAGAAAGGGATGCGCACATGCACCCAGCATGAGTTTAGGTCGCTAGCCTGGGACTCTAACCTCAGTCGACTATGTGGGAGTCCAGTGAAGTAACCACTACGCCATCTGTTGGTCCCAAATTTTATTCATTTTTTTATCTCGTAATTTCTTTCTTTCTTTCTTTTCTTTTCTTTCTTTCTTCCTTCTTTTTTAGCATATAAAGTCTTATTTTAATAAAATAATTATCTGTGTAGTTGCCTATGCCACTATGTACAGACAGGAGAGGGGGAGCTTTACTTCTTGGTCTCTTCCTCCTTGCAGTCTTGATGAGCTTCTTTTAGGCTTGGAGGTGCTGTGCGCTTCTGTGTTTCCCTGATCTTAGACCTGGGCGCCTCAGCCTGATTTGCCAGAAGCTTCTTCTTTTTTTTTTTTTTTTTTTTTTTTTTTTTTTTT
>NW_006159555.1:9554652-9562693 GCF_000334495.1 Tupaia belangeri chinensis | reverse complement strand
TTTTATTATCATCATAATCTTCTTTATATTACATTGGATTACATATAACTTTACAGTGTATTACATTGTTTTTTCAAAAGGGAATGCCATGCATGTCAGTCAGTACAGAGACATTAATCTCCCCACTTCAACATGATGGGCAAAGTATTTTTACAAGCAAAACGAGAAATAGCAATTGACTGTTTTATAAAAATAATTAGAATAATAAAAATAATGATTGGGGAAAACAGAAAAGATATGGAATGTTGAAGTGCCAGAAGCTTCTTGAGAGCCCCGTCTGCTTTCAGCTGTGGATGTGCTCCATGAGAATCTGCTTATTCCCCTTCACCTTCAGGTACAGGATGTGATTGATACATGGGGTGATCAAACTTCCTAGCTTCCAGGTATCTTCTGAGCAGCCGGCATAGAATCCTCATTCTCCTCATCCAGGTTACCTTCTCTGGCATTCTCATTGGCTATACTCTTTTGCTTACTGACGCCCATATGTCTGCACTTCTGGTGGGGCAAGGTTCTTTTCCCGTATCGAGCCCGGAAATGCACAGACACAGGCTTGCAGACTATGAGCTTGTCTTTGATCAGCTTCTGGGTCTGCTGATGGGAGCTGGCATTGGCAATTTCCTTTGCCTCATTGGGGTCCAATCAGACTTTTTTTCCCCTTTTTTTCCCACAGCAGAGGACACTAGAGACAAACCTCTTCTGAAGCCTGAGCCTACTCATGGTTGCAGTCATAGCATCAAGAGGAAAGAATGTGATCTCTGTAATTTCTAATTGTTGTATATCTCTGTGGGGTATAATATGGATATTCAAAGCATGCATGCAGTGTGTAATTATCAAATCAAGGATAATACCATATTCATTGTGTTCAATAGAGAACATAACATTATGATGTGTACCATTAATTTTTGTCCCTTTCTCTCTCTCTCTCTCTCTCTCTCTATATATATATATATATATATACATGTATACACACACACACATAGCAATGTTTATTCTTTTTGCACAGTTGGGGTAGGCCATTCTACAATCTGTCTACCTGCATTCCTATATCTCTTAAATGCCTTTTTCCTGAGCCCCTCCTACCTTCCACCCCGTAAAATATGTTAAATTAATCTTCAACAACGACAACACAAGTTAAGTGTAATCCCACAGAGACCAAAAACAAAACCAAACAAAAAACTACCACTCTTCCTGGAGATTGACTCAGAGCAGTCACCATTTGTCATCCATATCTGAAAGTGTAGCCTGAGACAGACGCAGGTGAGAACGGTCATTTGAATATAGAGCAATAATCCCACATGGAATTTATAGAACTAGTCTCGATCAGAGACTAGGCTGACGACCTTCTGTTCCCCATAGGAGTGCTCTGAGTATGTGTGTGAGTGAGAAGGTTGTGCAGGGACAGTAGGGACTGAGGTGCCTGACTGACATTTCTAGAGTTCATCAGTCTGTATTGAGAATGACTAGATGTCTAGGAAGCGCTGTTCTGTGGGGGTTCTTAAATGGCAGGTTGAGAAAGTCACACTTGATCACAAAGGAGCCTTGTCAGCTTTTAAACAGTGGGAATGACATGGTGGAAAGAAGAGACAAGTATTGATGGCAGAATTAAATTTTCTTTCTTTCATGATTAATTAAGGTACTTAGCAAGAGCTCCAGAGTAGATTTCATAAAGGAAAACCTAATTCACAGTGTAATTCTGAATGCTGTTTAACAGATAAATTGATACACCTGCTAACTCTACCCTTTTTACCTATTGGGGAGACCAAGGGGTTGAATCCCAAACAACAATTTTTTTTAAGAGAAAGTTTATTTTTAATGTTTTAATTTTATTTTATTTCCATATTATAAAGCAGGCATCTGATGACCTGTGGGATTGAAACGACCTAACAGTTATTTCTAAGGGTAGGCATAGAGGTCAACAGATGTTCCCATAGGGTCTCTTCTATTGAGATGAACAGTTCAAAAGACAAGGATGCCTTTACTGCAGGCTAGTGCCTGTAGCCTCTATTCAATTAACACAGGAAGAAAATGTTCTCCTCCTTTCCATTTCTGGGGCTCAACAGCAGACAGAAAAAGTGGTCTTGCACATTTCCAATATTAACAGAGCAAAGCCAGGCTTTTGCACTGATGACTGAGGTACAGGGACAGGAATGGTCCAAGGTTCTCAAAGCATTAAGAACATTCTGGGTTTTTAATGTATGCCATTTCCCCCCTCCCAGATTTCTCCTAGACTGTCTGCCCTGGGCTGTGCCAAACAACAACTTCTATCTGGAAGTCCCTTTATAGATCATGTATTTTCTCATTTCATTTTTGGTTGAGGCAACCAAGAGCTGAAGAGACTAGGAAACCTGTTCAAGATGCCAACTTGCTCTCTGACTCTCACTTAGCTTTCTGGTGAAAGGATACGAACTGAGCCCAGGAATTGTTCTTTCTAACACTTTTTCCATTATAATTTTGGGATTCCAATATCCATGAGGATAATGGGTCCAATACCTGATCCGTCAGTCTTTTGTCCCCATCTTCTCCTATAATCTTGTCCTTTACTCTGCTTCCGCTATTTGTTTCTGTATCACAGCTGAGATAGTATCATCATTTTTCACTGAATCCTCTTAATAATCTCAGTATCAACATTTCACTATTTGGCCTTCAGTTCCTATTTTCCTAGAAAATTCCTTTTAGTTTCTTAACTCCACCAATGTATCAGGCCGTGATGTCCAATCCATTGAACTGACTGCCCCTCGCTCCCTCCCATGCCCCTTTTCTTCACCTGTCTTTGGTTCTATATTCCGTCATTGATACACACTCACTTTCCTATGTTCTCTTCGCTTATCACCAACTGGCCCATTATATTGGGTCATTGGAAAAGTTTTTCTACACAAAAATGCATCATGACTTTTCTGACGACCCTATACATGCCTTGTGGATTGCTGTCTGTCTCTCCCTTCTGCACTATAAACTCCTGAAGTGCAGGGACTTTAGTCACTTTGCTTCCTGTTGTAGCCCAAGTGTCTAGGACATGGTTGGCACATGGTTGGTGCTCGGTATTAGTTAGATGAATGAATAAATAAATCAGTGAAGATGAGAGTAGCTTTCAGAGGGGTTAAGTTATATTTTTGTGTCAGATAAATTGGGCACATGTCTCTGTTCTGATGATCTCTAATGCTAAGTTGTTTCTATTTTCCTTCATTCCCTTTCTCTCCTCACCCAAAAAGAAGAACCTCATCTGAGGAGCTCTCCTATGTCTCCCTCTTGCGAAGATGATCTCAAAGAATCCTGAGAATCTCTGTCCTTGCTCTTCAGACTATGCAAGGTAAGGGGTGAGAAGGGAAAGGGAATTTGATGACCACAGACTCTGAAGCTATTACATTGACTAACCATGAGCTCATAGTTATGCCTTCGAAAGAGAGATATCAGCAGTAGTAATCTGTTAACTCAAGTAACAACTTCGTGGCATTTTCTATGGAGATTTGGAATCAACCTCCATGTAGAGATGATTTGGCAGGTAATTGGAATATGTGTCAGGAGCTTGGAATAGAGGCTTAGATGGAGGTAGAAATGTGGGGACCACTACTGTATGACTACAATGTAGCTGTTGATGGAAATGAAGCCTTATAAAGGAGAACATATAGAAGGAAAAGAGCAGAGCGCCAAGGCAGAATCCTGAGAGGTGAGCCCAGCATTCTTAGGGAGCTCTGGTGCCATAAAAACAAGATGACAAAGTGACTCATATGATGATGAAACAAAGCAAGCGTGTTTCTATGCAGTGTGCCCCATCTGCAGATATAGCTATAGGACCATTATACCCATCGCTTTGGGATTTAGACATGCAAATAGGCTTACGATAATTTGTATAATGGATAGGAATAGATTTATGAAAACACCAAGTGAGCATTGTGACTTTGAAAAAGTTAAGATATATTTGATAGGAGAGTGACTGAGTGCAAAGGACCATCCTGTGATCTTACAAAGTGATTAAACTGGCTCTGGCCTTGACATTAATTGCCATCATGAGCTTAAATCTAGACTTCTGATATTCTAGCATTGCTGGGTCTTAGTTTCTCCTCTTTAGAATAAAAAAGGGGTACTACATTAGAGTCCAAGGGGGCAGACACAAGAAGCATATCAGTATTAGGGATGTTCTCCTAGAAAAGCATACATTGTATGTGATCTGAAACAAATACATTGGATTTTATTATCAAATTACATATTTGTAAAATGAAAAAAATGCATATTGATTTAGTAGTTCAAACTACTGGAAATAAAGCTCAACCAAATTTTCCTGGCTGGTGGGGCTAAGGTCAAAAGAAAAAAAACAAAACAAAACAAAAACAGAAAACAGAGAAATCTGGGACTAGATGATTTCCAAATTGTATAGTTCTGCAATTCTATTCAGAATATCAGAAAATCAGTATTATTATTATTTTTTTGGGGGGAGAGGTTTTTGCTATAGGGCGTGTGCTTGCCAGAAAGACAGAGAGAGACAGACAGACAGAAAGCGAAAAATCACCTCGCAGGGGGGATAGCCATGCCGCAATCTCTTCTCCATTCTCCTCTCAGGATCTTGGGCACGCACACACATGTGCCTGGCGTGAGTTTAAGCCACTGGGTCCGGGACTTGAACCACAGTCGACTACAAGGAGTCCAGTGACATAGCCATTATACCAGCTGCTGGTCCATTAAATAGTGTCTTACTACATTGTGTTCTTTCTGCACCAGCCTCCTGAGTAGCTGAAACTACAGGTGTGGACCTTCATGCCTGGCTTTTTAGGGTGACCCAGCAATTGAACTCTGACCTCTTATGTGGCCTGTCTACTGAATAGCAGCTTTTACCAGTATGTACTACAATAGCTGGGAGGATTGTTACTTTTTTTTTTTTTTTTTTTTTGAGAGAGATTTTTTGCTATAGGTTGCATGCACTTACCAGACAGAAGCAAGAAATCCACACTGCAATCCCTTCTCCATTCTCCTCTCAGGATCTTGGGCATGCACACACACTTGCCTAGCGTGAGTTTTAAGTCACCAGGTCTGGGACTCAAAGTGCGGTCGATGACATGGAGTCCAGTGACATAACCATTATGCCATCTGCTGGTCCCTGGATTGTTACTTTTGATCACTGCAGTTGATTCCAAGATGCAAGGACAACAACCCTTCCTAAAGACCTTTGTCTGAGCAAGTCTAAAGAAATTAAGGGGGAAGGAAAGAGAGAGAAAGAGCGAGAGAAAGTGAGAAAGCAAGCCACCAGGTCTAGGACTTGAACCGTAGTCTACCATGTGGGAGTCCAGCACCCTTTAACCATCATGCCACCTGCCGGCCCCTCAAGATGAATCTCAACAAAGTTAGTCCAGTGGATCTGATATCTTCGGTAACCTCCCAGTAATTAACTATTCACGCACTAAGACTCACCTGTTTGGGTATAGATTTGCTGGAGCATTCAGGGCAAGGCTCAGTGGTGTACCCTGTCAGAGAGCACTCAGCTACCTTGGTTATTGGGTCCCAAGGGGATGATAATTACAAGGCTCAGAGCCCCCTGTGGAGAGTCCCTTGCTTTCTAGGAGCTTTCAAAGAGTCAGAGATTAATACACAGGACCAGCATGTTCCTATGAAGTAATTTGTCTTTGTGACGAATGCTTGGATGAGAAGTACAGCAAGCACCTGGAAGTACTTGTGGCAGAAAAGACTCATGATCTAATGCATGAAAAACAAAACACCGACTGCCTGCTCTATAGTGAGTAATGCCATACTGAAATACAATGTCAGTAATAAAGGCTGATTTGGTTAGTTCATGCATTTCTATTTAACTTGTTTCTCTGAAATGTTCTTTTCTAAGAGATAATTGCCAAAGCCATGGACATTACAATTGTATATCTTTGTTTTAAAATCCTATGTTCTACTTGAGTGGATTTTTTTAAGGCTCGGTTCTCATTTGTACTAGGATTTTGGTAACTCTCAGTCCTTTTAGTGGAAGTCACTGTGCATTAAGTCAAAGGTAGAAAACAAATCTTTACCTGTAATACCATGATGTAAAGTCAATGCTAGATCTTGGACAGCTGTGTCTGAGTCAGGAGTGCCCAGTCTTTGGTGGGAGGGTTGAGAAGGGAGTAGAGCTGGGAGAACAACCCTCTTTGGAGGCTGCAGGGGCAGGCGTTCAGGCAGGGAGAGGATTCCAACCTGGGCAGAGGAGTAGAGCAGGTATGACATAGTCATGGCTCTGAGCTGGACTCTGATATGAACCACATCTGAATTAATGTCCCAGCTCTGCCTTCTTCTAGCTTCATGACCTTTGCGCAAGTCACCTGATGAGTTTATTTCATGAAATACTGATTAAAACTGTTATCTATTCATATAGAAGCGTCATTCACATTAAATGAGTTAATATATTTAACTCTCAGCAAGTATCTGGTACAAATGCAGAGGTCAATAAGAAAGCCAGTGAGTGGAACCATAGGGCAGAGAAGTAGAAGATAATGTAAAAGAAGGAGCAGGACAAGCTCAGGCACAACACTGGATGTTTTAGTAAGGACTATAGATTTTATTTCGAATGATATGAGAAGCACTTGCAGGGTTGAAGCGAAGGAACAACGTGATCTGTCTTTTGCTTTAAAGGAAATGTTCTGGTTGTTATGCAGAAAAGATGATAGGAGTGATAAAGTGGAGCCAGAGTGACCAGTTAAGAGATTTAGTACACACAAAGGGTGATGCTGGCTTCAACTAGAAATGTAGTAAAGGATTAGTGAGAAGTCTGATAATGGATTTACTTTAGAATTAGATCTTGTAGGATTTACTTGTGGATGTGGGATATGAAGGAAAGAAAATAATCAAAGATGCCTTGTAGGTTTTTGGTCTGAGCCATTGTAAGAATAAAGTTGCTGTTTATGAAGACAGACTTGGGGAGTAGTTTTTGGGAGTAAAAATCAAGACTTAGGGTATACTATTTTGAAAAGGCTGTTAACTATCCAAATGGAGATTCAGTTAGACAGTTGGATCTATAAATTTGGATTTCAAGGGAACCAGCAGTTAGCGTAATGGCTATGTCATTGGACTCCCACGTAGTCAACCATGGTTCACGTCCTGGACCCGGTGGCTTAAAACTCACGCCGGGCGCATGTGCATGCGTGCCCAAGATCCCGAGAGGAGAATGGAGGAGAAGGGATTGCGGCGTGACCATCCCCCCTGGGGGGGTGATTTCTCGCTTTCTGTCTCTCTGTCTCTCTCTGTCTGACAAGCGCACGCGCCCTATAGTGAAAACCTCTCCAAAAAAAAAAAAAGACAGTGTCAAAAAAAAAAAAAATTGGAGTTCAAAAGGAATGGAAAAGCCAGCAAAAGGGACCAAGAAACTGGAAACAAAATTAGGTGGTGTCCTAGTGCCAAGTGGGAAAGTGTCTTCTGTCAAATAGGGTGATCGACTGTGCTAAGTAAGACAAGGTCGATTCTTAAATCCACCAAGGAGTGTGAAAATGTAGAGATTCTGGATGACCTTGACAGGAACAGTTTTGGTGGAGTATGGAGGAGTAAAAGCCTACTTAGGAGATATGTTCAGGGTGTAGTAGGATGAGAGGAAGTGGAGGCAGCAAGAATGGGCAACTATTTTAGGGAGTTTTGTTCTAAAGAAATAAGGTTGTAGCTGGGGGAAGTCAACATACTTTTAATTAAATACAGAAGATCTAATAGCTAAAGAAAAGATCCAATAGAAAGAAAGAAAGAAAAAGGAATGGCCTTGCTCCATTTGTCTTCTCTCTTCTCTACTGTATCCTGTACCCCCAGTCTCTTCTTTGATTCTTGCTTTTCCATGTCAGTTTACAAATACATGTATCTTCCCTTCCTTTATTTAAGTGAAGTATCAAGAGTTTTGGAGCCAGGCCATACTGAGTTTAGATTTGATTTCTGCTTCTCTCTTGGCTGTGGGATTCAATCTCTTTGAGCCTTCGTACTTTAATCTATAAAATGAGGGAAATAATTATTTCTCTTATGCAAGAGCAGGTAGGGGTTTCCTTTTGGCTGGAACCGCCATCTTCCAGTAATTAACCAAAATGACGAACACAAAGGG
>NW_006159555.1:9535017-9554467 GCF_000334495.1 Tupaia belangeri chinensis | reverse complement strand
AAGGGAATGGGTACTGTTCAAAAAGGAATGCCCCACAAATGTTACCATGGCAAAACTGGAAGAGTCTACAATGTTACCCAGCATGCTGTTGGCATTGTTGTGAACAAACAAGTTAAGGGCAAGATTCTTGCCAAGAGAATCAATGTGCGTATTGAGCATATTAAACATTTTAAGAGCAGAGATAGCTTCCTAAAACATGTGAAGGAAAATGACCAGAAAAAGAAAGAAGCCAAAGAGAAAGGTATCTGGGTTCAACTAAAGCGCCAGCCTGCTCCACCCAGAGAAGCACACTTTGTGAGAACCAAAGGAAAGGAGCCTGAGCTACTGGAACCTATTCTCTATGAATTCATGGCATGATGGTTGTTAAAAATAAACTAATCTGTGGTCTATAAAAAAAAAAAAGAGCAGGTAGGGGTTTCAGGTATGTGTGTGGAGATTTGTCTGAAGTTTGTCATTTTGAAGTAAATTTGTTTTCTGTTCTCTTACCTAAAGAACTTTATAAAGTGGTATATACTCAGTGATTCTTTTCCAGGTCTCATTTACTCTTCAACCCTTTACAATCTGGTTTCCATCTTGATCATACCATAAGAATTGCCCCCACCATGGTCATGACTTATGCCAAAGGTTACTTTTTAGTCCTTGGCCTAGTTAGTGACTCTAAAAACTTTGAGAAAGTAATAACTCTTTCCTTTTTGTCCCTTGGCTTCTCGGACTCAATGCTCCTTTGTTTATCCTCCCATCTTCTCTACCTCAAGGGAGGTCTAAGACACACAGGTCAAACTAAGACATATGGGCAACCCCGGCAGACCCACAATTTTCTGTACTTAAAGCTATAATTTTTGAATCTTGTCAGTATCAGGTTGTGGCTAAGAAAGAAAGCTCTAGATTTAGATTTCCTGTGGGCAAATCCCAGTTCTTTCATGCTTCCTCACCTGAAAAGTGGGAATTATAATATATACAACTTAGGATGCATATGAGGATTCAGTGTTAGTCTATATAAAGAGTTTAGACCACTTCCTGGGGGTGAAAGATGTGCTAATGATGATATTGATAATGATGACCTTAATGATGCTGGTAATGATAATGGAGAGGAGGGGTAAGTACTAATTATATAGGCTCAAAGACAAAAAACCTCCCAGGTTCCACCTCCCTAGCTCCATGCCATGCAGTTCAGCTTTGGCTCCAAACCTACAAAATCTACTCAGCAAAACGAAAACTAAGTTGTTAATTTCACCTGTCTTTCTTAGAAGGCAGTTTGGGGACTTTTTTTCTTCATAGTGTGTGCCCCTAGAACTGTCATTTTCCTCCCCAAGAAGCCTGTTTTCCATTTCAATCATACATGGTAAATCTCACTAGAGGAGTTTTCATGAATACAATTTTCTCCATCTCATTGCATTTGCATAGATTTAAAAAATTTTTTTTTAGGTTTTGCCACAGGGCACATGCACTAGCTGGGAAGAGACAGAGAGAGGGAAAGTGAGAAATCACCCCCTAGGAGGATGGCCATACTGCAATTCCTTCTCCTTTATTCTCCTCCTGGGATATTGGGCACATGCGTACATGAGCTCAGAGTGATTTTCAAGTCACTGGGTGCAGGACTCGAGCCATGGTTGACCATGTGGGAATCTAGCACCTTAACCACAACACCACCTGCAGGCTCCATAATTTTCATGGATATTTTATCATCCAGTGGTGATGAGATAGGAGATAGAACCCTAAGAAATAGGTAGTCAGGATATAAAGCCCAAAGATGGACACACGATAATCAAGTTTGCACTAGGAACTACTTGCTCACAAAAAATGGCTTGCAGCAATGCAATGATTAACCAAGGATGGCTTTTTTCATGTCACCATTATGTTCCAGAACCTAGATAATAGTCTCTGGGCTGAATCTCTCAGACAAAGACTCAGGCAAACATTCACCACTAGATAATGGTCTCTGGCCTGAAGTTCTCAGACTTGGGAATCACTTACCAGAAGTTCTCTAAATGTACAGCTCCCTAAATGTACAGCATGGCATATATAGCATGTGGTGACCATGCTACACTGAGGACGAAACATGAACAAGTCTCTTCTAGCTAGGGTAAAGATCCCTGGTAAGAGCTCTAAGTTGGCAACCTGCTGTCTGGGACCTCCTCCTTGCTGCCTAGGAGCTCCTCTTCTCTCTAACATATCTTGTTTTACTGCCCTCTCCTCTTGTCTGTGCTTCTAATTCTTCATGGTTATGAGGCATGGATCTGGGTGCTTCAATGATTCCACAATGGTTGGCATTTGGGGCTCTTGTCACCTCAGATTTCTGCATCAGTGACTGATGACCCAGGGAGCAGCCCTGGGTAACTAACCCCCACAATCCAACTCAGATCTAATGGTGCCACAGATTTCATCAGTGCTCTTCCTTTAGATGTTTTCTTATCTCTGAATATTAGCATTTACTAGAATGTCTGGGTCACTCTTATCTGCTTATCTAAATTTAGTTTATGGATAGTTTATATATGAGTTTCAGGTGGTCTGTGAGTCCCTGAAATTATAAACAAGACTGGATGTATAAGTGCATTTTCATGTTTTCATCCATATTCTCAAAGGCAGCTCCCAGTTAATCCAAGTGGTTCATTTTCATAAACCCTTGGGGTCCTTGCCTGTCCTGATCTGTAGGCATGGAGAAGTTATTCTCCTCCTTTTGGTAGGATGCGTAACTTTCTAAACCTCTCGGAAATGAAAAGTATCTACTATAGACAGAAACATGTCTATGCTTCTTGTGTAACCCTTTACATTTTTTTTTTAAGTTGAAAAGAATAGAGATTTATTAAGCTCCTAGTTTTGGAGATCCACGGTATAGGGGCCAAATTTAGTGAGGGTCTTCTTGTTGGTGGGGACCTTCTGCAGAGTTCTGAGGCATTGCATGGCTCCATGTGGCTCAAGCTTCTGTGGGCTTTTAAACTGTTTCAGACCAGGATTTTAAACTCAGCTAGCACAGATATGTGATTAACTGTATACATTTCTGTTTATGTAGCAGAATTATGTGCTGCTCGTGTGAGGATGACTGAATCTTGTTAATTTTTATGTCTTCCATTACCAAGCCCATGCCTGGGACATGGTAGGTGCTCCTTCAATACCGGTCAGAAGCCTGACTACATTTTGTAATCCTCAATTAACAGTGAATACAAGAAATAGCAATATAGCCAGATCATGCTGCATTTGTAAGTATTCAGCATATTACCAGGGTGGATTATGAATATGTATATCAAAAATGGCTATTGAGACAGAAATTCCTGAGGGAAATATAAAAATATCACCCTATTTCTTTCACTGAAAACATATAAAATCCGATTTTTCTACTATTATTAGACTCTAATAAATATTCATCCTTTATCCCTCCGTGGGGGGGAGGAGGTCCCACGCTTCCTACAAGTGAAATGTGGGCTAAATGTGTTCAGTAAATCACTCTGATTGTTTTTATCCTGTAGACAGAATGAAGGTCTTAGCTGATTTGCTTCTTCAACAGCCTGAAGATTCAAATAATTTTACATTTTTAATCCCTAAAACTAGAGATGTACAAGGTAAAACTCTTCATGTACCACCTTATGCTTAGGAAAAAACTTCCTATGAAGAAGGTAATATTATAGCTATCTTTTGGAATAAAAGGTGCAAGGTGCCCCCCAAAGTGCAAAGCCCAGGACTCTGAACTAGCAGTGCTGCCACCGTTCATATCAACTAAATTGTGAATCCCTGCAGCGTAGGAGCTAGCCTGCTTATCTCACCCTGGGAGGTTCTGGGTCTCAGAATAAGCTCTCAAGTTGGAAGGCGTCAATCTCAATGGCCAAAGTGCTAAGTCAGTAAAGGCTGGTGTCAATGAAATTACAGGCAGAACTTCCATTCTCCAATTAACTCCCCTTGTTTCTCCACCCTGATAGCACCCCTGACCTCATCTCAATAGTGGCTCCAGGGCAGCCTGGGTTAGGACTTATACTTGGCTTGCTACAAATCCTTTATGACTAGGCAAACAATACCCTCCTTACTCCATTATGGAGGACAGAACAATTGAGAGTGCCAATGGTGACAAAAGATGCTTCAGACATGAAGATTGGGCCTTCTGTTTCCTTTTCTTGAGGATAATTAACTGTTTTAATTCATACCTGAAAACAAGCATGCTACTGAAACAAGTAGCAGGTGTCTCAAGATGAGATTGACATTGGGGAGGTCAGAGTTACCTGATTGTGTCCTTTTTCAGGTAAATTAACGTTACTGGAGTTAGGATTTCAACTCCAAAGGCCGAGAGCTGGAGCAGTCTACAGTGTTACACAATTTCGCCTGGTTGTCAGTAGGCAGAGTAAATGATACCCACAAAAGAAGAAAATGCAGGTGCCTTGAGTAAAGTGGTAGTGAGCTTACCACTTAGGTATGTTAATAAAACACATTGATGTGATTTGGTTAAGTCCACCTCTGCCACTGTATTTATTTATTTTTAACTTGAATCAATTTGTAGAGCTAAAAGGCATCCCTTTGGCAAAAACAGCAGGAAATTGCTTTAGAAAGGTGTACTTCCTCATCTCAGGGAAGGTGTTTTAAAATCTGAGTAGACCTTGTAGTTCTTCCCTACTATAACAAAGAATACAATAGCCACATGAGGCAGAACCAAGGTCTCCTTTCCTGGGAGCAAATTTTGAAAGTTTGAAGAAAAACCCATAAATTGAAATCTAAGCTATGAGGTTGACACATTACAAATGATCTGCAGTTTGCTGCAGGCACTTAGAGCAGTCAGTCCCTAATGGGGTGGGGGTGTCAAGGGATCTTTTCTGTTATAGAGATGGAGAAACTGAGGCATAGTTTATAGATAGGCTCAGAGCCACAACATGTCACTGATGGAGACTTTCTGTTTGGAAAGAAAGAGGCAGGAGATCTTCTTTCCAGCAGAGTCTATTATAAACTCAAAGTCATTTATCTGAAATAATGAAAGCACCACTAAAACCCATGAAATAAAAGATTTAGAATGTGGTAGGTAGGAATCAGGATAACTGGCAAGCAAAATTAACCTTGACCTGGGACTTCTCCAAATGAGCTTTATACAGCTGTTTCAATCTATGTAAATCTTGTTATATAAACCCACTCACTTGATTGACAGAAACCGAGAGTCCAGATGTTAGGGCAACAGAGTTCTCATCGAACAAGCTGCCCTAGCTTTGGATATACCAACACAGTCTAAAATGGAGCTAAGTACAAACCAACCAACCAAACAAAACCAACACCAAAAATAAAAAAGCCAAACAGAAAAAGCTGGTCTTCACGTATCACAGCTAAGAATATTCTTGAAAGCAATTAACTGGCCTGTCAGTTTCTGATCTTTCTGGCTCAGACTTCTGAGAACTTCAAAAAATTGTGCTGAATAAGGAGGTATCATTGCTTAATTAGGTCTTGGCAATTCTTTTGCCTGATTTAGCTTTTCTCTACCTCACTGCCCCTTTCCAGTGACACCATGGGCTTCACTCAGCTTTCCAGTGCACCATGTCAGCTGGTTGACTTTCTGGACAAGCGCCACACCACTCTTGATGAAATTATAGATCACCGTGATGTGATCTATAAAAGCGGAGGTGATAAGTGATGTGTGTGAGTGACTATTCATGAGTAGGTATTCCCTTAAACATGCAATAATTTTAAATTTGAGTAGGAACGAGGCTGGGAATAATGGAAACTGATCCTTTATATAAGTCTAACTTTAGTTGTAAGTGTCTAGTAAGCAAATCTTCTTAGTAACCTCCTTTGTGTCTATGGATTTCTCATAATTGACACCCAGAAAATGTCTACTGATTTGAGAGCTATCTTTATTCAACAAGAAGGGAAACAATTTTTTTTTTGTTTTGTTTTGTTTTGTTTTGTTTTGTTTTGCTATAGGGTGAGTGTGCTTGCCAGAGGGAAAGTGAGAAATCACCCCCACGGAAGATGGTCATGCTGTAATCCCTTTGTTCTTCTCCTGGGATTTTGGGCACAAATGCACACACCCAGTTTGTTTTCAGGCTGCTGGGTCTGGGAGTCTGGGATTTGAACTGCACCATTGGCCATGTGGAATCCAGCCCTTTAACTACCATGCCACCTGCTGGCCCCAAGCCTTTTTTTTTTACTTTTATTTTTGTGGTCAGACTCTCAGGTATTCGACTCAATGAGCTCTAAGTCATTTATTCACATTGATATTTTCCCTGTCCCCATGGCTGTTGGGGCAAGGAAGAGAACTTTGGAAGTTAAGAGGCTGAAAATGACAGAATCTCTGCTTTCAGGGAAATCTCAGTCTGGTAATAACCGGAAGGATTGAGATCAAAAACAACCTTGAAGAAGGAATGATACTTCCCTTTCATCAGCTGATCTGCTGCTTAGGTTGCCACACAAGTCACTGCAACTTGCACAATTTCTTTTGTTTCCATTCCTTACTGGAAAACACTGCATTATGAAGTTGATGTTGATGAAACTATTGTGTTCATACAATACCTTTTGTTTCCTTTCATTACCAGAAAACACTGCACCCTGACATTAAAGTTACTATCATACATGACAATGTAATTAAACCACATTTGCTTTGCATTTTGCTTTTATCTTTGAGCTTTTCTTCTCTGTACCTCTAATTTAGTATCATTAAATGGCCCCAAAACCTCACAGAAAAAGATGATAGCTTTTAACAAATCTCACAGTTAATGGGTAAATATAGGGCACTAGTATATAGCAGGCAGGGATTCTGATCTTCATTAATCCCCAGATTTAAAGGATTTTCCTTTACTCACCAAGAGTAAGCTCATTATCAGAAATGTGGGTGAGGGTCATAATACTATCTCTGATGGCCACTGTTGAAGGAAGAAAAAAAGAAAATGGAAATAATCCTTGACTAAATTTGAAGTAAATTTTGCTTGGAGTTGATAAAAAATGGATTAAGTACTTAGGCATCTAGGACATGATTATAACCAGAGTTCTACCTTGTTATGCTTTATGAAAGTGATGATTAACTTGTGTTTCGGTCAAAGACTGATGTAATGCTAAATCTCCTTCCTTTAATGTTGTCTTATTTATTGTTGTTGCACAACTTGGTTATGTGTCTGTGTGAATTTGTATGTGTCACCATCACACTGGACAACACATGTCGCACGGTAGAATACAGAATGTTACACCTACGTGAAGGGTAGCTAAAAAAATGTTAGTTTCTCTCATTTCTTTATTAATACGGATTGACTAATTATTTACTTCTGAATTTGGCTAATGAGACTATTCAGAATGATGGCTTCAGGGCCAGCAAGTCTTGGATCATCTCACAGAAGAAGTGGAAAACTATCAATAAATCCTTCATGTACAGAACGCTTTGTCATATGCCAGGCATTGTGCTAAGGGCTTGACATGGCTTATTTGTTTACAAAAATATCCTCACAATATTCCTATGACCCAGTCATTATTATAATCCCCATTTCCCAGATGAGAATGTCAGGCTTAGTTACCCGCCCAAGATCACCTAGCTATAAATGCAGAGCCAGGACCCAAACCCGTGTGATTTCAGAGTTCATTCTACTGCCACTCATTGTGGTGCTGCTTATGACTGGCAGAGAATTTAGAGATTTACACCAACCAAAGGGAAACCTGAGGCTCAGAAAAGTTGAATGAGTTAACTAAAGACCCCTGTTAGTGACAGGTTTGGGTCCACGACCCAGATCTCTTGGAATCTTTTTTGCTCATGGTGAAATAGAGAAATTAAACAGTAGGAGCATCCACATCTTTCTCTTTATCTTTGTGCAAACCCTTGAGGTGCTCTTTACCCTTCCTGGTTTTTTACTCTTCTACGTAATAGCAGCAAATACTGTTGGTCCTCAACAGTGTCTTACAGGAGGTAGAGCTTGTGTGGTAGAATGATTATGAGTAAGGCTCTGTAGTCAGATTCCATGTGGCTCAACTATCAGCCCCGCCACATTTCTGCTGGGTGATTTTGGTCAAATTAATTCATCTCTCTGTGCTTCAGTTTGTTTTCATCTGTAAAATGGGAATGATAATATTGCCCATCATTTAAGATTGTTTTGAGGATTAAAAACATATAGCATGGGACTGGCAGGTGGCATGGCGGTTAAGGTGCTGGTCTCCCACATTGTTATAATTCCTATTTCCCAGATGGGAATGTTGAGGCTTAGTTACCTGCCCAAGATCACCTACCTATAAATGCAGAGCTATGATCCAAACCATGGTTCAAGTCCCGGATCAGGTAACTTGCTTTCTCACTTTCTCTCTCTTTCTCTGTCTCTCTCTGGTGAGCCTGTGTGCCCTATAGCAAATTAAAATAATAATCATAATAATAAAAATAGATGAGATTAAATGAATGATTCTTTAAAAAATAAAATAACATATAGCATGCTTATGATGCCTAGCATGGCAATAGACACTCAATAAAAGCTGTTACTTACACAATCTTTTCTTTCTGCCTCAGCCCTGATCCAGACTTTTATCTTTTACATCTGGGCAAAAAACCAATTCCTTAACTAGTTACCTTGCTTCTTGTCTCTTGCACTCTTTTGAAATGAAACTATACTTTTCTTCTGCTGATCTCTTGATCAAGAACTTAATTGCCTACAGTGTCATACCCAACTCTTGGCGCTTGATTCAATGGCTTCCATAACTGACTTCTTTTGCCTTTCCAATGAGTTTAGCCAACTATACAATTTAGAGGAACTGTCCCTGTAAGACTGCACTTGTATTAGACATCAGCTGCAAGTCTGGTGATTATCCAGGACTAACCTTCCTTCCAACAAGCTGGCTACAAATTTGCAGACTCCTACAACCAACCTCAGGTTTGATAATTCACTAGCATGACTCACAGAACTCAAGAAAGTGCCATATTTATTATTACAGTTTAACTATAGCAAAGGATACAAATTAAAATCAGTGAATGGAAGAGACACATAACGAAAGGTCTAAGGGTAGAGCTGTCAGTCACTGCTTCCCTGTGCAGTTATGGACAGCACAACTTCCCCCTGGTCACCATATGTGACAAGACATACAAAGTGTTGCCAACCATGCAAGTTCGCCCAAAACTTTGATATTCAGGTTATTTATGTATTTATTTATTAGGAGAGGATTTTGCTATAATATGTGTGCACTTGCCAGAAAGAGAGACAGAGAGACATAAAGTGAGAAGTCACCCCCTGGGGGGATGGCCATGCCACAATCCCTTCTCCTCCATTGTCCTCTTGAGATCTTGGGCTCGCACACACATGTGCCCAGCGTGAGTTTAAGCTACCGGGTCCAGCACTCAGACCTCCATTGACTACATGGGAGTCCAGTGACATAGCCATTATGCTAACTGCTGGTCCCAGGTTTTTAATTTTTTTAGAATGATTTTATTTAACTATATTTTTATATTTATTCATTTATTTATTTATTTATTTAAATTTGACTAGAGAGGGACACAGAGAGAGAGGGAAAGTGAGAAAGCAAGCCACCGGGTCTTGGACTCGAACTGTAGTCGGCCCTGTGAAAGTTCAATTCCATTAAGCACCATGCCACCTGCTGGCCCTGATGTTCAGGGTTTTTACTGGGCCTTGATCACATACTGCCCATTTGGTCACCTTTAGTCTTCAGCCACTCCTGAAATTGGCTAATACTTTTGATTGTTCCTCCTGAGGTCATAACTGATACAGCACAGTCCTGTACATCACTTTGATAGACTGTCAGTAGCCAAAACGCCCTGTAACAAAGACTCTCCTTCAGGCAGGGCAATTCAGGGTCTTAGATGTCAACTCCCAGTGCCTGAGGTTAGAACCTAGAAGAGATTGAGTAAGGCTAAATCTTCAGTGTTTAGCCTTTTCTTCCCATGACTTGTCTATAGAACATCTCTTGTCAGTCAGGGTAACATCTAAACCATTTCATGCAGTTTCTTGTATTTGTAATATTCCTCCCTTTTACTTCCGGAATGCTGAAGTGTCTTGCTTTGTACAAGGTTTAGCTTGTTTTGCTTACCCCTTGATACTCTGTTTGCCCAAAGATTTCCTAATCACTCACTTTTCTAATGAACTGGATATTTGTTTTGGGTAAACCTGCCCTGTGTTCTATCCTTATACATTTTCTTAAACTTTATATCTCTCCGTATGTTAGTTGTTGACAACGAAGTAATTGCTTAGAAAATGCTTATTATTGATCATGTTAATTTTCTTGGTATCTAAGACAGTCAATAAACTTATGTTGAAATATACTGAACTAGGTTTATGAATGTAAATTATGCCCCTTTGTTAGCTGATTCTTACTCTTTCTGATTACTTGGACTTTAGATATATTGCTATCTAAAAGAGTTGTTAGACCTTAAGACAATCAAATGGAAATTGAGAGTTCAGAATGTTTGCAAGTGAAAAAAAAAAAACAAAACAAAGAACAAGTGGTGAATTGACATCTGCAGTCTTTTTTTTTTTTTTGGAGAGGTTTTTGCTGTAGGGTGCGTGCGCTTGCCAGACAGACAGAGAGAGACATAGAGACAGAAAGTGAGAAATCACCCCCCAGGGGGGATGGCCACGCCGCAATCCCTTCTCCTCCATTCTCCTCTCGGGATCTTGGGCACGCACGCACATGCGCCCGGCGTGAGTTTTAAGCCACCGTGTCCGGGATGCGAACCGCGGTCGACTATGTGGGAGTCCAGCGACATAGCCATTACGCTAACTGCTGGTCCCACATCTGCAGTCTTTAAGAGGCCCAACAATATTTCCCTGAAACCAGAACTGTGTGCTAGGCTGGTTTGGCAGTTATTTTTACAGTGGCCGAGTTCCTATGACCCTTGGTGGGTTAGAACCTAGAAGAGATTGACAAATCCAACCCAGAGAGCCTTTCTGAAATAATTGATGTCTTAAATATCAATGTTTTCATTTTAGTATCCCAAGATTCCAGGGTTCAACAGAACCACTCTCCTCTGTGTAGACAAAGAAATTTTTGTTGCTGCTTGGTAGACAAATAAGTCCCATCACACCCCTCCAAAACAAAAATGTTTTTACAAAAATGTCTGAATTATTGGCTTCATTTGGATATGGCATCCAATGTGCATTTTATTTAGACCATGCATCAATTGTCATGACAACTGAGTGTGTGTGTTTGTACATGTGGTTTGGAAGCAGCACCTACGACATCAAGAATTCAGGCACAGAAATAGAGTGAATTTGCCAAACAGAGTGTGTCTCCCCACTCATTAAAACAACATCAGGGCCCAGCAGGTGATGTGGAAGTTAAGCCACTGGAATCCACATGACTGGCTGTATGGTGGCTTGAAAATTATGCTGGGCACGTGTGCATGTGTGTGTCCCCAAAATCCCAAGAGGAGACTGGAGTAAAACAGATTGCATCCTCTTGGGGGGGGGGTGATTCCTCATTTTCTTTCTCTTTCTCTCTTTCTGTCCCTGTATCTGCTGTATCTGTCTCTCTGTTTCTCTCTCTCCGGCACACATGCCCTATAGCAAAACAACAACAATGTCAGAAAAGGTGGGAAACATCATTCAGCATCACTCTCTTAATTAAAATCCGCAAAAATTAGTTCAGCAGAATAGAGCAATCACACATTTAAGGCCAGTATCTAAGCACCTAAATTCTTATTCTGTATTGTACCAATGCCCCTTATGACTTGACAGTGTTCTGTTCTTGCTGGCCCCACTGTATTAACAGTTTACCTCCAGCTTCTCTAGCCTCATGTCTTGCAGGAACCCCTAAGACCCTGAATATCCACTTTGGGGAACCATTTACAAATTTTATTGTTTCAAGCTTTTACATTTTTGCCACATTTCTTTAAAGAAGACCTACCTTTTCAAGACATATCATTCATCTTTGAGTCAGGAAATCCACTTTGTTCATAGCTACATTAAGTCCAGGACTTGATCTTTATGACTCTACCATATCCTTGGAAATTCTATAGACTCTACAAACTCCTGGGTTGCTATTCCATAAGTATCTGTGTTATTATATACATAAATACATAATAAATGTTATTAAATACATATATACATATATGACTTCCGTATACTTGTGGAAGACATAGAACTATTAATAACTTTTAGCGCATTCTTCTGTTATTTCTTGTGGCCTTCTTTAGCTTTGTCCCAGAGTCCCTGGTTTCAGTGTGACAGGTAAATACTAGAAACTGATTCAAACATGGCTGGGTGACCTAAAATGTTTCATTTGTCCTGAAACTGAGTATGAGAGGACAAGTCTATTTCAGAAAGATAAAACAAGTATGTTACTTGAACATAGAAGCGTTGACTAATATTTACAAGAGAAAATTTGTTTACATCATGGACCAGAAAGATTTATTGGGCCAGTTCGTGTCCACATCACCCAATCATATGTGACTTCTGCTCTCAGAAACCTATTCCTTGTTGGGAACCAGCAGTTAGCGTAATGGCTATGTCCCTGGACTCCCATGTAGTTGACTGTGGTTCGCATCCTGGATCTGGTGGCTTAAAACTCACACCGGGCGCGTGTGCGTGTGTGCCCAAGATCCCGAGAGGAGAATGGAGGAGAAGGGATTGCGGCATGACCATCCCTCCTGGGGGGTGATTTCTCGCTTTCTGTCTTTCTGTCTCTCTCTGTCTGTCTGGCCAGCACATGTACCCTATAGCGAAAACCTCTCAACCCCCCCCCCCCCCAAAAAAAAACAAAAAAACAAAAAAACAAACCAAAAAAAGCCAAAAAAACTCCTAGTCCTTGTTTTTGGTTCCTGTGCCCCTACACAGACTTTCCAAGCTCCAAGGGTTCTGATAAAGGTTAGGGCTGACAAGCCCTTTCCAGGAGCCTTAAAAAAAAAAAAAAAAAACCCACATTCTGCTTTAGTCCATTCAAGTGTGCTGTTATTGTATACGCCTTCAGACACAATGGTATCTGGGTTGCTCAAGGCCAATAGGATCCTCCATACTTGGGAAGCAGCAAGCATGGCCTTGGACCTGGTGGCTATGCACAAGACCTTTGAGATTCCGCAGAAGTCCAATGTCCAGCTGAAAAATCTGTGCTGGGATCCACTCAAGTAAGACAAGGATGTATGAAGAGCCTCCTCTGTGCTTCTGGCAGCCCATGATGCATCAGTTTTCAGAGCATGCAATGTGCCTTTATGTATGGGAGCCAGAGAAAGGGAGAACATTTCAGTTGCATGTTTGTAATGTTAACATTTTTGCCAAATTCTTTCTTTGGAAAGAGAAGCAAGTAACAGAAATGAACGGGACAGAAATGAACATTTATTAAAGCACTATTTGAAGGTGCCAGGAGTAATGCCAGGCAGTCATTTATATGATTTCTTTCAGGCCAAGATTGAAAGATTATTACCATTATTCTTTTTATTTTTTCATTGAGATAAACATACAGAGAAATGAACTAATCTTAATTGCACAGTTTGATGAATTTTTATCTATGTATATACACATGTAGAACCAGCACCTGGATGAAGATAAACAGTTCCAGCACCCTAAGACTCAATTACACCTTTTTCCCTACTTGTCCCTCCCCACAACAGTCAGTACTATGGACCATTGCCAGAAATAACCATTCCTCTACCTTTTATCTCCATAGATTAATTTTGCTGTATTTGAACTTATATATATATTTTATTCCAAATGCAAGTATTAGTGTTCCCATCATCTATACATTGTAGCTGTTAAACATTATTTTTTAAAAAGATAATCAAACACCCATACAGCCACAGAGAAGCATTTAACATCATTCTAGTGATTTGATTCATCTTGTCTGTTGGGGAAATAACCAGATGTATTGTTCAGCAGAAGCCAAACAGTTCTTGTGTATTTACATACATAATACATAAAAAGACACCAAGTATTACATATGGAGAGATGTTATATAAATCTTGGCCAGCTAAACTATAATTATATTCATTTATTCCAGGTTCTAGTTATTCAGAGAGGTGGTTCTTCCCACACCCTAATTTTAGAAATAGAGATACATGGTATTTGGAACAAAATGTAAAGGGCACCACACAGACTTGTAACTGCAACATTATAAGTAATAGCCTCAAATTGGAAACAACCCAAATGTCCATCAACTGGTGAATGATTGAACAAATGATAGTATATTTATCCCATGGAATATTATTCAGCAATAAAAAAGTGAAATTGAGTACATACAATAATGTAGATGAAATTTAAAAACATGCTAAGTAAAGGTCAAATGCTATATACTGTACAATTTCATTTATATGACATTCTAGGATACGCAAAATTAACATGTAGGAGAGAGATGCATGATTGCTTGGGGTCCAGGTGGAGGAAGTGCTCAACTGTAAGGAGCACAATGGAATTTTTAGGGTGCTAGAATTGTGTGTCTTGATTGAGTAGTTACATGATGATGTGATTATATACATAATCCGAATTCATTAACCTGCATACTTAAAACAGGGGAAATTTATTGTATGTAAACTGTATCTTAGTAAAGCTAGAAAAAGTTTCCAAGTATGTAGTCCCAAGACCCTCTGCCCAGACTTCACCCTCTTGCTCCCTGGTCTAGCCAGGAGCCAAGATAAGCCAATCAGCAACCATCTACATCTCAGTTAAAAGCGGCCTCTTTCAGGGACTTCGGCCACTGATCACTGAAGACCCTCTTCCCAGACTTCACCTTCCTACTTCCCAGTCTAGCCAGGAGCCAGGTTAGAGCACCCTACTTATTATGTCTCTTTCCATCTTTCTCTCTCTACTTTAATTTATTTAAAATTTTTAAAACTTAGTTCTCTGCTGCTCTTTTGTCTAATTCTTACCTTTCCCCTTGCCCCTGTAGGATAAGCCAATAAGCAACCATCTACATCTCAGTTAAAAATGAAAAGCGGGCCGCATGGTTTTCATTTTTTTTTTTTGAGAGGTTTTTGCTATAGGGCGTGTGCGCTCGCCAGACAGACAGAGAGAGACAGAGAGAGAGAAAGCGAGAAATCACCCCCCAGGGGGGATGGCCACGCCGCAATCCCTTCTCCTCCATTCTCCTCTCGGGATCTTGGGCACGCACGCACACGCGCCCAGCGTGAGTTCTAAGCCACCGGGTCCAGGACGCGAACCGTGGTCGACTACGTGGGAGTCCAGCAACATAGCCATTTCGCTAACTGCTGGTTCCTCCGGTTTTCATTTTTTGACAAAAATTTTTTTCTTCTCTTTTTCTTATTGTTTTTGTCTTCTTCTTCTTCTTTTTTCTATTCCTTTTCTTTTTCTTTTTACCTTTCTCACTCTTCTGCTCAGACTCCATACAGTGATTTTCTAGACAGATCTAGGTGCTCAGTAGCCAAATATCTGAATACTTATAGGGTCAGATTAATCCTCAGTTTTCATTGAATCAGCTGCGCAGAGGAATGAAAATGGTACTATGTACAGACTGCAGGTCACCTCCTTATGCATTCCTCGGATTGCTCAGATTTAACTCCAAAAAATAGGAAAAAAATGTATAATCCATCAGATGACCAGGAACCACTGCAGAGGCACAAGAAATATAAAAAATGAAGAAAATATCTCTCCTCTAATGGAAAAGAATAACTCATCTTCTTCCAAAAAGAATACAAGGGAACTCATGGAAATGCCAGATAAAGAATTTTAAGTATTCATAGTGACAAAGTTAACAGAGATGCAAGAGAATAGAGAAAATGAACTCCAGAAGATGCAGGAGAAAAAAGACACCAAGTTCCAAGAGGTGAGGAAGTTCTTGCATGATCTGAAAGAGGAGATACACATCATAAAAAAGAATCAAATGGAATTGTTAGAGATGAAGGTATACTACAGGAAATCAAATCTCTGTTGAAAGTATCAAAAGCAGATTAGACCATGCAGAAGATCAAATCTCAGATGTAGAAGATAGAACCTTTGACCTAGAAAAATTCACCAAAGAGACTGAGAAAAGACACCCCCCCCCTCAAAATGAAAATAACATAGTTACAATAGATACCATTAAACACCCAAACATCCGGATCATTGATATCCCTGGAGGTGAAGAAACTAATAAGGGCATAGATAATCTAGTCCACGAAATCCTAGAAGGGTACTTTCCAAATCTAGAGAGGCACTCAAATATCCAAACTCAAGAAATACAAAGGATCCCACATAGAATTGACCCAAGAAGATCTACCTTGAGGCACATCATAGCCAGATTGACCAAAACCTCAGGCAGAGACAAGATACTGAAATTGGCAAGAGAGAAACGCCACGTTACTTTCAAAGGATATTGCATAAGGCTAACATCAGACCTCTCATCGATTATGATGCAAGCAAGGAAATAATGGAAAAATATATTTGAAGTGTTATGTGAAAAACAATTTCAACCAAGAATACTGTACCCAGCAAGATTATCTTTCATATGGGAAAAAAAGACAAAAACATTTTCAGATAAACAAAACCTGAGATAATTTACCAACACCATACCAGCTCTCCAAAAAGTGCTGAAGGGAGTGCTATACCTGGAAAACTAAAGACGGACACACAGAAATAAGAGTATAAGAAACAACCAAAAGAATGCCCAGCCTAATTGTAGGGACAAGTCCGGAGTTGAATGTTAAATTCCAGAGTTTAAATGGAAAGATCAGAACACAGTAACAATGCAAATTCAATAGAAGAGAGATTAATTACATGAGTCTGAATTAGTGAAATAGAATTTTTTGACTTTAGACTAAACCGTTACTGATTTTCTTCTATGCTTTGATTTACATATTTAAGGATTTTTGTCTTCTCTTGAATTGTTTTTAGGTTCATCTTCCTACTATTTGAACTGAATCCTAACCTTTTTCTTGGCTTTAAGTTTTAAAGCAAATTTCTCTTAACATTTTTTGATTTTAATCTATTAAAACCATTAAAATTTTTTTGAAATTAAAAAATGCATTAAAATACCTATTAATACCTATTTAATGATTGCAGTAAGCTATATAGCCCCAGAGAGGTGCTATTTTATAGTATGTTCACTTTACTCACTGAGGTTTACACCTAAAGCCAGAAATGCATTTTAAAATATGTATATATCAACTGTACTTGATACTGAAAGTCTTTAAATTAATTAATATCTTTAGTGATACAATAAAATGTGAAAAAAAATGAGGAGAAGCTATTTGATGATGATGTGGATAGTAATTTTTTTGTCTTGACTGATATGCATGGTAATCATGCTGGAAAAAGAAATCTGTAAAGATATATATGAGTAAATGTAATATAAAAATATTATGATAATAAATAAAAGAGAAAAAAAGGAAAAAGTTTCCAAGTATGCAAAAGGGAATAAAAAATGGTGAAAGGTTAAGATACCTGTTTTTTAACCCCTTTGTCTGTAGTATCTCTCCCACTCCCCACATTGCCTTCTGTAATGGTTCTTTAGATTTATATAATAGGCACTTGAATAGTTTGAAAATTAGGTTAAGAATAGAGGAAGTCAAATGTCAAATTAAAAAAAATTAATTGAACTTTAATTAATTAATTTTAATTTGACCAGAGGGGGACAGAGAAAGAGAGGAAAAAAGTGAGAAAGCAAGCCGTGGTCGGTCATGTGGGAGTCCAGTACCCTTAACCACCAAGCCACCTCCCAGACCCTGGATGTCAAATTTTAATAACTGGTTTTATAGAAAGTTTCCTAATATTATTTGACTGTGTATTCAGTAAAGCTGGCTGTTTCCTGGTACCCATTACTAAACACGTGGTATAGACCAGTTATTTTGGAAAGGCTTCTTATCTTTTCTTACCACAATCCTTTAAAATGTGTTTTAATAGCTCTGTTTGATGAATGAATGAAGAAACTGGAGTTTATGGAGTTTGGATAACAAGGTCCAGCTAGTAAGCAGCAGAATTGTGGTTCAAATCCAGGTCTATGCCAGGCAAACACACAGTCCATGACCCACGATCCATTGCCTTGTGTTGTCATCTAGGCTCTACTAGGAGGACAGGAGGGAGGAGCACCAGGTTAACAGAGCACCTTCTTGATCTCACTTTCAATCCTATAATTGTCTTCACCAGAGACTTAGAACAGCCCACGTCTCCTACCTTGATGTCTGCACCCCTTCAGTCTTCGATAGTACAAACTCGTTCTCAAAACAAGAATGTCTTCTTTAGGCTGATTGTATGAAATTCCTTGGAGTCTCAGGTATTTTTGTCTTTCTCTTTTTCTTTTTCAGTGAAAATTAATTCTATTGTAAAACCGAAGGTCTTACTTTCATGCAAAGTGACTTTTTCAGTCCTACTCAAACTTTATCAAATTTATTTTCCCCATTCTCTCTACAGAAAGCAAGCAGGAAGGCTCAACAGTGAGGAAACCCTTCTGTTCCTTGGAACACCTTTTCCTTAAAATAGAACCCTCAAGGGACACAGGCAGGCAGAGGCTTACACTGGCCAAATGATTAACTGCAAGAGTTTTAGCAAAACGAATAAATCTTCTGAGCCCTACAGGTCATATCTGCTCCATTGTTTTAATCTATCTTCAGTTGAGCCTGGAAAAGACAAGGTCAGATATAGGCACAATATTGGAGACGACTGCAGGTTCTAAAGAAAAAGAAAGGAAATGCAATGAAACTGCTATTGCCAAAAACATTCCACTGCTCTCTTCAGTTCTCTTGTATTGTGTTAAATTATTCTCCTTCCTGCCCTCTTCAGGCAGTGGTCTGGCCTGACTGCTAAAGCAATGTGCGGAAATACGATGTCAAGCTCCAGGAAATTCTTGTCAAAATTTCTATAGCTAGTTGAACATCCATTCTGAGTGTGCTTTTGTTCATCACTGGGTGTGTGGGACGAGCAGACAGCTGGAATATTTTCTAAATGCAAAGTTAAATCTGTACTGTCAGAGGGTGCCAGGAGCCCCATCCTGCTGAGATTAAAGCTCCACCTGCCTCTCCAGCTCCTATGCTCTAAGAGCAGTGACAGAGTCACAGTAGCTGTTGTGTCCTCAGTGCCTTTGCTCTCTGCCCGATGCATACACAGAGGATGCTGAATAATAAAGGAGGGCTGGCACTGAGGACAGCACCATCTAACCCAAGTTCATGCGAGAGTGGAAGAGTTCGTCTGCAGGTGCCCAGAAAGTCAGCAAAAATGCTGGGTGAGGATGCAACAAGCTAGATGAAGAGTGTCCCTTTTCAAAGAGGCAGCAACCACTCAGCTCATCAGATAGATGCCATGTGAGGCCCGTATCTCCAGATCTTTATGTCTTCAGAAGTCTAGATTTTTATGTGAAATTTCCTGAATTCTCTAGCACTATTCAGGCAAAATGTTAGTTTTCCAGTTGGATTGGATATATAGGCTACCAGTTTGGGCCCTATTTTCTAAGAATTTAGAGAACCTAAAGATTTATTTTTGTAAAAGCCAAATGCTTTGTTTCATGGGATAATGGAAAGCATCACTTTAAATCACATTTTCCTCAAATGGTAGTACTTTGCCTAAAGATAGGGCCTGGTACTAGTCACTCACAATGGGGTTGCCCAGGTGGTCTATCTCACTCATGTTCCTTGGTCCCTCCTTCCCCTTCTCTTTCC
>NW_006159555.1:9525834-9534590 GCF_000334495.1 Tupaia belangeri chinensis | reverse complement strand
TTCTCATTGGGACAGTGAACTCTGAGATGCTCTAAGACCCCTCGGGTTTAGCTGTTATTAGAGAGGTGACTGGAAGCCCGGAGTCCATTTCAGGCCCCACCTGACCTACATTCTATCTTTTTCCAGGTACTTCAGCCTCCTGTCTTTACTATTGACTCCTAGCTGTCAGCATTTAAACATACTCAGGTCTCTAAACTTAAAGGAGAACAATTTTCAGCAACCCCACATTCATACTCTTCTACTGTCCAATGTCTCCACTCCCTTTCACTATCTGTCTTCTTGAGAGACTGTCTACATGGGCCGCCTTCCCATTCTTTCTCTACTAGTCCATGCGATTTAGCATCTATCCCCACCATAATTCTGAAATTAATCTTGTCCAACAACGCACACATACATGGTGTGAGTTTTGAGTCGCTGGGTCTGGGACTTGAACTGCAGTTGAATATATGAGAGTCCTGTGGCATAACCATTATGCCATCTGCTTGTCCCAGCAAAAATTTATTTCTAAGATGCTTGTTCGATGTTTAAAGATGCAACACAATATAACCATTGACTTGGGCAAAAATAAAAATGAATATAGAAAAAAAAATAATCTTGCCCAAGTCAGCAGGGACATCCTAAGATATTTCCCAGTCCTCCTTATCTTTTTTTTTTTTTTTTGGAGAGATTTTCACTGTAGGGCTCGTGCGCTCGCCAGACAGACAGAGAGAGACATAGAGACAGAAAGCGAGAAATCACCCCCCAGGGGGGATGGTCATGCCGCAATCCCTTCTCCTCCCTTCTCCTCTCGGGATCTTGGGCACGCACGTACACGCGCCCGGCGTGAGTTTTAAGCCACCGGGTCCGGGACACGAACCGCGGTCGACTACGTGGGAGTCCAGCGACATAGCCATTACGCTAACTGCTGGTTCCCAGTCCTCCTTATCTTAACGTAGAAGAATTTAACTTTGCTGACTCATTTCTCCTCTGTGTTCTTCTTCTTTCTCTAAATTGTGATTTCTGGTATATATGTCATCTTTGCGAGGTCTAGTATGGTCTTTCAAAGCATGCATACAGTGTGCAATAATCAAATCAGAGATATAAGCATATTAATATTATTTGATATTGATGTTGTGCACATTTGACAATAGTTCTAGTAGCTTTTTTCTTTTGAAGTGTATATTGAACTGTCAACATTTTTTACTTTGTGGTATAACATTCCATAACCCATTACACTTGTCTATATGCATTCTTGTGTCTATACATAATTTTCTCCTGAAAACCTCCCAAACCCCCATCCATGTTGCTTCTGGTATGTTCCATTTCTTTCTTTACTACTATATCACCAAACCCTTCTATTTCTGCCATAGAATGTGGACATTGGGTATATGTTAAATAGAAACATGCAGTATTTGTCTTTCAAAGCCTGGCTTATTTCATTCAGCATTTTATTTTCTAGGTTTATTCACTTTGTGTCAAATGACAGGATTTGTTTATTTATTTATTTATTTTTCTGGCAGATTTTTGCTATAAAGAATGTTTACTCGCCGGAGAGACAGACAGACAGGAAGTGAGATATCACCCTCCTGAGAGTATGGCCACACTGCAATTCCTTCTCTTCCATTCTCCTCTTGGGATTTTGGGTACCTGGGATGAGTTTAAATCTGCTGGGTCTGGGGTTCAGATTGTGGTCAGTCACGTGGGAGTCTGGTGCCTTAACCACTATACCACCTGCTGGCCCCTATGATTATTTTTTATGACAGAGTAATAGTATCCATTATGTAATTGTGCCACATTTTAAAAATTCATTCATCAGCCACTGGGTGCTTAGGTTGGTTCTATGTCTTAGCTGTTGTGAATAATGCTACATTAAGCATGGATATGCAAATGTCTCTCTAACAGAGTGATTTTCTGTCTTTTGTATAGATACCTAAGAGTGAGTTTACTGGGTCATGCAATAGTTCTATTTTTAGATTTTTGAGGAGCTGCCATACTGTTTCCACATTGGCTGTTCTAATCTACATTCCTTCTAGAAGGGCACAGGGTTTTCTTCTCTCTGAAATCTCACCAGCACTTTTTTTTTTTTTTTTTTTTTGGATTGCCATCCTGACTGGGCTAGGTGATACTTCATTAGGTGGTTCTGACTTGCATTTTCCTTATCATAAGAGAGATTAAGCACCTTTTCTCATGCATGAAACTTGGAGAGTTGTCTGTTCTGATCAATTGCCCATTTTTGATTGGATCATTAGTTTTTTTGTGTGTGGATGAGCTGTTTGAGTTCCTTATATTTTCTAGCTATTAGTCCCTTATCTGAAGTACAGTATGCAAATGTTTACTTCCATTGTATGGGTTATCTCTTTATTGTTTCCTTTCCTGTGCAGATGCTTTTTAGCTTGATGTAATCTCACTTGTCTATTTTTTGCCCATGCTTTAGGGATCTTATTTAAGAAATATTTGCCTACTCCATCTTGAAGTATTTTCCTCAAGTAGTATTTTGGCTTTTCATTTGAGTTTTTAATCCATTTTGAGTTAATTTTTTGTAAACGCTGAGAGTTAAGGGCTCTAATTTCATTCTATGTATTAATTAATATGCTAGAATTAATTTTTTCCTTTAGGTCTACTTTATTTTATGTAATTGGGACCTCTAATGTGTGTGTGTAAACATTATCATGATTATATCTTTATGAGTTGATCTCTCCCTCTGTTCTAAATTGCTAGAGTATGTATATACTCACCACAGAGAAAAGAGAGAGAGACTGTTGTGCCCTGGTCGTGAAATTCTCAAAAGACAGCTAAGGAGTTGATTCTGATGCAAACACACAAGGGTCATTTTAATTCGGGCTTGAGCCAGGACTCTCAAACGTCACCACACAGCAGATTGGAGTTGAGAGAGCCCCGGTGTTAGTTGGGCTGGGTTTCTATTTGGCTGTTAGCGGGGAGGTAGAGGGGTGCTGAGGAATGCACTTAGGCGGCTATACATTGGCTGTAGATTACAGAAGCATAGTTGTCTTTTACTGATTGGTCGTCAGACTGTTAAGTTGGGCAAGAAAGTTACTTCAGGTCTCTGGTATTTCTTTTGTTTTTCTCATTGGTCAGCCCCAGTGGGGTGATGGTCTTATGACCTTTTCCTACACCATAGGCTCGCCTCCTTGAAATGGCGCTGATTCTCAGTAAGGTGGGTTTAACAAAAATGGAGTTGCCCCATAAAAATGGAGTCACTCTGATCCTTTAAGGCATTACACCCTCCTGGGGTATGATCATGTGCAATCTCTTGTTCATTTCTTCATCCTGATAAGATTTTGGGTATACATGCACACACACCTAATGTGTTTTTCAAGCCACTAGGACTGGAACTCAAACTGCAGTTGACTGTGTGGGATCCATCTCCTTTAGTCACAAGAGTACACGGTAGGCCCTGAGTTAATCCCTTTAATACTATGTAATGACCTTTGTCTCTTTTTATAGATTTTAGCTTACAGTCTAATTTGTCTGATATTAGGGTAGTTACTCTTTTTTTTTTCTGTTTTTTTTTTCTTCTGTTTTAATTTGCATCTAATGACTTTCTAAACTTTCACTCTCGATCTGTTTATTTCTTTTTTCTTTTTCTTTTCTTTTTTTTAGAAGTTTTTGCTATAGGGCGTGTGCGTTCCCCAGACAGACAGAGACAGAGAGACAGAAAGCGAGAAATCACCCCCCCCCCCCAAGGGAGGATGGCCACGCCGCAATCCCTTCTCCTCCATTCTCCTCTCGGGATCTTGGGCATGCATGCACACGTGCCTGGCATGAGTTTTAAGCCACTGGGTCTAGGACGTGAGGAGTCAACTACATGGGAGTCCAGTGACATAGCCATTACGCTGACTGCTGCTTCCCAATTTCTGATAAACATAATATAGAAGGCTTTTAAAAAAAAATAATTCAGTTACTCTATTTTTTTGTTGAGGAATTTAATCTATTTATATCCAGTAATATTATTCACGTGTACAGATTTACAGCTGGCATTTTGTTGGTTGGTTTCTGGTTATTTTTGGTCTTATTTCCCTTTTTTTCCTTTTTTTTTTTTTTTTTTTTTTTTTTTTTTTTTTTTGAGAGAGATTTTTTTGCTATAGGGCATGCACACTCACCAGAGAGACAGAAAATGAGAACTCAACCCCTGGGGGGATGGTCACACAGCAATCCCTTCTCCTTCACTCTCCTCTTGGGATCTTGGGCATGCATGCACACATGGCCGACATGAGTTTTAAGCCTCTCGGCCCAGGACTTGAACCACCATTGACTACATAGGAGTATGCCATCAACTGATTCCTTTATTTCTCTTTTTCTTCTGCTAATGTTTATCTTTGCTATTGGAAGTTTTCAATAGTGGTAGTGATTGAATCAATATTCTTTCTTCTTTGTGTATTTGTATGCTGGTGTGTTTTATACCTTCATGTGTTTTTATAGTGATATTTATCTTCCTACCATTTCTTTCTTCTTTCTTTCTTTCTTTCTTTCTTTCTTTCTTTCTTTCTTTCTTTCTTTCTTTCTCTTTCTCTCTTCTTTCTTTCTTTCTTTCTTTCGTTCGTTCGTTCGTTCGTTCATTCGTTCTTTCTTTCTTTCTTTCTTTCTCTCTCTCTCTCTCTCTTTTTCTTTCTTCCTTTTTCTTTTGGAGAGATTTTGCTATAGGGCATGTGTGCTCACCAGAAAGATGCAGAGAGACAGAGACAGAAAGAGAGAAATCATCCCCCAGTGGGGATGGTCACGCCACAATCCCTTTTCCTCCAGTCTCCTCTTGGGATCTTGGGCACGCATGCACATGTGCCTGGCATGAGTTTAAGCCACCGGGTCTGGGACTTAACCGTGGTCAACTACATGGGAGTCCAGCGACATAGCCATTACGCCAACTGCTGGTCCTCGTCTCCAAGATTTCTGTGGTTCTTTTTAAAGATGGCTATCTCTATTAAGTTTCTCATCCATGTCATGGATTGTTTTTCTCATCTTTTGGAACTATTTATCTGTATCTTCATGCATCTCATTGAGTTTTGTTATGATCAACATTCTGAAATGTATTTCTAACATCTCTATGATTTCCTGCATTTTGTCCATTAGTGGTGGGAGTTAGTGTGCTCCTTTGGATGATCAATATTGTCTTTCCCACCCCCATATTTCTAGTGCCTCTGTGTTGATATTTAGGCATCACTTCTTCCTATAAGGTGGGTGGAGTCCCTCATGCCAGTGACAACTGCTGTCATGTGTGGTGTTTTCCTAAGTTCTCCATCCCTATGTAGGGTATTGGGTATTCTCCAGGTGAAGTAGTTGAGGGGAGATATGTCCTGAAAGGATTTAAAAGTCTCTGACTTGAATGAGTTGCACATGAGAGGGATATGGGTACTAGTTGAGGAGTTTTAACTCAGGGGGTCGCTAGTTATTTTGTTTGCCATTTGTATGTACTCTCTGGAGACTGAGGAAGCTTTCCAACCCAGTTCCTGAGTCTTCACATCTGAGTCTTCACTTCTCAGTTTGTTGGAGAAAGGATCTATAGTTGGTGCAGTTTGGGTTCTCTGGGCAGGTGTCTGTGGTGCTAGACAGTGAACAAGGGCACTCAGCAGACCACCACAGCACAGGTAAGCAGGGTCTCTAGGAAGGCTCTGCAGTGCTGGGAGTTAGGCAGAGACATTGAGTATGTCTCCGTAGCCTGGACAGGTGAAGAAAGGCTCTGAGCAGATCTCTGCAGTGCTAATGGATACTTGTTGGTATCTGGATGTCTGAAAGGGGTGCTAATGGATGCCAGTGTATGCATGGGGGTTCTAGGCTGATCGTTATAGTACTGGCAGGTTCCAGAAGGTGTGCTGGAAGGCTCTGGAAGGGCCTCTATGGCACTTGTGGAGGCCAGTGTGTATTTGTAGGGCTTTGGGTGGTTCTCCATGGCACTAGTGGGGTGCCAGTACATGCACAGGGGGATCTGGGTAGGTCTCTATGGTGCGAGCATTTGCAAGTGTATGTGCAGGAACCTCTGGATAGCCCTCCCTGCTATGTCCCATCTCCTCTTCAACCAGGAAAAAGGATCCCTAGCACCTTCCTTTCTGTCAACTACCTCTTCCCTCCTTTATCTTTCATACTCATAGTTTATGGAGATCCTATGAAGCTGCACTGCAGACAGCAACAGAGGAGACAGGGAGCTGTTTTTGGTGTTTCCAGTATAGAGGAGAGCGGGTGTGAGTGCAGTCCTGCCAGTCAGTTAGTGGGGAATTTCTAGGTTCCTCAGTCTCTTCTGCAGAGGATGGAAGTGGGTATACTCACATGTTCCATTCTGTTTATCAGAAAAATCCTTCTACTGAGCTGATCTGTGTTCTAGGGTGTATATCGTTTCATGGGCTTGGGTGTTGGGGTCATGACCTTATTGCTCAGTCTATCTGGGATGGTCACAGCAGCTACCCACACAGGTCTGGTGGGATTTTAGTGGGTTCTTGGATGTAGAATACTTTTAGGCCATTGGTTCTTGATGCAGGCATAATTTTAGCAGATGCTCTGTCCTCCAAATGTCACTTCTCTGCAGCTGCTTGGGTGCTGGGAGATGGGATTCACCAGGGTGAGATCCTTTGCTGGAGTTGTAGCAGGCCTATGGATCTTGGGAACTTCTCTTCACTGGGCCCTTAGCTATGTAGAATGCTGGACTCCCAGGTTGGTGTGCTGGGAGTAGGGTGCCTCATGGCACTTGTGGGTGCCAGTGGGTGTATGATTGGGCTTTGTTTGGGCCTCTACGTCATAGTGGGTGCCAGCAGATGCACAGGGGGGCTCTAGGAATGCCATCCCTGATGGCATTAGAGGTTGCTAAAGGCTCTTGCTCACCCTTTCTGGGCAAAGGGGAGCTTCCACTGAATCAATCTGCTGATCTCAGCCAGCTGTGTGCTTTCATTCCTTTTCTATACTATTTGTCTTTAGTTTCCGTGTTTCAGTCAAGTTCATACATCTCCTTGGTGATTTCAACTGTTCTTCCTTAGAAATTCCAGTCAAAATGTGTTGTAGGAAATTATTATTTTATATCTTGATTCAGAGGGAGTGAGAGCTGGGTGCTTCCCATTAACTGTTTTGATTCTTTCCCTGACTCCTAATTCTTGAAACAGTTCTAATGACTCCTCATTTACCTGGCTCTATGGCTTGAATATTTTTCCTCTCCTAAACTCATGTTGAAACTGAATCTCCATTGTAACAGTGGTAAGAGGTGGGACCAAATTAGAGGTATTAGGCCGTAAGAGAATGGAAAGATTGACCTATTCATTCAGTAATGGATTAATGGGCTATGACAAGAATGGGTTAATATGAAAGCATCCCTCTCTTGCTCTCTGACACACCCTTGTTTGCCCATCTGCCATCTTATCACACAATAATAAAGTCTTTACTAGATGCTAAGCAGATAACAGTACCACACCCTTAGGCTTCCCAGCCTCCAGAAATATAAGAAATAATTTCAAAAAATAACTTATCTGGACTTGGGCACTCTGTTGTAGTAAATGGACTAAGACACCTGGTTTTCCTTTGAGTTCTTTGTTCTTTCTCAGGTGTTTACACAGAGTGCTGCCCTTAGCTTGTTCTCTTCTAACTATTGGGTTGTTGGAAAAGTCATGATGTATTTTTCTGTTTTTCTATGCAAAATACATTATGACTTTTGAGACAACCAATGCTTACCCTCCATGGATGATCTCAACTTCTTGCAGGGCTGTGTTAGGCTCTGAAGGTTTTAGCCAGCTCAGATTTCTTCCTGAACTCCAGGGGAATTATCTTACTCATGGTGAGCATTCTCACATGTTCCTCTGGCACCTCCACTTCAGCTTGTCCAGTACTGAACCTAGTTCTCTTCCTCCTCAGCACTGCTCTTCTGTTGTTCAGTAATAGCATTCCCATCTACCTGGTATGCAGGTCAGACACCTGAAAACCATTCTGGTTTCTCCTTCTCCCTCTCACACCACTCTTGTAAGTCACCAGATCCTGCAGTTCTCTCTCTTCTCCTCCATGACAAGGTCCTGGGGCAGATCTCTGTCATCTCGTGCTCAGATTGAAGTAATAGTCTCCAAGTGGGGTTCCCTATATCTAATCTTTCCTGTTCCCTTCTGCCACTCCATTGCCCACACTGTAGCCAGGCTGACTGTCATTTTCTACACTTAAAATTTTGTCAAACTGGGGGGCAGTGGGTTGTGTAGAGTTAAGGCACTGGACTCCCATATGGCTGACGACAGTTCAAGTCTTGGACCTGGTGGCTTGAAACTGACACTGGGTGCATGTTTGTGTGTGCCCAAAACCCCAAGAGAAGAATGGCAGTGAAATGGTTGCTGTGTGGCCATCCCCCCTTTGGGGTTGCTTTCTTACTTTCTCTCTCTCAGCGAGCATACATACCCTATAGTAAAAATACCTCTCTCTCAAAAAAAAAAAAAAAAAAAAAGTTAAACTACGAGCAGATAGTGTGCTGGTTAAGGTTCTAGATTTCCATATGGCCAACTGTGGTTCCAGTACAGGATCTAGTGGCTTGAAAATCACACCAGGCATATGTGCATGTGTGCCTAAAATCCTGCAAGGAGAATGGATTGCATCGTGCCCCTCCCCTTAGGGGGTGATTTCTCACTTTCCTTCTTTCCTTGTCTCGTTCTTCCTCTCTCTGGTGCATGGATATGCCCTACAGCAAAAAACTAAAAAAAAAAAAAAAGTTTTTTTCTTTCCACTTTTCTGGTGGTTCCATCTCCAGGTTTCATCACTGTTTTCTTCTTCTCTGCTGACCCTAGGGCTGTGTCCTTGGCTCTCTGTCTTTT
>NW_006159555.1:9487106-9525801 GCF_000334495.1 Tupaia belangeri chinensis | reverse complement strand
TTGGAAAGTTTTTATCCACATCTACCATTTATAAGCAACTCCTTAGTGATGTAAAGTTCCAAATCTTTATCTTTTCTTCAGACCTCTCTACTGGGTTAATGATAAAAAGTGTGCCAGAGACTCCTCCATCTGATGTTTTACATGGACATCAGATTCACTCTGTCTTAAACACATGTATTAACTTCCCAGCAAAATTTCCCCCTCAATCTCTATGTCAGTTAATTATATATCTCTTGTAAAATGTCCTGAAACATAGGACACATTCTCTGAATAATAAACAAATAGCTACATTTCCTTAGGGAACAAAGACACGATAATTAAAGGCTGATTAGCTACTCTCCCAAACTTAAGTGTGGTATTGTACAGTCAAAAGAGAAAACGCTTTGGAATGAAACAAGAGTTCAAATCTTAGCTTTGATCTTTTCTGCCTGTTTGCCTAAGATGGAGATGATAGTGCTTACTGGTCAAGGTTGTTAGGATGATGAAATAAAATGAGAATGCAAAGCACTTGGTGCATAGTAGATATCCATTAAGTGTAAATTCATGTTTTCTCATCTTAGGCTTAATTTACAATTTCCTTCATAGGTGTATAGATTGTGAATTCATGAATATTCTCACTAACAAGGGCTAGTGGTTGATGAAGTTGGGACCAAAATGCCATAATATTTCACATGGGTACTTTAGTATCTGTATGGAGACATGGTGAGCATAACCTCTGAATGGAGTCAATCAGAGAAGGGGAAGTTGAAGATCTAGTTTTCCAAAGGAATAGTTTATGTGCTTTCCCATATGTTATGTGGTAGCTCCTTTGGCCTTTAAACATTTTTTAAAAACTTTTTTTAACAAAAAAAAATATGTATTTTGGGACTGGCAGGTAGCATGGCGGTTGAGGTGCTGAACTTCCACATGGTTGACCACGGTTCAAGTCATGGACCTGATGTTTGCTTTCTCACTCTCCCTTTCTCTCTGTCTGTCTTTCTCTGGTCAAAATTGAAGAATAATGCTAATAAATAAAATAAAAAAATAAATAAAGCTTAAAAACATTTTTTCTGAGATAGACAGAAAGTATGCATGTGTACATGCTTGAGCCTCTCCCCTGCCCCAACAGGGTCATCATGCTGTGATCTACCTCAGCCTCAGTCATCTAGAATCATGTGCATACACACACGGAGTGTGTTCAGGGAGACCTTGAGTTGTGGAACCAGGACCTTCACATATGGCCTCCACATTGCAGAACATTGTATTACCTCTGCACCACTGTGCTGGCCTTAAAAAAATCCCTTCAAAATATTTTTATTTTAACTTTCTATTTGTCAAATTCATTTGGATTCATCCTAGGACATCACTATCATGACTGCTCAGATGATAATCTGTGAAACTTGATGGGAGAATTGAGTCTTAGGGTAGGAGAATCCACTGATGATCTGTATAGAAGACAATGCAAGTTGGATGAAATTTTGTGAAATACAAGGTTATTATTTTAATGATTTCTGTTTTTCTTTATGGGGTTCAAACATTTCCAAGAAATGTTCTATTTGAATGCAGTGCAAAGAGTATTTGCTTCCCTGGAGAAGCGCATATGAACCTAAGCGAACCTCCAATGAATGAAAAGTATCCCTGGTGACAGGGTGTAGGTAAGGGTAGAGGTCTGAACAAGGTTGAATGTGTTGGGATAATTTCTATTCAGACTTCCTACCAGCTGGTCTCACTAGGAGTGAGAAGACATGGCTAGGCAATGTTCAGTACATATAGTTCCCAAGCACTCGTTTCTATCTCATCATCTTGTAAGAGAATCAGAAGTCCCTGGGTCACTACAAGCACAGAGTCATTGCTAATGAAGAGTGAGTGGGCTGGCATGGATTATAGTGAATCAAAGTGTCAGAGAAAAATTGCACCAGAAGTTAGTAAAAGGAGGCTATTTAAGACTACTGCAATAGGGAAGAGAGATTAAACTCCACTCTTCTGAAACAAAATGAGGACCATTTTTAAGTGCTGGATAAGCTGGTAGAAAAAGTAGTGGAGTTTGGGCCAGCAGATGGCATGGTGGTTGAGGTACTGGACTTCAACATAGGCAACTACAGTCGGAGTCCTGGACCTAGTGGCTTATTTTCTCATTTTTCCCTTCTCTTTCTGTCTCTCTTTGGTCAAATAGTAAATAAATAAATAAACAAATAAAATTAAATACATAATTTTCTAAAAAAAGAAAAAAGTACTGGAGTATGTTAGGGAGTAGACTGGGCAATGTTATTAGACCTCCAGCATTTGCTAATTGGTGCTTTCTGAAATGAGGCTCCTACACTTCCACAAAATCTGGGAGATAGAAGTATGACCTTCCTGGTGATTACATTTCAAAGGGATGACTCAAAGTTTCTTTTTTAAAATAAAATTTAAAAAATGTTTAACTTTAATTAATTAACTTATTTATTTTAATTTGACCAAAGAGAGGTGGAGAGAGAGAGAAAGAGAGAGGGAGAGGGAGAGGGAGAGGGAGAGGAGAGGGAGAGAGGGAGAAAGAGAGAGGGAAAGTGAGAAAGCAAGCCAACAGGTCCAGGACTTGAACTAGTTGGCCATGTGGGAGTTCAGCACCCTCAACTACCACACCACCTGCTAGCCCCAAAGGTTCTTAACAAAAACATTCCTGGGTTATGTTATAAAGTGGCAAGAGCCTGGAAGAGATCATCTCAAAGGAAAAGAGAAAGCATTTACAATTATAAGTTTTTAAAATGAATGCTCTAAGAAATGCAGGGTGGGACGTTCCTCAGCAGAAAGCTGTCTAAAGTTTAGTCAAGCTGAGGGGAACATTAAGGCCCTTTTGATCAGACTACTTTATCCTATTAAATCAATCAGTCAGTTAAGCATTGTATGAGACAGAACATTAATATCCAATGTGGAATTGGGTCAATAAATTATGGCACCTGAGATGACCATATGTCTAATATCCAATTTTTCACACTGTTAAGATTAAAACAGGGCATAAAAATTGATTAAAAAATAAGTTTTGAAATATTACAAAAAAAAGCCAACCATCAACTGCAGTTTCCAATGGTATAGTTATGATGCAAAACCATCCATGTTATTTAGGTGTTACTTAAAAAAATATGATACTCAAGAGCCTATGTCCTTTTTGAAACCATTTTCATTCATTAATGGAGGCTCTTTAACTAAAAGCAAAAGACTCGGGTAGCATAAGATTAGAATTTTACTAAAAGCCTGATCTCTAAACCTCTACTGTGTTGGTAAAAGCTCAAAATAAGGCCTGCCTTTTCGGAAAATGTATTCTTTGCTCTGTACTGATAATGGTATTTCAGCTCAGTCATTTTCTGCTTCCTATGGTTTAACTTCATGGGGGGGTTAGTTTAGAATTTGGGGTGATATTACTGAAGTGTTTACGTATTGGCTTTGGGATCCTGGCTCTGTAATTTGTATATTTTGTTCTCTTGGCTCTGCGTTTATCCTTCCTTAGCCTCAGAAACCCAATGCAGAAGGTAAGAGAGAATCCAGCTATCTTGGGGATGCTGTAAGGATTAAATGACATTATCCATGTACAATCTTAGCACAGCCCCTAGAGCATGTAAGTGTTAATAAATAATAATTCATATGATATGAAGTCTTTATGGAGTTTTCACAGAGAATTTCAATATAAAAACAAAAAAAGTTAAGTGCTGTTTCTAGTTTATTATCTTTTTTATGGGAAGTAATATACTTGTCATTATTTTTGTTTAGTCATCATTGGCTAGTACATTATTCAGGGAATAATGATTCTGGTCAACATTATTCAAATTTTACTCCTCTTCCAGTTTAATGGAAGACAGGGTAATAAAAAGATAAGGGTTGGGATCACTCAGTAATGTCACTTGTTAACAGCATTTAGGGTTAACTGTGTCAAAGGAATGCAGTGACATCCAGATCCTGCTGACTGAGCAGAACCATTTCTGAGCCATAGGGACTCCTCTGTCCCCTAGCTCAAGGCTTAGATGAGGTAGAGTCATGGTAAGGCCTCTATGGTTCATTTCCTCCCTTCCAGGATCGTAAGGTCTTGGGTGGGAGAATAGATCTCAAAAGAGATCAGAATCCCTTTCTTTAAGGACCAGAACAGGCTGGTCTTAGCAGTCCTCTCTATGCCTCCTCCAGATTCTCCTAGTTTTGTTTGTTTACAAGGGCCAGGGATGAGTGTGGGGCTTGGAGCCCTGATGGGTGGAAGGTAGCATCTGGTCAATTTGACCACCCAGTGGCTGGAGTGGAAGCTCTAGAAAGGGAATCACTTCACATCTAGACTTAACTCTGTTGGTTTAACCATCAAAGATCCCAACCTTGCTAGCTGCTGTGGCCTAGTTGTGGGTACACTGTGATGGCTCAGAGCTGCTCTGTGGTGTGTGTGTATGTGTGTGCATGCGTGTGTATGTGTGTGCATGTGTGTGTGTATGAGATGGGGGATGAGTGTTTGGGCTTTCCTTAGAGCCCCTCACTCTGAAGTGTGAGATTGTACTATAGTTGATTTTAGGTGGTCAAGAAACAAGGACTTAAGTATTGTTAAATTATGAGATGATTTTTTACTTTTCATTTCTCTTTCAACTCTTCTGATTATTTAAAGAAAAAGGGGACTTGTTTTGGCACTTATTTTGACTCTCTAAGTGTTTCTACTCAGAAACAGATACCTCAAAGACTGGTATTTTGACATACTGAGAGGCCTTAGTGGCAGAATCAAGGCACTTATATAGTTTCCCCTGCTCCTTGTTTCTCAAAGTGCAAGGAGGGTCTCTATATTCCATTACCTCTATAGGACTGGATCCACTAAAAAAGCAATTGATTTTTGGCCTGCTTCCTAATAATTAAATTCATACTGCAGGAAGGAAATCTGAGGAATGTCAACATACACAGACAAATTTTGTCATGAATTATTTGTCTTCTAGGCCCATGAAGCTCCCAAGGAGAATTATATGTTTACCATTGTCTGGGCATCAGACCTATTTTTTCTTTTTTTAAAGAATTATTTTATGTAATTTTATTCATTTATTTTTTAATTTGACCAGAGAGAGAGAGTGAGAGAGCGCAAGTGAGAAAGCAAGCCACCAGATCTGGGACTCTAACTGTGGTTGACCACTTGGGAATCCAGTGCCCCCAACCACCATGCCACCTGCTGGCCCCACATCAGACCTATTCTTTCCCCCTTGAAAATCATTTACCATAAAATTGCCTTCACCCTTTCCCTTTTTTCTTCGATTCCATGAAAAGGGTATAAAAATCCCAACTATCTAGACCCTCTTTGAGTTTGTATTTTCTATGGCTCCCATATACATACCTACACATTTGCTATGGTTGGGGAATGGTTTATCCACCAAAGATTCATGTCCTGGAAGCATGGGCTGCAGTATAATGGCTTTGGCAGGTGATGAGACTTGTAAGAAATAAGGCCTAATAGGAAGGCACTGCCCAGTTAGCCGGGAGAATGGGAAGGACACAGAACAGAAACGGGAGTTCTATTTCCTCTCTCTTTGCATGTGTCCACCTTCCTCTCAGTTTCTGTTGGCCATGTTGTAATAAAGTATAAAGGCCGGCCTGATGCCAGACCCATATCTTTGGACTTTCCAGCCACTGGAGTCATGAACCAAATACACCTCCATTTGTTATAAATCACTCAATGTCAGGTATTTATGTTTACCAACACAATAACAGACCAAGTCAGTTAAATACAATTCGTATGCTTTTTCTCTTACTCTGCTTATTGTCAATAGTTTTCAGTGAACCTTCAAAGGGAAAGGAAAATCCCTTTGCTCCAGAACTACTTTTTATTAAAAATATTAAGTGAGTCTATTTTTTAAAAAAATAACTCAATAGTAGTAAAGATGAGTGTGAGGTTATGATGCAAAATCATTAAGTGTGATGTACCTGGCAAGGAAGACCCATTATCTTGGATGTAAGAAATGGTTAGAATGAGGGTACAGGGTCTTCATGGGGTTTATATTTTTATTATTATCTTGACTACTTTTATATCAGATAGTCAAAAACTGGCTGCTCAAGGGACGTTTGTTATAAGAAGGGGCAGGTATTCCTCAAGAACTGTCCAAAGAGAGTAATCACCAACATTTCTCTATAATGTGCTAGGTTTTCCCAGGTCAACAACCACTGTCACATACTCCAATGGGAAAAGCTTATCAAGTGCAGGACATTAGGAGAAGCACTTGTGAATATCTGCTGGGATATGCCCTGAGGAACATCTTTACTAGGTGATATTCTTGGAATTGAATTTCCTTGGTCATGCATCTAGGTTGCTCAGTTTTTCAGGGCAAAGCAAAAGTAAGGATGTTGTGTAGAATTATGTAACTATATTCTTTCTTCTCCAGTCTTGGAAATCCAGTGCATATCAAATCATGTAGCAAATTGGAGACTAAATATTGGTGTATTATGGGACTTTACAAGTCAAGGTAGATGTTGACTACTCGTATCTGTGGAGGTGGGCATGGAAGAGAAGCACCGCAATGGAACTCTAGCAATTAAAGTCCTGTGGATCATTGTGCCTAGTAAATTCACAGGTAGAATTAGTACCAATGTATATTCTGTTCCTGCCATAGGGGAGGAAAGTTCCAAAATTGGAAATACTTTGATTTTTTTTTTTGTGAGATTTTTTGCTATAGGGTACGTGCACTTGTTGGAGATACAGAGAGACATAAAGCAAGAAATCACCTCCCAGGGAGCATGGTTATGCTGCAATCTCTTCTCTTTCATTCTCCTCTTAGGATTTTGGGCATGCTCACACAAGCACCTGGTGTGAGTTTTAATCTGCCAGGAACTTGAATTGTGGTAAACTACGTGGGAGTCCAGCAAGTAACCATTATTCATCTTCTGGTCCTGGAAATACTTTGATTTTTGATCAATATACAAGCCTACATAGGGGTTTGAACTACATATCTGCAAAAGAATTGCACATGTTTGTTTTGGCTCATGAGTATGTGTTTTTACCAACCCTAATCCTTTAGAAGCAAATCAGACCTTGCTTGAGATGTTCCTTCTTGGGTAGGGAGGAAGAAGGATAGGCAAAGCCAGCGACTTCTGGCAAAATTGTGAAGAAGGCAATATATGTCCTTGGTTTTTTCCACATTTCCTTTCCAAATCCTTCCTCCTAATTTCAGCACCCTCTCTTTCCCAGACAGTGGACCAAGTCCTCTCCTATTGCATGGGGTTCCTCCTATAACATAATAGAAGAAATTTACTCATAAACTCATTCCCAGTGAGGTACTTCTAGGGTGATTTCCTTCTAAGGAGTGTTTAACGTTAAAAGAGAATCTATCCCTAGAAAGTACAATTAAATTACTTGTACTGATTTCATTGAAATTAGTTTAGACATGATCACACATAATTTAGGATTAGCCAAAGGTGAGATTTTCAGTTCCTGACTCCATTCACGGGAGAAAATAGGGAGGAAGGAGCTTGCCTGCTTCTCCTTCCACTAGAGCCTGATTCTTTTTCTGCTGATACTAGCTCAAGTTGTGACCAAGAAACTTCACTTTGCTTTGGTTCCTTCAGATGAAAAGTCACAGAAATAATGATTACAAAAGATAGTAAAAGACTACAATACAATTGGCCCTCTGTATTTGCAGGCAATTTGCAAATATCTGTATACATTTTATATAAGGGACTTTGGCATCTGAGAATTTTGGTATCTGTTGCAGGAGGGGTAGGGCTTCTAGAATCAACCTCCCACAGATATCAAGGGAGAACTGTAAATTAGTTCTGCTTGAAGCCGATTTAACTAGCTATAAAATAATATGAGATGTATGTGCATTATTTGTGGGTGGCTCCCTCTAGACCTTGCCCAAATACTTTCTGTGGTATTTTTGTATACTTAAAATATGAAATATGTTCAAAGAGACTGCCATGGTAACCCACATAGAAAAGCTCAGGAAAAGCAACTCATTCCTGTGGCTTAACTCTGAAATTTGTTTTTCACAGGGCTCTGTCTGTGTGTTTCTCTATTGAAATGAATCACAATTAATTCAGTTGAATCTGATCAGCAAATATAGGCAGGTAATGTTTCTCTTGTCGGATGCATCATAGGGAATCTATAGTGACCACTTCCAGCAGCAGTTTCCATGTAAATGAGAGAATGAGGTTCTGATCCCTGCACTGGGAAGCTGTATTGATCCAGGGGATGGAAGGACACTAATTTTTCATGTGGGACTACCGCCTGCTTAGTAATTGTCCTAAAAAGATATCCGTCTTCAGAGTTACTGGGTCATCATCCTCTTTTAGCTTTGTCGGAAGTGCCAGTAGCTAGAGAGCACAAGTTCATCTCTTTTCTTCTGGCTTGGCAGTGCATGTGGGACTTGTTAGCCATGGCAACATTAGGGAGAGCGTGCAGGTGACCATGACTCATTAGTCAGCTAGTGTGTCGCGGTGCCCATGAAGCAGTCATCTCTGCTCAGAATACAGGGCATGCACTCAGCAGCAATGTGGGGAGCCAATTAAAGAGCTGTCTCTTGGGGAGGCCGATCCCTGGGGACTCCAGGGTTCCCTAGGCGGACTTGAGGATGTGCGCTGTCATGTCCAATAAGTTGGTGAGTCTGTCACCGGATGACTCCTTTCTGGCTGAGTTGGCTATTTCCCTGATTAAACACTTGTGCCTCTTCTCTCTGGGGAAAGAGGAAATGGTCACCTCTTGGCTGGAAGGAAAGAAGTTCACTGCAGCCCGTAAAGATATATGTGGCATGCTGCTGTCCCCATGGAAGGAATAGAGATAATTTTTTTTCGTTTATAAAGAAGAGAGGGAGAAAGAGAGGAATAAAGGCAAAGGGACAGAGAGGCAGAGCTAGGTAAATAGGTATTTTGATTCAGCCTCTCATTTAGCTCACATTACAGGACCATGCCTGGTATATTCAGGTGGTCTAGGAACTAAACCTAGGCCTTCCAGGTGGCTTCCAGTCTCCAAGTGGTGGTGCAACCTGTTCGCCACCATAGCTGGGCCAAGCTAGTTTAATTTAATTCCCGGAGCTATTAACAAGGAACTGCTCTGTAACTCAGTTTAAATTTATTTATTTGTTTTATACATGTTCTTTTTACTCTTTCTAGCCATGTAGATCATCTTATGAAATGCTCAAGAGCCTAGAATTTGGAGTTTTAGTGGCATCTCTGGGCTGTATGGGAAGGGTGACATCTGTTCCCTTCAAACCATCTTGAAACCACTGATGATTAAAATCAAAATTGCAAATGTTCTGTACCCCCCATTGATTTCCTTTGTCCTTGGGAAAATGAGTGAGTGGTGGTCTCTGGCAGAGCACACATGCAGCGAAAAGGGAAAGTGCTAAGAAGGCGGCAGTGTGGAACAGTCTTGTCTAGTTTGGGTGACAGGTGTAGGTTTCATTAAAGCCAGTCAGGGCAGGGCTGGTTTCCCACAAAATTTTGAGAATGACAAGTATTTTCCCTGTCCCTTCACTTCCCTTCCTCCATATGCTTCCTTTCTTTATGTGGCTTCTGTCCTCACCTCCTCCCGGCTTGTGCTTTCCCTTGGCCCTCGACTCATGGTCTACTCATGGTTCTAGATCATTTCCCTCTCCAGACTCCCAGCCAAACTCAGCTGTCCTATGAGGCCTCGTTAGTGACTGACTTCATGTTAATGGAATACGTTACTTATTATGATATTGAATTTGGATGGGACAGGTAATATTTTGCATTTTAAAAGGGATTGCTATTGTTTCACCTCCCTGTAACACATAGTGAGAACCCAGGTTTGAGGACAAACCTGTAGAAGAGATTTGTATTAATGCATTTCTCCACACTTTCCCAAGAAGAAAGTATCTGATCTGCCTTTGTGAATTCCTGTGTGTCTTTTTAAACCTTTAGCTTCCTTTAGTCTTGGTTTAGGCTACAAAAGGAAAACTGGGAGCTTTTAGAGGTGATTTTCCTTTTGATATATCATGAGTTGCTTTCCATCCTTTGGAAAGAAGCTTCTTGTCACAGATATTAAATTCTTTTCAGTTTCTTTTTCATCATTTTTTCTTTATCCATGATAGAGTATGCACATGTGAGAAGGAGAGAGACAGGCAGAGGGAGGGAGAGAGAGAGAGAAAGAGAGAGAGAAACAAGCACTCTCCACAGGATCCTGTCATACCGAATCCCCTTCCTCCAATCTTCTAGCCTGTTGGATCCTGGGCACTCATGTGTGTGTGCTCGGCATGTTTTGTGCTGCTGGGCTGGAGACTTGAACTGTGGTTGCCATGGGATTTGGCTTCTCTCAAGCAGTATGTTGTTGCTGGGCTGTGGAGTTGGCCCTCCTCTGCATTTTCTTTTCTTTTTTTTTTGGAGAGGTTTTCGCTGTAGGGTGCGTGCGCTCGCCAGACAGACAGAGAGAGACATAGAGACAGAAAGCGAGAAATCACCCCCCAGGGGGGATGGTCACACCGCAATCCCTTCTCCTCCATTCTCCTCTCGGGATCTTGGGCACGCACGCACACATGCCCGGTGTGAGTTCTAAGCCACCGGGTCCGGGACGTGAACCGCGGTCGACTACGTGGGAGTCCAGCGACATAGCCATTACGCTAACTGCTGGTTCCCGGCCCTCCTCTGCATTTTAATCAGGTAGTTTGAATGAGTAGGAGCCTGAAGGAATGCAGTCATCACATGCTAAGGACCCCCTCAGAACCTGTCCACATCCTCCTCTGTGGCCCTAAGCCCCTTCTCCCACTTCATTCTATCCCTTACACCTTTACAGACTCATCATCTTAAAATCCAGTTCCAATTTTATCTTGTCTCAGTTCAGAAAAACTTCCCTGTCTCTTTATTGAAACTGAATGCAAACACGTCGCCCTTGCCCCACAGACCCTCTGTGGGAGCAGCGTTGACAACTTCCATTTGTGCTAATTTTGCTTTGTGCCAAGCATGGTTTTTAACACTTAATACGCATTCACTCATCTCATTCTCTCAACCCTCTAAGGTAGGCACTATTATTGTTCTCATGCTACAGATGAAGAAACTGAGGTTACAGAGAAGTTACGCTTAAGGTCACAAAACTAGCGAGAGGCAGTTGGAGATTTGAACTAAGCATTGTGGCCTAAGAGTGTGTGCCCTTGAATAACACAGTCCACGCTTCCCTCAGGCGAGGCTCACATTGCTCTCCCCCCACTTTGTCACTGCTCATTGTACAGTCCAGGAGACTGAATGGCTCATTGTTCCTGGAATACCTTATGTGCTTCCTGGGATTCATACCCTTAAAATTTTTAAAATTTATTTCTTCCATGAGTGGAAGAGATGAAGAAAGAGAGAGAGAGACAGCACCCCCAACCAGGACCTTGATGCTATGATGCACCCCTGGCTTCAGCCAGTCCCAAATCCTGTGCACATGGTCACCTGGCATATTCAGGGAGGTCTCCAGATGTGAACCTAGAACCTTCCCATAAAACCTTCTTAGAACCTTGTGTTTGAGTGCTGTGCCATCATCTGCCCCCCACACCTTGGCTCTTGTTCTTCCCTTTCACTCATCATGCTCTTCCCAAGTCCTCCATAAAGCTTGATGAAACCCCTCCATCTTTTGAACCCTGAAGATATCATTAAATTAAATTAAATTTGGCCTAAAGTTGCCTCCAAACATAGTGAACAGCAACCTAACTCTAGAGTATATTATTGTAACAAAAAGCTAAATTTCAACCAATCACAGCAGCTGAGTGTCAGCCAATCACAAGCTGCCAGCTGATCAGACTATGCTCAAATGAGGCAAGTACTGAATTGCAACCAGTCAAGAGGCTTCTGTAAGTCAGTTCCTTTCCCTGTTTATAAATACTGCCTATCTAAGTTGCTGGGTAGAGCTCCCTGAACCTGTACTGGTTCTGAGTGCTACCAAATTTGTGAATCTTTTTTTTTTTTTTTCTTTTAGAAGTTTTTGCCTTTGAGTGAGTGTGCTTGCCAGAGAGAGAGAGAGAGAGAGAGAGAGAGAGAGAGAAAGAGAGAGAGAGAGAGAGAGACAGATACAGTGAGAGGGAAAGTAAGAAATCACCCCCCCGAAGGGAATGGTTATGTCACAATCCCTTCTTGTTCATTCTCCTATCAGGATCTTGGGCACACACATACATGTGCCCAGAGTGAGTTTTAAGCCACTAGGATTTGAACCACAGTCAGCCACCTGGGAGTCCAGCGATGAAACCGCTACTTCATTTGCTGGCCCTGTGAATCATTCTTTGCTCAAATACCTTGCTAAATTTGGGAACCAGCAGTTAGTGTAATGGCTATGTCGCTGGACTCCCATGTAGTTGACTACGGTTCGCGTTCTGGACCCGGTGGCTTAAACTCACGCCGGGCGCATGTGCGTGCGTGCCCAAGATCCCGAGAGGAGAATGAAGGAGAAGGGATTGCGGCGTGACCATCCCCCAGGGGGTGATTTCTCGCTTTCTGTTCTATGTCTCTGTCTGTCTGGCGAGCGCACATGCACTATAGTGAACATCTCTAAAAAAAATCCAAAAAAACCTTGCTAAATTTAATTTGTTTAAATTTTATCTTTTAATGTCATTATGGTTACTTTTCAGGAAACTTTCAATTTTGGTCATCTCACCTGTGATAGTCATTTGTGTACTAATCAATTGTTTCTTATTTAGATCGCAAATACCTGGAGAGCAAAGATTGTTCTTTTGTTTATTTTTTTGTTTGTTTTTGTTGTTTTTAACTTTTTCAGAGGGCATGTGCACTTGCCCGAGAGAGAGAGAGAGAAAGACAGAGTCAGAAAGAGAGGAGGAGAAAGTGTTCCCCATGGGATGTAGTCATACTGCAGTCGCTTCTCCATTACTTCTTCCTTTTGGAATTTTGGGCACACACACACACACACACACACACACACAGCCTGATGTGTTTCTCAAGCTTCTGGGTTTGAGACTTGACCCACATAGTTGGCCATATGGGATCCAGCTACCTTAACCACCAGGCCATGAGCTGGCCCCAAGGATTGTATTTTAACCATCTTGTTGTATCTGGTGCCTTGCAGTCTTTTAAAGTATAATTTGTATTGGATAAATATATACTAAGTCAATTTTTTAAGAGATTTTTTTTAAAGAGAGGTTTTTGTAATGGGGCGCATTGCACTCCAGAGAGACAGAAAGCGAGAAATCACCCTCCAGAGGGGATGGTCATGCCGTAATCCCTTCTCCACTCTCCTCTCAGGATTTTGGGCACACATGCACATGTGACCGGCAAAAGTTTTAAGCCACCAGGTCCGAGGCTGGAACTGCAGTCAACTATATTGGAGTCCAGGGACATAATCATTATGCCATCTGCTGATTCCAAAGAGAGAAATTTTTGCTATAGGGCATGTGCCCTTGCCAGAGAGACAAGAGAGACAGAAGCGAGAAATCAACCCCCCCCAGGGGAGAATGGCTATGCCTCAATCCCTTCTTCTCTGTTTTCCTCTCGGGATCTTGGGCACACATACGTATGTGCCTGGTGTGAGTTTTAAGCAGCGGGGTCTGCAACTTGGTTGACTACATGGGAGTCCAGCAATGTAACCATGACTCCATCTGCTGGTCTCCCCCCACCCCCCACTAAGACAATTTTTAAACTGTGTGATTATTTTGTCTGTAAAGTTTATTATGTTTCTTAAACATATTATATACTATTTGTCTTTCCGTGTTTCCATGCAAATTAACTCACTTCATTTTCTGGGCCCGGACAACTTGAAAGGTCTGAACAGTTTATTGATTTGGCTTTCACTTAATGAAACAGGTGTATATAGGTGTCCTTACCTCCCATTTTCACTGCCCCTTGAGTCACACGTGAGCTATTGTCCTGAGGATTGGTAGCAGGGGCAAATGGCTGGGGTGCTGCAGCTGGAAGTGCTGACCACATGGGTCCAGGAGTCTGGCTGTACTAGCAGTGCGGTCTGGCAACACCAGCAATGAGAGAGCTGGCTGTGGAGAGGTAAGGTTAGTCTGATGCCTGGCTAGTCTGAACATAAGATGGCTGTGCTGGTCGTGAATCTGATATTGAGGAGGATCAGCAGATGCAATGGCTAGAATGGGTTAAGATCAGTGATTTTGCCTCTTGCTACTAACCTGGACTCTGAATTCTTTTTCTGAAAAAATTTTTTCCTTCTAACACTGTATTTATGTATTGCTTAATGTGTTGCCTAATATTTTATTGATCAGAAGTCTATGTAACTGCCAACCAGAAGCTCTGATTAGCAGGAGTGAACCTGTTACTCTGTGGAGTTGGAGTTATTCCAGTCAAAGGTATATGCACTTTAGCTAATGTGAGTTTTTTTTTTTTAAATGAATGTGTCATTTCTGTCAAGTTTCAAGAAATAATGAAAAAGCTTTAGCCCCTCACTTACAGACCTTGGTTCAAAGTAGAGAGAGGGCTTGTCAAAGTTCAGGAGGCCTATTGCATGTCAAAGTCAACTGGACTTCTTGGCTATATTCTATCTTAACCAGAATCTATACCATAACTGTCTCAGTGTGTCAGTATTGGTGGATTTTCATGTGGCAGGTGTCCTCTGGGTCCATTCAGATTCCCTGATGTATATCAGGAAGTATTCAGGACCTAAGGAAACTCTTGAAGGGGGCTTTAGTAGGATCTTTGCATTTCTTTTGCTAGTAATCTTATCTGTAGAATTTTTTTTTTTTGGAACTTCAGTATCCTGCTCTGTAAGAAGGACAATAATGCTTATTTCACAGAGTTTTGTTGAAGTTCCTATACCCCACTGTGGTATATAGAGATATTAAATTTTTTTTTTTAATAAATGAGATGTGTCATTGTTGTTGGGACAAATGATAGGACAAACTGATGCAGGTAGCAAATGCTAACAATGTTATTGTGTTGAGTGCTCTGGTCCATGCCAGAGTTGGAAAAAAGGGATAACCAGTTGTGAGAATTGTTGCCATGAGAATTTTGAGAATGGTGGACTGGCTAGATCAAGGAATGCAAAAAGATTATGAAAGCCAAAAATAAGATAATTGGGATGTCAAATCTAGGTAATTAATACAAATGTTTGACCTGGAGTGGTGAGGGCTGGTGACACATGATGGGAGAGGAATGAACGTCCTCTCAAAAGCAGAGAATGGAGGAAAACAGAGATTTTCCCCTTAGAATTTTCTTTACTCTGCATTTACTTTGTAGCAGGAATAAGAAAACACCTAAGTACATTGAGGTATGTGGGTTAGCTTTATGAAAAATTGTTTTAGGTTAGACAGATGGGAAAATCAAGCAGTTCAAGGAGAGACCAACGTACATGCAATAATGTAAGTAATTCTGAGTATATGCTATACATTTTCCTCTGCCTCCTCTTTTCTTATTGGAATCGAGGTGGGGGAAGGAGATACCCTTCAATTGGCCATGTTTGTGTCTCCAGTGTCACAATATGTTTCCTGAACAATGAGAACACAAGCAGCTTCTCCTGTGGGGATGTGAGCCCATCTTCATTCAGGGGTAGTCAGTTGACATTTGAGCATGGCAGACAGCCTATTGCCTTTCTTGTGTGAGGCTGGGGAAGGATCTTGCTACTGTACCATTTGTTGACTTTATGAGCCACTGAGGGGAAAAATGAAGATTTTTCAGAAGTAGATTCTAAGAGCTTATTTTTGTAGACTTAAGAGCCTTAAGATTTTGGGAAGGGGACAGTGACCAAGCATGAAGAATCTTAAAGAAAGTTTGAAATTCTTTCTAGTGGGAAAAAAGCATGTATGAGCAAACAAACACACCACACACACACACACACACACACACACACACACACACATGCATATATTTTCATGGAGTTTAGTAAGGCATTCCAGTTTAAGAATATATTATGTAGGACATCCTTTCTAGGGCTGTTTAGGTTTTTACTAACTTTCTGAGGGCAGAGATGCTTTGTAACAATCCCCGTTCAGCTAAAATAAGTTTTTTTGTTTCATTTTATTTTTAAATAGACTTTATTTTTTAGAGCACTTTTAAGTTCACAGCAAAATTGAACAGAAAATACAGAATTCCTACACTCCCTTGTGCTCCCACATGCACAGCTTCCTTCACTGTTGGCTTCCCTCACCAAAGTGGGACATTTGTGACAATTGACACATTATCATCTGTTGTCCACAGTTTACGTGAGGGTTCATTCCTGGTATTGTACATTGCATGGGTTTTGACAAATGCAGAATGACATGTACCTACCACTAGAGCACCATGTAGAATAATTTCACTGTCATAACAATCTTCTGTTCTTTGCCGTTTATTCCCCCTCCCCACTTCCCCGCCAAACCTCTGGCAACCACTGACCTTTCATTGTTTCCATAGTTTTGCCTTTTGCGGAATGTCATATAGTTGGAATTATGCAATCTGAAGCCTCTTGATATCAGCTTCTTTCACTTCGTAATATGCATTTTAAATTTTTCCATGCCTTTATGCCTTTATAGTTTATTTCTTTTTAGCACTGAATAATGTTCCATTGTCTGGATGTACCACAGTTTATTTATTCATTTACCTAGTGATAGGCAACTTGGTTACTTATATTTATTTATTTGTCTATTACTATTATTTATATATTTAATTCTATACATATTTCAATTGTAAAGAGACATCTTGGTTACTTCTAAATGTTGGCAATTACTTAAAAAAATCCATTTGCAGATTTTTGTGTGAACATAAGTTTTCAGTTCATTTAGGGATTTTAATTGCTAAGTTGTATGGTAAAAGTATGTTTAGTTTTGTAAGAAATTGTTACACTCTGCCTTCTGCCCATTTTTAATCAGATTATTCATTTTCTATTTTTTTTTTTTGAAGAGAGATTTTTGTTATAGGGTGCATGCACTTGCCAGAGAGACAGAGAGAAACAGAGAGACAGAAAGAAGAAATCACCCCCTGGGGGAATGAACACACCACAATCCCTTCTCCTCCATTCTCCTCTCGAGATTTTGGGCACACACACACATGCACCCAGCGTGAGTTTTAAGCCACTGGGTCTGAGACTCACACCATTATCAACTATGTGGGAATCCACAATGTAACCACTATGCTATCTGCTGGTACCCAGATTGTTCATTTTCTTGCTGTTAAGTTTTAAGAGTTCATGGGACCAGCAGATGGCATAATGATTACTGGTCCTACATGGCCAACTGCAGTTCAAATCCCAAACCAGGCAGCCTGGAAATCATACTGGGTGCATTTTGCCATTTAAACCACCCAACCTGTGGTATTTTGTTATGGCGCTTCCATCACAGGAAGTTTTGGGTGACAAACCATGATCCAAGCTACTGCTATTTGTTATCACATATGCTATTTATGTGCACATCACCACTACAGCCTTCCAAACGCAGTCCCTGTAACCCTTTCCTGAGGATTTTTTCTGGCCACTGTCTCTGCATGGCACTGCCTTAGCATTAATGCCTTCCTGAGAGCAGCTTTCAACTAAAGACTGGTGGGAAGAAGATAAATGCTTCCACCTCCTTGCTTTCAGAAAGGAGGCAGCTCTAAGATGTGTTCTGCACTGTCTCTCACACGGAATTGAGCCCCAGTTGCTCAGAGCTGTCACCTGCTCATTAACATACCATAATTGTTTCTTTCTCTTTCTGGTCTCCTTTTCCACTGCCCTACTGATGTTGTCTAGGATCATGTCTCAGATACAGGGGACTTCTAAAAGTTTTTAGGAAAATGGAATTAAAGTATGAGTTTATTTTAATGCAAAATATATTTCAAATCAATACATAGAGTTTTTTTTCATAATATGCACTTTCTTTCTTTTTCTTTCCCTTCCTTTCTTTCTTTCTTTCTTTCTTTCTTTCTTTGCTTTTTTATTTTTTAAAGACTCTCCATGTACATTCACTGGAGAGACAGAAAACAAGAAATCACCCTACAGGGAGGATGGCCACAGCACAGTTCCTTCTCCTCCAGTCTTTTCTCAGGATTTGGGGCATGCACACACATGCTTCTGGTATGAGTTTTAAGCTGTCGGGTCTGGGACTTGAACAACAGTTGACTATGTGTAAATCCAGTGATGTAACCATTATTACATCATCTCCTGGTTCTTAGCATATACATTTTCCATGAACTTTTTTGAAGACTCACCCCCACCCCACAACTGCTTGCACTAAAATCCTTGGCTGAAGAACAATTATAGAAAATACTTTAAGTCACTTTTTATCTTTTTTAGAACCCTGTGATGTAAAACTGAATAAAAATTAACAATAATATTGACCTCTATCCAACTCAGTTGTTATAATTTTACATTTTAAGCATATAAGAAAGTTGCAAGGGTAGCACAAAAAAATGTCATATCCCTGGCAGCAGCAGTTAGTGTAATGGCTATGTTGCTGGACTCCCATGTAGTCGACCGTGGTTCAAGTCCCGGACCCAATAGCTTAAACTCATGCTGGGCGCATTTGTGTGCGTGCCCAAGATCCCGAGAGGAAAATGGAGGAGAAGGGATTGCGGAGTGACCATCCCCCCTGGGGGATGATTTCTCGCTTTCTGTCTCTCTATCTCTCTCTTTCTGGTGAGCGCACACTCTCTGTAACAAAAATCTCTCTCTCAAAAAAAATGTTATATCCCCTTCAACCAGTTTCTCATCTTCTCTTCACCCACATTACTACATTTGCTTTATCATTTGTCTTAGTCTGTTTTTTGCTGCTACAGAAGAATACCTTAGACTGGGTAATTTAAGAAATTCATTGGCTCCCAATTCTGGTGGCTATAAAGTCCAAAGTTGAGGGGCTGGTATTTGGTGAGGACTTTTGTGCTGAATTATTCCATGGCAAAAGCGGCAGGGCAAGAGAGTGAACTCACAATCTCAAGCCTTTTTATAATTAGCATTAGTCCATTCATAAGGGTTGAGTCCTCAACTCAAACATCTTGTCTCAAATCTGCTTTTCAACACGGTTGCATTGGGGATTGAGTTTCCAACTCATGCTTTTCGAGGGACACATTCAAGCCATGCCATCATTCTCTTCCTTTTTTTTTTTGGAGAGGTTTTTCGCTATAGGGCGCGTGTGCTCGCAGACAGACAGACAGAGAGAGACATAGAGACAGAAAGTGAGAAATCACCCCCCAGGGGGGATGGTCATGCCGCAATCCCTTCTCCTCCATTCTCCTCTCGGGATCTTGGGCACGCACGCACACGTGCCCGGCGTGAGTTTTAAGCCACCGGGTCCGGGACGTGAACCGCGGTCGACTACGTGGGAGTCCAGCGACATAGCCATTACGCTAACTGCTGGTTCCCGCCATCATTCTCTTGAACCTTCTGAAAGTAAGGTGCATACATGATGCTCCATTTCCTCTAAGTACTTCCGTGTCTACTTCCTAAAAGTGAAGACGTTCTTTTATATAACAATAGCACAATGATCAATATCGGAAAATTTAACGTTGTTATAGCACTATTATATAATCTACAAACTTTATTGCACTTTTGTTAATTATCCCAATAATGTTTGATAGCAGTTCCACCCCCTCTGGTCTATATTATGATCCAGAATCATGAATTGCCTTTAGTGTTATGTTTCTAGCCCCCTTTAATCAGGATAACTTCTTAGTCTTTGGCTCTTATGATGTTGACATTTTTGGAGAAAAAAATGTCACCCATTCTGTAGAATGTTCTACACTTCGATGTTTTTTCTAGTGTTTCCTCATTATCATGTCAGGGTTATTCACTTTTTGACAGAAGAATCACCCAGGTGATGATGTGTCCTCAGTGCATACTATCAAGAGGTACCATGACTGGTGATGTTAAGTTTCATCACTGGTTAAAGTGGTGACTATGAAGTTATTAAGTTTTTTTTTTTTTTTGTAAGTGATTTATCTATCTGGAGACATAACATGAAAAAGGGTTTAAAGCAAGATGAAGACATAACAAAGAGACACAGAAGCAAATTGCAAAGTGTTCCCCTTGGCCAAATCTGGGGCAATTTTTTAAAATAAAAATGTTAATGACAGATTATAATCCAATCCATACCATAATAATTCATGAGAATTTTATCAATAAATGCTAGCTGGGCTGCCTATAGCCTCATGGTTAAGGGAGCTGATCGCACATGGCCAGCTGTGTGGTTCAAATCTGGGCCCTGGCAGCATGAAAAACACATTGGGCATACAGGCATGCCTGCCCCAAATCCAAACAGGGTGAAGAAGTGGAGGAGAAGGGATTACAGCATGGCCATGCCCCGCTGGAGGGTGCTTTCTTCTCTCTCTCTCTGCCTCTCTGTCTCTCTCTACCAAATGCATGTGTTCTCTGGCAAACTAAGAAAAAATATAGTTATTTGTCAATTATATCTCAATAAAGCTAGTGAAAGTGATGGTAACAGATTATAACCTGTTGTATAAAATAATAGTCCCTGAACCCATACTCATTTATAAATAAATGAGTAAATAGATGGAAGAGAAAAAGTTCTTTCTTAGGGCAGAATTTCAATTGATAAATGTAGAATGAATGAGGAGAAATGAATATTTAACAACCAATGTAACAATATTTGATTCAGGCAAGAATCATCAATGGATGCTAACATTTTGACTATTGGATTAGGATCATGTTAATCAATAATTACATAATCCAATTCATTTTTATTAAACAGAGAAGATTTCTGGGGATCTGTAAGAAATGACAAACAGAGGACCATGTTCTCCCTCGACTTTAAATAGCCTAATAGCTAATGGAGAAGATGTGTATATATAAATAATTATAATACAGAGAAAAATTAATGGTGTATCACATTAAATGAAGAGGAAAAATGAAACTATCCAAGAAAAAAAAAACTAGATAAAATGCACAACATGTGTGACCCAGGGTGGGAGTGTTTTGTATATTGTCCCTCATGTGCACACCATCCCCAACATCAAATATTTTCATAGAAGAAGTAAGCATGTTGCTAGTCTCTGAGACTGATGAGCGAGGAGGGAGAGATGTCTTTGCAGGCAGCTGCTACTTTAGTTTCCAAGGGAAACAGTGGTAGAAGCTGCCAAAGAAAAGGTGTGAGAAGACTGTGGTTTAGCACAGATGGGTCATTCTTCTTGAAGCATTTATATACACACAGCTACCTGAACTTTCTCAGTATTAGATCAGGGAGAATATTAAAGTGTTGGGATATTGATAAGTGACAGATTTTAATTTTTCTTTATGAATTTCTTGGGAAAACCTGCATTCTTGGAATTAATTTCCCCCCATTATCCATCAAAGTCTGAATGTATTGCATTACCTGTGCTGTAATACAATTTCCTCTATTACAATTTACACATAGAAGTCACAGGGAGAGAACAATGAAATTAGCCATTGAGATTTGTGCTCAAGAGTATGATTAAGATAGTACAAAAGAAAATAAATTAAATCATTCTTTATTCTGATTGGTTGAGAAAGCTCTCAAGATCTGTAATCCAAATCTGTATTTCAAACTCACAATTGTAACTTGGTTCTTGGGATCCTAATGTAACTGTAGAGCTTCAGCTAGGGTACTGCTAGGAGCTCAGGAATAAATTGACAGAGCAGGAGGGTTAGCCAGAAATGGTTAGAACAAACCTAACCATGATAGAGTTGGCTTTTGCTAGAAATACTAGGAGTCTAAGCCCTTTAATAATGGAAATCTATGTGGATGGGGCCCTTATGATCTAAATACCTTCTAAAAGCCTCCTTTCTCCCAACACTGTTGCATTGGGGGATTAAATTTCCAACATGTGGATTTTGGGAGACATATCCATATTATAACAGCCCCCCTTTTAGTATAATCAGAGACCATGTTAATAAATGGCTCTGTGGAATTCTACATTCACTCATAAGTAAGTATTTATTTAGTGTCCACTATATAGGTCCTATTTCAAGCATTGGGGATATAAATAACCAAAACACAAAACAAACTAAACCAAACCAACAAACAAAACACTGGGGGTCTAATTAAGCAACTGTATTTGACTATTAAAATCTTGCATTATGTAGCATATATTCAGGAAGGAAAAATTAAGGAAGATTTTGAGTCACAGAAAATGTTGATCAAGAGATGTACATCCAGTCAACATAACAATTTTTTTCTTTTTTTTTTTTTTAAAGGTTTTTGCACTTGCTGGGGAGCGATAGAAAGAGGAAAGTGAGAAATCACCCCGTGGGGGGAAGGCCATCCCACAGTCCCCTCTCTCCGACTCTCTTCTGATATTTTGAGCATGTACACATGTACTTGGTGTGATTCTCAAGCCACTGGGTCTGGAACTTGAACCGTGGTCAGCCATGTGGGAATCTAGCACCCTAACCACTATACCATCTGTTGGTGCCCAACATCATAACTATTGATGGCCTCTCTGTGAATAAAAAAAGTTTTACCATGTATCAACCTGCCTGTAATAATTGTAAGTACCACAGAGATGGTGATTTTAGAAGTGGAGTTTATATCACATATTTTCATTTAAGAGCTTCAAGTTATTTTACTGCATGCAACAGCAAAACAATTGTTTGGTGTTTGGAAAGGGGGACTGCTTAGCATGACTAATTATTTTACCCCAAGTGGAAGAGAACCTCAGCCTTGAAACTAAGCTGAACAGTTGCTTGCTGGATTAATTTTTTTTCAAAACAGAATCCAGTTCAACTTTCAGGTTCTAGCCGAGGTGAGTTTAATCTTTCCTTATGTTGTGTTGGAGACAAGCCGGCAGGCCTGGGACTCTTCCTCTGCAGAATAAAGAGCCCTGATGGTATCATCTCTGAGCTTTCTTCCTTCTCTGACAGTGAAACTTAAGGTCTCTTGGACAAACTAAGCCTTAATGTAGGGGAGGAGAGGTCCAGGATCTTCCCTACCTGGCTCTTCCCTACCTGGCTCCCTCTCCCCATCTGGCCGTGCATTTTCTAGCCATTTGATGACTGCATTTTTTCAGACTTTTTTTTTTTTTTTTAAATATTCTTTCTCCCTTCTTGGCCTTCATATACACTGCTTTATTGACTCAAAACTCTCTTTTCCATTTTTTTTTTAAGTGAGCTACTTCATAGTCATTCTTTAGGTCTCACATTGGACATTTTTCCTCTATGACACCTTTGTAGATAATTACTCATGTTCACTCTAGTAAAGTGAGTTCTTGCCAAGTGCTGCTCTAACATTCTCATGTCAGCCTTTGACACCGTGGGAATCTAGCATTTTGGAGAAGTTTTTGCTATAGGGCACGTGCGCTCGCCAGACAGAGAGAGAGAGACAGAGAGACAGAAAGCGAGAAATCACCCCCCAGGGGGCATGGTCACGCTGCAATCCCTTCTCCATTCTCCTCTCGGGATCTTGGGCATGCACGCACATGCTCCCAGTGTGAGTTTTAAGCCGCCGGGTCCGGGACGTGAGCTGGGGTCGACTATGTGGGAGTCCAGCGACATAGCCATTACGCTAACTGCTGGTTCCCGATACCTTCCTTTTTTTAAGAGAAATTTTTGCTATAGGGTGTATGCACTTGCCAGAGAGACAGAGAATCACCACCCAAGGGGTGGCCATGCTGCAGTCTGTTCTCTATTCTCTTAGGACTTTGGGCATGCACATACATGTGCCCACCCTGAGTTTCAAGTTGCCAGGTCCAGGACTTGAACTGTGGCCAGCCACATAGGAATCAAGTTTATGAACCACTATACCACCTCCTGGCCCCAATACCTTCCATTTATCTATCATATCAACCTCACATAGTAGGCTGTGAGCTCCATGAAGGAACTTGGTCTCTGTGTTAGCTCACTGCACATCCCAGGCCAACACAGTGCTCAGTTTATCCATACTTTTTTCCTAGTACTTGTTGAGTGACAAGTGGGCACTGGGATGGTCTATGGAAAGGGAAGATGGAGGATGGAGACCGGGAAAGACTGACAAGAACATATTCAGTAAGATTTCTCGGTCATACCTCTGTACGGCCATAATTGCCTGTTACTCTCAAAACTGTTTGCTACTGACCTCTTTTCTAATGCTGACAGTAAGAAGTGAGCTTTGAAGAGACCATAGCATTTTGGGAAAGCAGCAGTTCTGAGCCCTGTATTTTTTCCATTTAAATTTTTATTTTTAAAGTTTATTTATTTATTTTTTTTAGTGTAAGGAAAAGGTAGTTTATTAAGTTAAAGTGCAAGTACATTCCTGAGAGGCAGGAGTAGGTCTGAGTGGACAGAGAAAGAGTGGCTCAAAAGGCCTAAGCTTTTATTTTTTATTATAGGATAGTAACAGCATATATTTATGAGGTACAATATGGTGTTTTGATATATGCATACACTGTAGAAAAATTTAATGTTAATCCATTACCTCACGTCTTTTTTTTTTTTTTTGTAGTGAGAACATTTAAAGTCTCTCAGCAATTTTGAAATATACAATACTATGGTCACCATACTGTGCAATAGATCTTAAAATTTTATTCCTCCTGTCTAAGTGAAACTTTGTGCCCGTTGGTCAACATCTTCCTATTCTCCACCCCTGACTCCCAGCCTCTGGAAACACTAATTCTACTCTCCTCTCTACTTCCGTAAGTTTGACTTTGTTAGATTCCTCATATAAACAAGATTATGCATTGTTTGTATTTCCATTTATCTAGCTTAGCAAAACTCACATTGTTGTAAATGATGTATTTTTCTTCTTTTCTATGGCTGAATAATATTGCATTGTGTATGTATGTGTGTGTGTGTGTGTGTGTCTGTATAAATATTACATTTTCTTTATCCATTCACCGATTGTTGGATATTTAGGCTAATTGCATATCTTGGCTATTGTGAATAAAGGCTACAATGAACATGGAGTGTCGCTGTCTTTTGACTTATTGATTTCATATCCTTTGGGTAAATTTTTAGTAGTAAGATTGCTGGATCATAGGGTAATTCTATTTTTATTTTTTAAAAAGGCCCTCTGTACTGTTCTTCATAATGGCTGCGCTGATTTACTTTTTTATTAATAGCAGGGAAGGATTCTCTTTTCTCATATCCTTCCCCAAACTTCTCTTTTGTCTTTTTAATACTAGCTATTCTAGCAATCATTGTGATTTTAATTTGCCATCTTCTGATGATTAATGATGTTAAATTTTTTTCATATGCCTGTTGGCCATTTACATATTTTCTTTTGAGAAATGTCTATTTTGTCTTTTGGCCTGTTTTAATATCAGGCTATTTATTTTCTTGCTATTAATTTGGATTCCTTATGTATTTTGGACAGTAAAGTCTTATCAGATGTAAGATATGCAAATATCTTCTCCCATAATGTAGGATGTTTCTTCACTCTGTTGATTGTTTCCGTGGCTGTGCAGAATCTTTTTAAATGTAATATAATCTCATTTGTTTATATTTGCTTTTGTTGCTTGTGTTTTTTAGGGGTATATCAAAAAAATTATTTGGGTCCTGTATTTTTGCAACCCGAAGAATAAGAGCCTGTTTTAAGGGAATCCTCCCTGAGAAGAGAATTGGGAACAGCCTCTGTTCCATATGTACTTTTGCCTCAGCCTAGATCACATTGTTGGCTCTTAGTCCTGACCTCTGTATTGCTGCTTGCATTTAAAATATCACTGTTCTTTCTGTGGGAAATTTTGGCTAAATGTATGCATTTAAAAATATTTAACTTTCTTATTTTTACCTTTTAAATATTTTAGCTAATATTATTTACTTCATATTCCTTTAATTTCCTAGTTCTTATTGTACTTTTTGATCTATTATTAAATAATTTTTAACCTATTTGAAATTATTTATTGGAGGCTGTTTTTTTCAATTTTGATCAGCATGATATTTCTAGATAAGCTCTTAAATTATTTGTACATATATATTTTTCTTAGCCATTTACTAAAAACATAAAAATTCTATAGTATTTTTCTTTTCCTCTTCACATTTTAAAAACATTTTCTGTCTGATTTATTCTTAGTCCACTTTTGAGCATTAACTTCTAAGGTAGAGATGAGAAGTGGTGATGTTAAGACGATGATGAGGGTGAATGTCACACCTGTTCATTGGCTCATTTCCCTATGCTGACAATTCTGCACATTCTCCCTTTGCTCCCTTCCTACTCATGCACAAAGGAGGTCTTTCTTGCTATTGTTAAAGGAGACCATCATATTACCGTGACCAAGGAAAAGAGTTACTCAAATTAAATCCCATTTTCACCAAGTCAGATAGTTGGGAAATTCACAGGACAAATTATATGGGTTTGAAGTTATTAAAATTGGCCTCAAATACTACTCATGGGAATTACTGAATGATGCCATTATCTCGTTCCAGAGCAAATCATGGCTTCATAGAACCCCAAACAGTCTCTGAGCATCTCAGCCTTTATAGAGAAGGAGAGATTCAATAGGGTTGGAGGTGAGAGAGGGGGTGGGGTGGGATGGGGTGGGGATGGGAGCCCTGCAATTCATACCCTCAATACTGATCCAAGAGATTACTCAGGTGGTCTTGAAGTTCTTGTAAAAATTATTGGAGGGATGCTTAATAGAGGGACAATAGTCAAAGCTAGGGAATTATATTTTGTTGACCTACTTGCAGGATTAAACTGAGTACATTGATTCACCTTCTTTCTAGTCAGGAATTCAAAAGATTGGTTGTCACATGCTCCTAGAGCCACCCGTTCTTGTCACGTACTTGCTGCAGCTACTGACTCAGGGAGTGGGAGTTAGGTCAGTCATGGAGGGAGGGAAAGATGTTCTGGAAAGGTTTATCTCTTTCTTTTTCTCGTTATGTAAGATGTGACTTTTCCAAAGAAACAATACACAAGGAGATTTCAAAAAGTTAATAGAAAAATGAAATTAAAGTACAAGTTGTTTTTTAGTGCACAAATTTCTTTGACATGCATGGATAGTGTTTTTCATAATATGCATTTCCATGAACTTTTTGAAGACCCTTTGTAGTAAATAAAATTAGGGCCCCAACCCATAGAAACCTATTTTAACACACATTGTTGCCGACTATATTCAATTTGAAGGGAAAGTCGACCTTGAGGGTATCTGAAATGGTACAACTTAGTTTTCATTGAGCATGACAAGATGTGTGCTATTGGGGTGGAGGGAAGGGAGGTAGAAAGATGGATAAACTGTGGTTCCTACCCTCAAAGAGCTCACACTGTATTTGGAGAGATAGACACATACTCACCTAATATGTACAATAATAGTAGAGGGTGTTATCAGACCAGAGAATAATTGAAGTATTCGTTCTGAGTGAAACAATCCAGAAAATTGTTAAAGATGCAGCAGCTACCCCTTGAAGGATGTTAGGTGTTAAGCAGCACAGGAGTGAAGACAGGGCAGGCATTTGAGGCAGAAGACTCAGGGTGGTCAGCTGCAGGGCAAGATCAGGAATAGCCAAGAGGCTGCTGCAAAGGGTGGGAGGTGGGGATGGAAGAGCACAGGGGCAGAGTGGGCCTTTCTGGGTTGGTCTGAGGTCTAATCATTTACATACAAGGACGTTGTTCATACTTTTCATGTTGAATTATAGTCAAGTGATTTTCAAAAGTCTATTTGTTTGTTTGTTTGCTTGCTTTTTGTTTGTTTGTTTTTCCCTCAGGGAAATGTGGGGACCAAATAGTGGGACCTCAATAACTAACATTCTGTAAGGCTAGCCCACATGGAAAGGTTCTGGGTTCACTGTTGGAGACCTTCCTGATCGGGGAGGGTGAACATGTGCCCATGATTCAGGGCTGATTGAGGCAGTGGGTAGATTGCTACATGGGAACCCTGTTAGGGATGCCTGTCTCTCTATTTCTGTATCTCCCTCTGTGTCTCTTACTCATGAAAGAAAGAAATAAACTTTAAAAATATGTGGTGTTACCTCAAATTGAAGAATTGTCTTATATACAATAGTTCATTTCCATGAAAAATAAGAAAGCGATTATTTAAACACTACCTTTTGTATTTAATTTTCTAGGGCTAGATTTGTGAAAGAGCAGCACAAGAGGTTTGAATAGCTTTCTGTCTCATTTTGTAACTGGTCTGTTCTGTAACTCCTTCGCACCTTATTAGGTATGAAGCATGCAAAGCCTCATATATTGTCACTAAGCATACTACACTGAAGGCCTGATCTGAGGTCAGGAGGAGGAGTAAAGAAAAATAGAAAAAGGAGTTCTAATAAGTCAGACCTAAGAACAACACACCACAGGCTGTGGAGAGCTAATGTCAGTGCCCACTGGTTCATGTATGTGGGCAGAGTGATGTATCACCTCTCTAATGGGTGCATTTAGCGTGAGGACTCTGGTCGATGGTGAGAAGTCAAAGACACGATCTCAGACTCAATAGTATTTATATGATTTTGTGGGAATGGGACAAGAGACAGGCTGGAATTCAGTCCTTTATTGAGATATTTGGTTGAGCCAAGCATTTTCCACATTTTCATCCTCAGTTTAGTATTTTCTCAGTAAGGAACTGAAACAGAAAACTCAGGGACAGAGTCTGTTGAATTCCTTAAATTCCAGTTCATCGGTAAGCCACTAATAGATAACAATGCACATACATAGGAAGTATAAAATATATGGTGAGGTGCTTTAAGAAAACGGTTTGGAATATCACAAAGTAATTTTTGTTGTTTAAGTTTGTTTATCATTTTGCTTGTTGAACAGTATGCTGTTGGAGACTGACACCTCTGTATTCTGATCTTGAGAAACACACTGCTAGTATCTTAACTGAGGAAATCTTTCATCTTACTCTTAAAAATACCAATCATGGCCTTGGTGGGAGGACTTTTTGAAGAAGCATTATTTTGTCTCCCACCCTATGTCTTATATCCACACGAGCGATGAGAAGATCCAAACAACAATCTGGAGAGTTGGATTCACTGACACGTTTCTGCCTCCTCTCTCCTCTAAGGAAACAGCTTTTCAGTTGTAAATTTCCATCTCCATGGGCTCATAACAAATCATGTAGCAGTGTTACCAACTATAGAAAAAGAACATACAAAGCCTTATATTTGGCCAGCAATAAGGAATGGCGACGATAAATTATGACTCATTGCTCAAGTAGTATATTACACCATTGTTAACTGATTATTAGGAATCCTAGAAACATGGAAACATGCTTAAGATGTAATTAAAAGAGAAAATAAAATGATACTATTATAATACGAAGGCTGCATATGTGTATGGAGGAGGCCTAGAAGATGAAATACCAAAACAGAATTACATTCGTTTGCAGGGGCTGGACGGTGCTGCAGTGGTAATCCAACGTTCTGAGATTGACCCACATGGGAAGGTTCCAGGTTTTGAGTTCATGCCCAGAGACCACCCTGGACATGCTGAGTGTGCATGTGCCTATTGTCCTGGACTGGCTGAGACTGAGGGTATATCGTAGCTTCATGTGAAAGGCCATATTGAGGGTGTCTGTCTTTCTGCCTCTGTCTCTATCGCTTTCTGTCCCTCTCACTTACAGAGGAAAGAAAGAAACTTTTCAAAAATAAACTTTTTTTTTTTAAAAAAAGAAATAAATGGATGTAAAAGAACATCAGTTAGGTTGGAGGGATCTGTGTAGCTTTAAAAATATATTTTCCTCTAATGTGGTAAAATAATAATAGTAATAATAGTGAACTCATCAAGTAAATGATGCTGTGAGTGCAGAGGAGTAATATTAATAGATAAGGAAAAACTGTAAAAGGGAAGAAAACATGTAAAAGAAGAAATCTTCATTTCCTACATTTGCCACCTCAGTGGATATTAAGATCCACAGTACTGAAAACATTTTCAAGGGCGCTTGCTGGTAGGGTTTGGAAAAGACCAAACTTAACTGTTTGGTCTGAATTTTGTTTGTCAAAACGATTGCAATAGAAAATAAACCTTGAACCCATCTTCTGGAGTGTCCCAGCATGGATATCTTGGCTGAATTCACACTTAGAATTTAAGAAACAGTTGGAAAAAGAACCCATGTGCATAATAAGTAGAAATATAGAGCAAGAGACACTCAATAGAGAAATTTCAAAAATAAAATGCCTATTTAAAAATCAAGCTGAAATAACTATTTGGATTGACATCAAAACAAAGGAAACGAATGTCTACTTATATTTATATCTGTCCAGACACTTTTAAAGTCTACCAAGAACAATCCTCATGGCTAATATATGAACTTTTTAAAACTGTTGATTGTAATAAGCTGCTCTCTTTTCCTCTAAAGGGTTGACTCACTTTTTTTCCCTCCTAGCTCTGCTTAACAGAACAAGTTTTACCCTGAATAGTACCGTCAAGTGTTGATTCGGGATACTAGGCTACCTTGTTGCATATAAAAAGGAGCTGCTTAATATAAGATGTTAAGAAAAATTTACAGACACAATCATACATTTTATTCCTTCTGTTCAAACAAAGTTGAACCTCCCAGTCCAACATTTGCAAACTATTATTTTAGTATAGGAAAACATTCTCTTATATGCCTGAGATACCTTACATATCTGAAGTAAGTAGATGGAAGAAGCCTAAAATAGACCTCAACGTATGATAAAAATACCTTACGTCTCTAAACTAGTTGACCCTCGATTTGAAAATTGGAGTGTTTTGTGTGTGTGTGTGTGTGTGTGCATTACAAGCTGGTTCCAAAAATTCAGAAAGTAACTTTTTCACCCCCCTCTCCCCCCACCAAATACCTAACACTAAAAGTATCTCTTTTTAGACTCTGTGTAAAACTTGCTAAGTCTCTATGGTCATCTCTTGGTCTCACCATCTCTTTACCTCTCGAGATGTCCACAGTGGCAAATACATAAGAATAAGTTTTTATTACTAAGAGTTATTGGATCATTTTTACCCCTATAGAAATATTGTTTTCTACTTCCAAAAGGCATTAGAAATATTAAAAGGTACTGTGGTTTTAGGAAAATATCTGTCCCCATCCCAAATCCAAAGTCGATTACATTTAGTGCAAGGTTGTATATTAAATTACTTTGGGCTATATCAACATTTAAAAATTTCTCAAAAATATTTCAATACTAACATCTTTATTTTATTCCCAGAATGCACTATGTTGAATAAATAATATTGGGCAATTAAACACATCTGCTTTCATAAATCTACAAAATTCTTTTGAGTAGTAGCAGTTCAATCCATGTCACATGATTTTTTATCATGTATTGCATAACTTTGTAATGCATTTTGCTGTAACATTTCTTGGCAACATGTAAAGTTTTTTTGACATAATATCACAGAATATTCAAACTGGGAATAAATGATAGAAATAATCTAGTGTAAATCAGTTTCCCTCCATTCCTCCAAAAGAGTAGGAAACTGAAATGTGAAAAGATAAAATTTGCCCAGGATTACACATCTAATTTTTAAAATATATTTAAGCGCACTAAAAAATTACTTTTGATCCCAAATTTGATTTGAAAATTGTGACTTTTTTTTTTTAAAAGCATGATTTTTTAAGACAGGACAATTGCTACTCTTAAGTATGCCTAGAATTTTTGTCCTTAATTTCCCTTTTAGGGGAAAGTGGCTAAAACTATCTAATCATTGAAAATCATCATTCTTCGAAGGATACAAAATAATCCTGATCTTCAAGATTAAATCTATCATCATTCCAATATGTAATTCAGTCTCTTCCTGCAACAGGGGTCAAATGGTATTCCAGTTGATTGCACTCTTATCTATTTCAGTTGAGCATTGTGAGTTTTTTCCTTCAGTAGCAAAGAACCATGGAATAAGGAGACTTTACCATGTAATGGTCACTGCTCAGGTGAACTTAATAGAAATCTGGGCTTCAGTTAAATGTGGTAGGTTAATGCCTGTTTTACTGGCACTTACAGTCTGTGGGGTGTTGAACAAATGTACAAATATGATACTTCTAAGGAGTTAAACACTGCATGTCATACAAATGCTGTACAATATTTGGGACTAACGTCTAGACTTCATAATTTTAGGTCTTAAAAGGCATATAGGAATAGTAATGAAAAGTATACATCTCCCAGAAATGGTAAAGACATTTACATGTATATGTAAACTTCATTTTTGTCTGGATGAAAACAAATTCTAATCTGTGAAAATAGGACATCAATTCATTTTGCGCCTGGTGAGGAAATCATACATGAATGATAGTAAATGTTTTAAAAAATCAGATACTCAGTGCATCCATTTAAATGAAGAGTTTATAAAGTAACATAGTCATTTAAAGATGTTAATTTTTTAAACCTAGCTGGTCACACTTTTTTTTTTACTGATTTTGAAATCAAGATCTTGTCAGAGGATAATGCCATAAAACTCAATTACATAATTCAACTGTCTTTAACTTCCCTTTTCTTAAATACCATCCCATCTAAGGAGGGTTTAACTATTTTAGCTTGGTTTTTCTTTCTTTTAGAAAATACTAACAGTGGAAGGTTTTTCACCAAAGATCATTTCATATAGCAGAGCATTGCATTTTCCCCCATTTCTTCAGCCATAAAGCAGTCCTGTGACCCTGTGGCTAGCCCTTCTGTCACCTGGTGCCTGGCATCTGCAGAACACTCTGGATTTACCTTGCTTTCAGCAGGTGCTGGATAGCACTTTTGGGGTTATGTTATAAAACATTCAACATTGTTTAAATTAAGCAATTGGAACTGCTTTCTTTCCTACTTACTGCCTCTTCCAGTGTTCTTAACCCTCATCACCCAGCCCTAGAATGTGTCCCCAACATGCCTATTTACATGACTCTCAGGCACTGGAGGTTTGCACGCCCCTCACATACCAGGACAATTTCTAACAATGTGAAGACTGTTGGAGCAGAGCAATTTCCATCCATGGGGAGCCAAGTGGTCATGTTTCTATCAGCACAGCCACCTTTATGCACAGCTTAGACTATAGTTTCGTGGTCCCACCTGCCTTGGCTCTGATTGATGTAACAACAGTATCTGTCATAGGGGCTGTTCTGCTTGTAGGAGCAAACGATGATACTGTCCTGGGGCACAAAGAAGATGCTGTCCTCGGGCTCAGGGCACTCGGATCTGTCCCAGGCGGAGCACTTGGCATCCAAGGCACTGTAGGCGAGGGAACTGGCTGAGGGACAGTAGCCATCGAGGTATCGGGACGTCTCCTCCTGATGTCCGCTCTGGACCAGGCTCTGGCATTCTCCTTCCTCCGTGGGTGTAGGGGTGGTGACGGAGCTGGCCACAGGCGCCTCACCCTGCCCCTGTGGGAGAGCCTTCCCCCTGAGACCTGCCTTCTTAGCCAGCTCATCTGAGCTCCCCTTGCCGGACTCCAGGTCAGAAGGGGTCCTCAGCAGTTCCACCACCTCCTTGTCCTTGGGTTTCCGGAAGCAGGGCAATTTGCGGACCCACAGTAGCTCGTTCTCCGGCCACTTGGTGCATCCTTCCGTTTTCCTCGCAAGGGCAATGGCTGCGATGCCTGGTAGGCAGATGGCTGGCCCGATGGCCAGGAGAGGGATGTTTCCCAGAGTCTCCCCTTTCATTCCAGAGACAGTGAACATGAAACCAAAGACCAAGAAGACGCTGACCAGGGCCACAACCAGCCCAGTCCTCGGGTTAATGTCATCAGGCCGCATCTTTTACTCCATCCAGATTGGGGGCTGCTTGCTGGCCAGGGATGGGTATGCCTCTCCTCTGTAAGGTGAAACCACAGCGGGTTAACCAGAAATCCAAGTCAAGTTCCCACATGCCAACTCTGGCTCTCTTCTGCTCTTTGTCTTCAACCGTCTTTCAATTTGGTCTCTGTCTCTTTTGCAATCTCCCCCCCCCTTCTCTTGCAATCTCTCCCTTTCTGTTTCTATTTCTCCCTGTTTCTTTTGCAACCTATTTCTCTATGTCTATCTCTCCCTCTTTCTCTTGCAATCTCTCTCCCTCAGTTTCTATCTCTCCCACTGCTTCTCTTCCAATTTCTCCCCCTCTCTCCCTCCCTCTCTCTCTCACTATGCCACCTCTGTCGCTCTCATACAAACATGCACATGCCGGGGTCACCCACCGAGGTACCTGAGTTTTCCTGCCGTCTCCAGGGAGCCGGGAAAGAAGCCAGTGAGTCTCCTCAGAAACCTCCACCGCAGCTGCCCCCCGGCTGGCTGCCTTGGTTCTGGGAGGGAAGTCTGGTTCCCCCACTGCTCCGCATCCAGGAGGTGGGACGTGGGAGAGCGTCTTTCCCAGCAGCGCCCGTCGGTCCGCGGACTCTGGCAGCCGAGCGGCGCAGCCCAGCGCCCTCCGTGCGCGCACAGCGCCGAGCGCGGGCGAGAGGAAGGACTTCAGTCTGGGAAGGAGGGAAAGCTGCGCGAGCCTGGCCTCGTTACATCACGTTCAGAGCGAGCTGAGAAACAAGGAAGGACGCGCGGGGGCGCGAGGGGGTCAGACCCCGGGAAAAAGCCACCCGGGGGTTTCGTCGGGGCTGCCTGGAGCAGCGGGCGCGTTCCACCGCAGCCCGGGACAGCTGGGCAGGGTGGCTGGGCCGGCTCCCGTGCGTGCGGGCAGAGTCTGGGGCGCTAGGATGCCGGTGGCTGGAGACCAGAATCCAGGTCGGCTTGCCCACAGAGTTAGTCGGGGTGTCTGAGCCTAGGTTCAAATTCCGAGGTTAAGTGCCAGCAGGAGATCCCTCCCGGATCCGACCCTTCTCCAGTTACACATCACACTGACAGCAACTCCAGAGGGCTCCCTGACAGCCCTTCTCTCAACCTCGCTGCTGCTGGGGTGCGGAGGGTTGCACCCCTCGAGGGGCCAGGGGCCGGAGTACCGCGGTCTGAACGCTGGGTGGCAACGGCGCAGTTGCCGGGACGTGGAGCGCGCCAGGAGAGCCTCAGGCTGAGTTATTGCTAACCGATGCGGGCTGGGTCTTGCCAAGAACTTGGAAGAAGTCACCTGAGACCGCCCCGCCCAGCCCGCGCCTGAGCCTTCCAGCTCCGGACCCGGAGAGGGTGGTCCTGGAGCGCCAATCTCAGTCCAACAGTGGCAAGGTGCCAGCCAGGTGGGCCGGGGTAAAGGAAGAAGGGCCACCTGCTTCCCATCCCTGTGCCCCAACTCGCGAGAAGGAGCCTTGACGGTGTGGGTCAGGTCGATCGCCCTCCGAGGCTGCTCCAGCTCTGAGCTATTCTGAATCTCCTCTCTCGCTGAAGTTGGCACGGAGAACCCAGGTCTTCTTCCCACTTCCTTGCCTGCAGCAGCAATGGATTCCTCAGGCCCTAGGGGCAAGACTGGCTTTGTCTGTGGTCTTCAACAGGACTGCTTGTTTGGGTGGACGCAGGCGGTGGGGAACAGGATGGTAAAGGGCACATTCTTTCGTGTCAAGGCGTTGTCTTGGAAAGGACTCTGCCATCTAGATTCCCCTCCCCCCCCCATTTAAACTAGCTATGTCTTGGGCAAGTGACTTAGGGCTCTGAGAATCAGTAGTCTTATCTGTGAAATGAGAATAGTCAAACCAAACACAAGAGGGAGCATCGAGGAAGTGTCAAGTTCCCAGCGCAGGGCTTGGTAGTGGTTCCTGCACAGACGTCCAGAGTGTGATCAGAAACAGTGTTTTCATTATGTAAGCAGGAGCCAAGCCAGAAAGGACTTTGTGGGACAATGAAGGAATTCTGACTTTATCCACAAGGCAATGAAGAATGGTGGAAGTATTTTAGGCAGAGATCAAAGGAAAAATATTCCATTTCTGACAGTGATAGCAGGTTATAGGACAGATTGGAGAAGGGAAGTCTTGTCAGGAGGGCAGTTCTGTAAGCTGGGCAGATGTGAAACAGGCCTAACAGTGCCAGGCTAGTCAGGGTGGTTAGAAGAAAGCAGGTCTGAAGGTTATTTAAGGGTTGATTCGAATATCTTGGAGCACAAGGAAATGAGGAGCAGGGAGTGGCCACGTGTGATGCTCAAGCTTCTTACACTATCAACTAGGTGGCCCTGGAACCAGACTCTCATTTTCCACAACATCATCTATTTTGGGTCTTTTATACTCAGGCTCTTTAGATAGCTGCTGCAACCCTGGGCATAGAATCATTAGGAAGGAATAAAGGGACAAGTCAGGATCAAAAGAAAGACGCCTGTCTAGTTGAATCGGGAAATAATATATTGAGTCATTGGAAAAGTCATGATGATTTTCCTATGCAAAAGTGTGTCGTGACTTTTCAGATGGCCCAGTGGTTTTCCTGGCAGCCCCACTAAGTAGATAGGCATCTGCTTCTATTGGTCAGAAGGAGGTCATATGGGCTACCAAGGAGTCTGGGAAATCACATTTGTTTGTTTATTTATTTACCAGATTCATTGCTGCTATTAAGCAAAGTCAGACATTTGTTAATAAGGAAAAAGGAGAGAATGAATATTGGGAAAACAACTAGCCGTGTGTGCTATAACTATTGAACATATTTTTCTTCTTGAAACCCTCTCCTCCTCTGCCTTTACTTGCACTGTTCTATCCTGATTTTCTTCCTGTCTTCCTGATCACTCATTTGTAGACAACATCATAAACTCTTCTTTCTTTTATTTATTTTCAGTTTTATCAGCCCCCACCCCTTAGATAATGACATTCTGCTAGCTCTGTCCTCATTACTCTCCTTTCCTGATTTTTCTTTTCTTCCTTCTCATTCTGTAATAGTTTCAGACAGGTTGGAGAGGCTGGTGATGCCCAAATGTATAATATCTCTTTATCTTAGTCATTTCCCTTCAGCTTTGAATCTATAATATTCATTTGGTATCTCTGGATTGTACAGGGACATCTCACACTTAACATGGGACAAATTGAATTCATTTCCTTCAAACTTGCTCTTTCTCTTTTTACCTCATCATTCCTCCCATTTGCCAGCTGAGGATATTTGGAATCATCCTCTACTCCTTTCTCTCCCTAACAACCTATATCCAATAAGTCACCCAAGTCGTCATAGCTTTACATTGTAAGCCCCTTGAGGATCCCCTTTTCTACTTGTGACCCTAGGAAAACCACCTTACCTTCTTGGATTCCAGCTTCTTATGAAGAAGAGACCTCCTCTCACTTGTAGAAACATCTAATTCCATTCTGTCTTGTAAACCATGCAGTTCATCTACTTAGGTATTAGATAAGACCCATGCCTAAAACCACAGGAAACTTCAATTACTGTTTAATTATAAGCCTCATTCTCAAAACAATTCCTTCTTGGAGGTAATTTCAGATGGTTTGTGAACAGCAGGTGTACTTGCCCAACTCAGCAGCAATAGTGGGTATGGGTGGGAGATATTATTCTGGGTCACAATACTTAGAGTTAGAGAAGGCATTTTTAGTATTTAATTTCTGGTCTGTACTGGCTGATTGCACTAGGATTTTTAAAAGCTTAAGCAGTTCTGCAGTGCTATAAGCATATACAACCATGTACACAGGCTTTTTAATAAAAGAGAAAGGAAATGCAGGTTGATATGAGGTTTTGCCATGTGGGTATATCAGAAGGAGACACAGAACCTTTTATTTTTTTAGAAATTATAGAAATCATGGCATGCTAGCATTTGAAGATTCCTGTAGAACATCTACTCCAAATCCCTTATTGTACAGATGAAATCCAGGAAGGTTTCATTCATTCAATATTTCTTGAGTGTTTATTATGTGCTTGTGCTGGGTTCAAGAGGTTCAAGTCAAAGAAGACGTGGTCAGCCTTAAACTACACACACATCTTGTTATATGTATTGGTTAGGACAGGATAGATTATACAGTGGCAACAAAAGACTTCTGTATCTTAAAGGCTACTGCTCATAGTACAGGTCTGTCGTGTGCCAGCTGCAGCCATGATTCATGTCATTTTTCACTCTGGGATTCAGGCTGACAGAGCAGCCTTCATGTGGGACTTTGCCGGTCTTGAAGCAGAGGGACAAAAGATGAGGGAAAACCACATGCTTATGCCATATATTGTCATCACCTTCATCTCTCTGATTCCTTTCTTCACATTGCTTCTGCATCCGGCTCAGTTATCGAACCTTAATAGAATAGTAGAGCTGTGGGACCAGCAGATGGAATAATGGTTATGTTGCTGGACTCTCACCTAGTCAACTATGGTTGGAGTCCCAGGCTTGTTGGCTTGAAACTCATGCCAGGCACGTGTGCATGTGTGCTCAAAATCCTGAGAGGAGAATGGAGTGGAAGTAGATTGAGGCATGGTCATCCCCCCGGAGGGTGATTTCTTGCTTTCTGTCTCTCTGTTTCTCTGTCTCTCCAGTGAGTGCAAACGCCCTATAGTAAAAATCTCTAAAAAAGAAAAAGGAATATTTGAGTCTTTGGAACCCCTGAAATGTTGAAGGATAAAGATACAAATTTTTGTTTAGTATCATAAAAGCTTTATAGTTGTTACCTCTGAGAGTGCTGCGTGTTTCACATTCTGCTGGAGAGATCACCTACCATCAAAGATCTCATTCCCTGGTGTGGGGTTAGTCCCTTCCTGCTGTGACAGAAAGAGACATGTCTAAGAGCACAGTGATGGGAAGGATAGCCAGATATATCTGGGCCTGTTTTAGCCTGCTTCTTCTCTGGACTTAACCTAGAGTTCGTCTGCCATCCTCCAGCCTTTCTGTCTCTTCTGGGGCCTGAAAACCCATGGGACGTAGATATTGTCTCCCATCTGTCTATATTAGAGATGCTCTTTTGGTTGTAGTAACAGAAAGTCACTGGAGCCAGCGCAAGTAGATAAATAAATAAATAGTTGAATAAAATAATTCTTTTAAAGAAGTATTAAAAAAAAACTTTCTTGGGATTTTTCAGAAAGCTCAAGGGTAGGGACAGAGCTGAACTTCTGAAAAGAGGTGAAATCAAAGTTTCAAATACTAACAGATCTTTCTCTCTGATGTTCATTTCTGTTCTTTCTGTGTCTGTTTTGTTCTTCCTTTTCTTTTTGCAGATTAGTTTCTCCTTTTTGTCTGTGGCTTCAGCAGCTCTGGTATGTAACCAATCTAGTCACCTAGAAGCAGATAGAGTAATCTTTTAATTTTAATCTTAAAATCCTAGGG
>NW_006159555.1:9466751-9486508 GCF_000334495.1 Tupaia belangeri chinensis | reverse complement strand
GAAAGAATTCACTGATCATTTGGGGACAGCTACTGATTCACAGTCCAGTCAGCTATATTGTAACATGGTTGCTGGAAATTCCTTGCTGTAACAATAGGGATGGTAGTGGGTAGTACCCAGAGGAGAAGGATGGAGTGGTTTTCTGGCAGATGAACTGTCAACCTAGGAAGTATCTTATGTACTTCTACCACCTAACATTCTTCCAGAGCCTAAACCCTTTGAGAATGAATCCATAACTCTGAATTTCAAATAGGGATTTGGAGGATAGCTAGCTTAGCAAGCCAGATTACAGGCATAATGTGTTCTGCTAATGGATAAGATCAACTGAATGTGTAGGGCCAAAGTCTAGAAAACTAGAAAGCTTTATTGGGGTACATTAGAGAAAAATAGAATACGTGATATGTGTATTAAGGAAAGACTATGATAAATACTTCAACTTTTTTCTTAATTTATAGATTTAATACAATTTCAATTAAAATTCCAATTTTCTTGGATCTTAAAAGGTAACTCTTTAAGTTCATTTGGGAAATCATACTTGTAAAGAGTAAAAATAGTTTGAAAGAGAAAAATAGTAAAATCAAGGCTTCACTAAGTACATATGGAAACAAGCAATAACTACAATAATTAAATCAGTCTGGTATGATGCAAAACTGATCATGCTTATCTACTCTAATGAGTTGAATGGAGATCTCAGAAACAGTATTGAGTTTTTATTAGGACTTTGTCTAAGATGAAAGAAGCATTACAAACCTAATGGATTTAGAAAATTCCCCATTTTTGGAAAAAAGTTAGTTCCCATTTTGGGATAACAATGGGACTCTTGGAAACTTTTACCAAGGTAACTAGTTGCCAAAGAATCTTTTAGTTTGTAAATTCAAGGGATACTTTACTCTTTAACTTATTTGACCTTGTTGCATTTGCCATTATTGATTGGTCCCTTGTTTTTAAATAATACGTATTGATTTACACATATGTTCCATGTTTTGTTCCAGAAAAAATTTTAAAGTGCCTTGTCAAAACACAAATAATTTTTTAAGATTTATTTTATTTTATTTGTTATTATTATTATTATTATTGTTATTTTAATTCAATGAGAGAGAGAGAGGAAGAAATGAGAAAGCAAGCTGCCAGGTCTGGGACTGGAATTACAGCCAGCCATGTGGGAGTCCACCAGACCACCTGTTGGCCCCAAAACAAAAATAATTTAAAAGGATAAAATAAAAATTTAGGAGTTTTTTAAAAAGAGTATCGTAAGACAAACAAAATGGAAGCATAGCATACCAAAATTTAGGAGATACAGCAAAAACGATTCTGAGAGGGAAATTTATAGCAATAAATGCCTATATTAAGAAAAAAGAAAGATCCCAAATAACTTAATTTTATGCCTCAAGGAACTAGAAAAAGGACAACCCAATCCCAAAATTAACAGAAGGAAGAAAATGATAAAGACAAGAGCAATGATAAGTGAAATAGAGACTAGAAAAAAAAAAAAAAAACAAACAAACAAAAAAGAGAAATGATGAACAAAACTAAGAGTTGTTTTATTTTAAAAAAGATAAAATTGGAAAACCCTTATGTAGACTAAGTAAGAAAAAAAGAGAGAAGACTTACATAAATAGAATTACCAACAAAAGCGCGAACATTAAAACTGACATCACAGAAATACAAAGCATCCTGAGTCTACTATGAATAATAATGCGCCAGCAAGTTGAATAACCCAACATAAATAGACATGTTCCTAGAGACAACTTGCCAAGAATGAATAATGAAGAAATTGAAAATCTAAACAGATGAATAATAACAAGTAAGGGGACTGAGTCAGTAATCAAAAACCTTCTGACAAAGAAAAGCCCAGGACCCGATGCTTCACTGGTAAATTCTATCAAACATTTAAACAACAATCAACATCAATCTTTCTCACATTCTTCCAAAAACTTGAAGAATAGGGAACTCATTTTAAAAAGCCAACATTACCCTGATACCAAAGCCAGAAAAGAACCCTATAAGAAAAAAAAAAATTACAGGCAATATCCCTGATGAATATAGATGCAAATAACCTCAACAAAACACTAGCAAACCAAATTCAACAACATATTAAAAGGATCAGGCTCTTTCTCGTTATAGAAGATGGAAGGTGAAAATGCTGAGAAATGGAATACTAAGAAACCTGAAGCCAAGAAGACTGATGCCAGCAAAGGGTGACCCCAAGGCTAAAAAGTCCAAGAAGGGGAATCCCCATTGCAGCTGAAACTCAGTCCTAGTCCAGGGCATGGGCAGCTACTCCCAATCTGCTGTGTGTTCCAGTAAGGCCATGCACAAGAGGAAATAGCTACTAAATCTAGGATTGAAAGAAAAAGAAGGAAAACGTTCTTGCCACTGTCACAAAACCAGTTGGTGGGGACAAGAATGGTGGTACTCAGGTGGTTAAGCTTGACAAAATGCCTAGGTATTATCCTACTGAAGATGTGCCTCAAAAGTTGTTGAGTGATGGCAAAAAAACCTTCAGTCAGCATGTGAGAAAGTTGTGAGCTAGCATCACTCCTGGGACCATTTTGATCAACTTCACTGGACACCACAGAGACAAGAGGATGGTTTTCCTGAAGCAGCTGAGCAGTGGCTTGCTACTTGTAACAGGACCTCTGGTCCTGAAATGATTTCCACTGTGTAGAACACACCAGAAATTTGTCATCACACCTCCATGAAAATTGATATTAGCAAAGAAGAATCCCAAAATACCTCACTAATGCTTACTTCAAGAAAAGGACGCTGCAGAGGCCCCGACACCAGGAAGGTGAGATCTTTGACATAGAGGAGAAATACAAGATTATAGAGTAACACGAAGTTGATCAGAAAGCTGCAAATTTTACCAAAAATCAAAGCTGTTCCTCAGCTCCAGGACTACTTGTGATCTGTGTTTGCCCTTAAAAATGGAGTTTATCCTCACAAATTGGTTTTCTAACTTTTTTTTTTTTGCCAAGAACCTAGTTAAATAATAATAATAATAAAAGGATAAGACACTATGATTGTTTTGCATTGCTAGCAGAAATATCTGAGATTGGGTGAATTTAAGAGAATAGAGGGGTTTTTTTTGGCAATAAACGTCTCATAATTTTGATGCTGGAAAGTCCAGAGGTGTAAGCCTACAGCATAGACAACAGAAGCATAGAGGCTAGCAGATACATGCAGAGAGAGAGAGCAAGCTGCAAACATTCTTTTTTGTAATTCTCAAGAGAACTAACTCCTCATGAGAGGTAGAACTTCCTGGGTCTCATGAGACATTATTAATCTAGACACGAGAGTAGTGCCTCTGTGATGTAATCGCTATGATCCAATCACTGCCCATTATGCTTCACCACCTCCCAACACTAATTCTAAAACCCAAAACTTTTGGGAACAAACCATTATCATTATCTAAGCCACGACAATGTTCAAATGAGATTTATCCTTGGGATGCAAGGGTGGTTTGCATACACAAATCAATAAATGTAATATACCACCTTCACAGAATGAACTATAAAAATCATATTATTATCATCTCAATATGTGCATAAAAATTTGACAAAATTAAGTATTCTTTTCCAGAAACACTCTCAAAACACTAGGTTCTATAGAAGGAATGTTCCTTAATACATATGGCTAGGCCACATGTGACAACCCACAGCTTGTATACTTGTACACTTGTCACTTTCTCAGTGGTGAAACATTGAAAGCTCTTCTCATAAGATAGAAACAAGACAAAGATGCCCACTGTTGCTATTTCTGTTCAACATAGTACTAGAAGTCCTAGCCAGAACAACTAGATGAGAGAAAGAAAGAAAAGTCAGTCAGTTTGGAAAGGAATAAGTTAAATTGTCTCTGTTTGCAAATGATATGACTTCATAGTATACCATCCCCCCTCCCTTTGATTTAAACATGATTATTTTAAGGTACCTGGTAGAGTGGTGGTGGTGGTTGTTGTTGTTTGTTTGTTCGTTTGTTTGTTTTTGCCCCCCCCCCTTTTCCTGCCTATCTTTGATTTGTTTATTCAACAAATGTTAGCTGAGAGCCTCCTGTGCATCTGGCTCTGCTCACATCTCTTATGTACTTCCTCCCATCTTATCTACCTCCGGGGAGGTGACTAAGAGCTGCTAAATGCTACTTTTACACCCTTAACTTTCCTTATTTCACTTGGGACCTCCAGAGATGTCAAGTAGCTTTAATTGTTTTTCCAGTGCTGGATTAACTAACAGAGTTTAGAAAACTCTAACCATTCATTAGAGTTCATTAGATTGTGTAGAACGCAGTACGAAATATACAGGAAACCTACCATATTCAATAATTTTTTTAAGTTAAAAAAATAAAGCTGGTGCAAGTTGAAAAAGTGATAGATTAATGGTTCCAAGGATGAAATCCTTTGAGGTATCTGAGTGGTTCTGGCCACTCAATCCAAAACTGTTTATTCAAGATCTCTCTGCACATTGTCTCTCTTTTGATTCGGTGTGACATCTGTGGTATGGGGATAAAGAAAGGGCAAAAAAGTAAATGTTAGAAATTTGGATGTGGTTTGATCCCCAGGAAGATTGATCTGGTTTTCTTGTTTAATTTACTTTTTTACTTGAGAAGTAAAAATTGTATGTGCTTATGTTGTACAAGATGAAGTTCGGATATATATATATATTATATATACACACATATGCATATATGTGTATATATGTGTATATATATACACACATATATACACATATGTATATATGCGTATATATACATATATATGTGTATATGTGTATATATGTGTGTGTATATGTGTGTGTATATATACACACACATATACATATATATATATATATAAAATCTACTATAGGGACCAGCAGGTGGTATAGAGGATAAGGTGCTGGACTCCCACATGGCTGACCATAGTTTGAGTCCCAGGCCTGGTAACTTGAAAAATCACATTGGGCATATGTGCATGAATGCCCACAATTCTGGGAGGTGAGTGGAGAAGGGATTGTGGCATGACCATTCCCCCAGAAGGTGACTTCTCATTTTCCCTCTCACTGTGTCTCTCTGTCTCTCTCCAGCAAGTGCATGTGGCAAAAATCTTAAATTAAAGAAAAAAAATATATATATAAACACACACACATATGTATAATCTACTATATATTTATATGGCTAAAGAAAGCTATTTAATACATGTGCTTTAGCTCTTTTTTTTTGTAGTGAGAACATTTAAAATCTATTCTTGTTAATATGTCTTATGAATACAATATATTATTATTAACTGTAGTCTTTATGATGTAAATAGACCTCTTGAACTTATTCCTCTGACAGAAATTTTGTCTCCTTTGACCAACATCTCTGCACAGTGAGCAGAGAAATCGAAGGTTTTGAATAAACAGTTTGGATTGAGTGGCCAGAACCGCTCAGATACCTAAAAGGATTTCATCCTTGGAACCATTAATCTATCACTTTTTAAACCACATAATGGGTATTCTTATTCTCCTGTTTTAATCATATTTGTGCAGCAACATATTTGATGTTTTGATAACATTTGTGTTTATGAAAACATAGAGACCACCAACTCGTTTTACTCAACAGGCATTAAACGAGTTTCATCTGATGTAATCAGAGTCATATGCCAGTATTCTGAACATTTTGTACAGATGGAATCATTTAATATTGTGTGTGTGTGTGTGTGTGTGTCTGATTTCTTTCACTAAGCATAGTGTTCTTAAGGTTTCTTAAGGTTTATCAGTGTTCTTAAGGTTTATCAGTGTTGTAGCACGCATTAGTACTTTGTTAATTTTTGTTGCCAGGTAGTATTGACAATGGCTATTTGGGCAGTTTTAATTTTTGACTATTATGAATAATGTTGCAATGAACATTTAATGATTTAATAAAATGATTTTATTTCTTTTGGGTAGATACTTAGCAGCAGAATTTGTGTGTCCTAAGTAACTCTATTTGCAACATTTTAAGAAGCTCCCAAACTATTTTCCAAAATGGATACATCCACTTATTTTTATACTATAATTTTCATCCTGAATTATTTTAAAGTAAATTATAAACTTCAAGATAGCCATTTAGCCTCACCCCCCCAAAAAAGCATTACCCACCTATCAAATTGTCAATCATTTCTTATAATCACTAAATCAAAAATTACTGTGCTTCTCCAAAGATATAAATATTAGAGCCATTGCCAGTCAACTCATTCAGACACTCAATGATACTAAGAACAATCGGTGACGTCCTTTGCACGTCAGCCTCCTATGAGTTGATTGTCTGAATGAATTGATTGGCTATTGGCTTGAGTTGTAGGCAGTTTGGCCTTATTTTATTTTATTTTATTTTATTTTATTTTATTTTATTTTATTTTTTAGAGATTCTTGCTATAGGAATCATGCACTAGCCAGAGAGACAAAGAGATAGAAAGTGAGAAATCAACCCACCCCGCTCCCCACCCCAGAGGGGATGACCATGCCACAGTCCCTTCTCCTTCAGCTTCCCCTTGGGATTTTGAGCACACATGCACACGTGCCTTGTGTGAGTTTTAAGCTGCTGGGTCCAGGACTCAAAATGAGGTCAACTATGTGGGAATCCAGTGACATAACCATTATGCCATCTGCTGGTCCCAGCAGTTTGGCTTTAAAATATAAACTGAACCTCCAGATTCTTCTCCTGTATATTTGAAGTAGTGAAGACAAGCATTTGGACTATGGAGAGCGAAACTGAATAGTGAGATAAACTTTGGGAGTGAGGTCACCATATTAGTCCAAGAGTAAGAAGCGTAAGGATAGACAGCCAAGAAAGGATGAGGGGAACAAAGTGGATGTATTGAGAGAAGTTGAGATGAGAGAACATTCAGACCTTGAGAGAAAGAGAATAATCCCTGAAAAAAAAAAATCAGTCTCTTGACGATTTTCTTTTCCCAATCATAGCACTAGAGAAGAAGGGCTTCATCCCTATTCTTGGTTTCCATGATATGGGATTGTTTTTCTAATACAGGTTTGGCCTTTCTCCACTCTGGGGAGATGAGTTTCTTATCTAACTGGTAAACTTGAGAACGATAACTAGGTATTCTTGACTTATTCTCCCTCCTTGAAGTGAGCTCCTGGTAAGAACAGGAATCAGCTTTGCTCCTTTGCCTGGAAGGCAAGTTCTGCTGTTCCTCCAGGTGGGGTCTGCCCAGGTGCAGTTCTTGGAACAGGCTCAGTCGACTGAATTCTGAGGTTGAAATAAGCAAGTGTGCTTAGTTAGTAGAGCCACATCTTCCAGCTTGGTCCCCATCAGCAATAAAGATTGTATTTTGGCCTCCATAGGGAATTCTTTTGCTTTATTTCTCAATTTCTTCAGCACCGTGAGAAGAGTGTTTTGTTTTGTTTTGCTTTGTTTTCCTCATTTTTTTTGAGTATCCTTTTAAAATACCAATATCCAGATTTCCTTGAAGGCCAGAATTGCTCCCTGCCCATAAGACTGGTGAGATTTTTCAGAATCTTTTCAATAGTGTCCCTGGTTTGGAGTTAGTTTGAGTGGATTATTTTTCCTTGTATCCAAAGAATCTTAGAATAAATTGTTTCTCCGAAACTGATGCCCCCAAGGATAAACTAGCAACTGGTTGAAATTTTTCTTACTTATTTGGAAAGATGATGTAGGTGGGTAGAGGGAGCACTAGACTACATTACCATTTTAAAAGTTTATTTATTCATTTATTTTGAGAGAAAGAGAGAGGAGGGAGAGGATGGCACCTTGAAAGGCTCTTACACCATGATACTGCCCTCAACCTTCCCAGCCAGCCAGGATCACAGGCATAGCGAGCACTTAGGTGTGTATAACTTGACCTGAGAACCAAACTCAGTCTTCTATATGGATCCAGCATGACTGAGCTGTGTGCTCCTTCTGTGCCATCACACCTCGTCCTACATCAATTTTCACTTTAAAATTTTTAAAAGAATTTTTAATTTAATTTTATTATTATTATTATTATTTTTAAAATTTGCTATAGGGCACATATGCTCACTAAAGGGAGAAGCTCTCAAACAGAGAAACAGAGAGAGAGAGAGGGAACGTGAAAAAGCAAGGCTCCAGGTCTGGAACTCAAACTGCAGTCAGCTATGTGGGAGTCCAGACCTTCAACTGCCAAACTACTTGTTATCCCCTTACTTTAATTTTTTAATGGAAGTATCCTATATGCAGAGGAATGGGCACAAATCATTAGTGTACATCGGAATGAATGTTCACAAATATTTAGAACATGCCCATTTAACCAGCACCCAGAGCAGAAAGAATATTTTAGTACTCAAGAACCCCCCTGTATCTTTCATTGTCACTACACCTCTTCTCCCCATCAAGTAGTCATTACTTTGACTTCTAGGAGCATGGATTATTTTTGCCTGTTAGCAAGTTATATACAAATGAAGAACTGGGAAGAGGGTAAGGCAAGTGAAGAACCATCCTCGGGTGCAATTCAAGAAATTAACCAAAAGCAAAACAAAACAAACAAAAAACCACAACAACTCAAGAATCAATATTTAAATGCAATATTTAAAAATTTTGAGTTTAGTCAAAAAATCCATAGTGAACAAAATATAAATAATTTAAATAAAGCAAGATCAGGGTATTAGCCAGGATTCTTCAGAAAAACAGAACCATCAGATTACATGTATATATATATGTATGGATCTATTTATCTGAATTTATTTTAAGAAATTGGCTCGTGTGATGATAGATATGGAAAGTCCAAAATCTGTAGGATAGCCTGGAGACCTCGGGAAGGCTTGCAGTTTGAATCTAGAGACTGTTTGCTGGGGGAATTCACTCACCTGTGGTTATCAGTCTTTCGACAGGTGGAGGTCCACCTACATTATGAAAGGTAATCTGCTTTACTCAAATTTCATTGCTTAAAATGTTTATCTCAACTTAAAAAAAGTACCTTCACAGTAAACCCTACATGTGCTTGATCTGGATACTGTGGCCTAGCCAATTGATGCATAAAACTAACCATCACAGAAACCCTTTTAGGTTCGTAAAGTGGGCAAAGAGGAGCCCAAAAATACCTTAAGAAAGTTGGGTTCAAGGAGTTTCCCCAAATACACTATGCTTCCTTTCTCTTTTTCCTCTTCCCACTCTTTCTCTTCTTTTTCTTTCCTCCTTAACCTCCTTTTCTACCTCCTTTTTCTTTTCTCCATTCATATTTGTTGTTGGTACACCATGGAGGAGTTAATCATTTATGCCATATAAATTCCTCCTCCAGAGAGATGTGGAAGCTTCGTTTTGGTGGCATGTGCTTATGATTTTTGTTCTGGTATTGACGGAAGTGTGGGTTTTTGGAGAACATTTGAGGGCTGAATCCTGTTCTCACTTCATTCAGTGTCCTCTCATGTGTCTCAGGTTTTCTTCCGTCTTGGCCATTGCACAAGGAATGGTCTGTTTTCACTGGCACGAGATGTACCATGAGGAGCTAAGCTCTGCGATGATGGATGATGGTTTTATAAAATTTTAGGGAATGAGGAAAGCATCGTATTGATATACATGTATTCCTAGTTACAGAGATTTCATTCAAAAATCTCTTCGTAGACACGGTCTGTTTAATTCTCATGGTAGTTATTTTTTCTTTTTCTTTTTCTTCTCTCTCTCTCTCTTTTTTAATTTTGCCAGAGGGTATGTGGGCTCTCCAGAGAGAAAGGGTAAATGAGAAAGCACTCTCCCTGCCATAGGGCAGGTCATGTCACAATCCCTTCTCCACCATTCCTCTTTCTTTTTGGGTTTTTGGGCTCATATGCACATGCGCTCAGCATGTTTTTCAAGCCTCTAGGTCTGGTACTTGACCCATGTCTGCTATGTGGGATCCAGTAGACCTTCACCACCGGACCATTAGATGGCCTCACACTAGTTATTATTATTTATGGAAACATTCCTGTGTCTTGATGTCTTTACTCAAAGTCTACTGGTCTAAATGTTAATCTCATCTTAAAAAAACACCTTTACAGAAGCATCTAGAATGATGTTTTTTCTAGGTCCTGTGACCTATGTAGTTGACCTATAAAATTAACATCACAATCTGGGTACTGTGTCCTAGGAAAGTGGACATACAAAATTAACCATTACAATTGGTTTTATTGATTTTTCTTTTGCCCTAGGCTGGCATATGTTGTAACAAAGCTCTGCTTAAAATACATATTCTTTGGTTTGGGTATTTTTTGCTCATTGTCTTTACAAGATTCATATGTGTTGTAGCATGTAACAATAGTTTCTTCATTCTCATTGTTTAAATTACAATAATTTATTTACCCATTATACTGTTGACACATTTTGAATTGTTTCCAATTTGAGACTATTGTGTATATTATTGTTTTTTAACATATCAATATATGTCTTTTGCTGAAATGTGTACACATTTCTAGGAGAAGAATTGCTGGGCCATATTCATGCATCTCTTCAGCTTTAGTAGATATGGTCACTTTCCCAAGGTGGTTGTCTAAATGATACTTCTACAAGCAGTGCATGGGTGGGTGTTATAAATGTTCTACATTATTGCTAACACTTGGTACTATTGGTCTTTTACATTTTAACCATTCAGGTCACCAGTTAATTTTGTGTAAATATACAGAGAAGCCCTGGATAAGATCCTTGCTATTAAAAGGTACCAGTTGTTAGCCTCTGTGCGGGCATCTGCCCAGCATGGTTGTTACTTAGCCTCTAGTTATAATTAACCCCATTTCTCTGACTAACTTCTTTTGTTTGACTTTTTTTGTTTTGTTTATTTATTTACCAGAGGGCATGTGCAAGAGAGAGAGAGAGGGGAGAAAGAGAGAGAATAAAGAGGGAGAGAGAGAACCAAAACCCATCAATAGGGTCTGGTTACACCATAATCCTTTTGTCCTCCATTTCTGCATCCCATCAGGATCCCGGGCATGTTTTCCACTTGGCTGGGCTTTGAACTGCAGCCAGCCATGTGGAATCTGGCTCCCTCTGTATAGTGCTTAACTGCTCTACTATGGACCCAGCTCTAACTTATTTGTTTGATGTCTATGTGCTAGACCTGGTTCTAACGTATTTGTGGTTGTCACTTGAAAGGATAGCCATAAATTTAGTGCCTATTTATTACCCCTCACACTGTCCAATGGTGCTACTATTAAGTTTAAAGCACTGGGCTAGTAAAATTATATGTAGTTTCTTAATAATCAAGAGAAGTGGTTTCCAAATTGTTCACTGTTCTCTCTATACTAATGTATTATGCATTAAAAAATATACATAAAAGGGACTGAATGAATGGTGGTGTAGTGGTAAAACATGATGTTCTGTGAGGCTGACCAGCATGGAAAAGTTCTAGGTTTGTGTCCAGAAATCCAAGTTCACCAAGAACACATGTATCCATTATCCAGAACTGGCTAAGAGTGGATTACAGTGCAGGACCCTGCTAGGGGAAGTGTTTGTAGAAGAAATAAATAAACTCAAAATAAATACATAATATAAAAAATAAAAAGAGAAAATAAAATTAAAAATGTTTTAACATGAGGGGGCCAACAGATGGTGGTGGTTAAGGTGCTGGAATTCCATATGTTAACTACTGTTTGAGTCCCAGATCTGGCAGCTTGCTTTCTCACTTTCCTTCTTTTTCTCTGTCTGTCTGTCTGTCTAGTGAGCCCATGTGCCCTATAGCAAACTAATAATAATAATAATAATAAATAAAATTAAATAAATAATTTGTTTAAAAAGTGTTTTAACATGTCTTTAAATGTGATGGCTTCATAGTATCATAAAACAAGGATATAATATACATCTATGGCTGGGTTCAGCATTTATGACAGCATATTTCAGATAGTGATGATAATTTCAGGATTTTAAAACTGACCAGATATGACTAGCTCATTAGTACTTTATCTCAAAAATTAATGTGGTTGACCAAGAGCGTGCACCTGAAGTTAGAGAAACATCAGCTCTGTCATTTTCTTCTTCACTCCTGCTTGAATCATTGGTGTTATATTCAATATGAGATTTCTTTGCAAGAATTCATTTTAGCCTCTTGTTCATTTTGTGACGTTAGTTTAATTAAAATTGTATAATAGAACCCATTCATCCCTTTACCTGGGAAAGTATAAACTGCAATGTGTTAGATTAAAAAAAAATAGGAGAAAATGTGTAATTTCTCATTCTTTCTTCAGGCTACCTCACACTTATAACTAACACGTGACCTTCTGAGAGGGTCCCCAGTGTCCTTCCATTTTTAATGTTCACAAAGCGTCAGCTCTCGTTTTTAGAGATAAGTATGGATAGAATATTCTCAGCTCATCCCTCTTACACCTCAGTTATTGATTTGAGCTCTCCTGAGAGGTGTGAATTCTAATCTGGAGACTGCTGTTCCACAGTACAAGGCCACAGCAGCCTCTTTCTCTGTTCTTTTCAACGTGAAGACATCATCAAGCATTGTGAAAGAAAATAGCAAGCCCTGAAATAAACAAATCTAGACTATTTGATTTTCCAGTGGCAAACGTTTCACCAAAATTTTAGTCTTTCACTTTAAGAAAAGTCTCTTCTCCTGCAATAAATTATACTTTCCTTTCCTATGATCAAGCAAAGGCTCTGCTTTCACTAAGATCCTGGGTACCTACTGTGTACTAGGCATAGTGATCAGTGCTGGGTCTCATCTCCAGAAACTATTAGGTGGGATTAAAAAAAATCTTGATTTAGGAGTCCGAAAATGTAGACTCCATGACAAGATGTCCTTGGTCACAGGCCAGATGACCTTGGCCTCGTCACTTGGCATTTTACCCTATTTCCTTTAAGAGCCTTATTTGGGTGTCTGGCCCCAAGGATGAGGATGGACTCTTCTCTCTCTCTCTCTCTCTCTGACTCCTCCAAACAGAGGTCTTCTGTGTTTTGTAATATTTTATTATAAAGTATTATCCCTTTTGAATGCACACCCTTTATGTGCCAGGCACAGATAGTTCTGGCATAGCACTAGTATGACAATTTCTCTTTTCATGTATCTGAACAGACTGTGAGTTCTCAAGCGCAGGGAGGCCTCGTCTGCTTGTGAGCTCCAGCAGCTGCCATGCTGTCTGGCCAAGAGTGAGCAAGCCCTCAATAAATGTTTGAGCCTCATTGGTAAGTGAAGATCCTAACAGACATTGCTGGTGCCCTGACCAACCCCTTTGGCATTTACCTCCCCACTTAGGCTGCTTGCTGAAAACACCTGGAATTCTGAGGTCTTTTTCTGGCAGAGAGAGAACACTGACTTTGAGAACAGGGAAAGCTGGATGTGCCAGAGAGTTAATCACCCCGAAGCTGCCCTTAGTCAAAGATGGAAGGAAAATTGGTGGACAAAATCCCAGCTTCTTCAGTCTGTGGCTGAGATATCTGAAGCCTCTATTCTGTTCCTCTGTCTCCAGGAAGATGGAGCACCAGTTTCCCCGTGGTAATTGGCCAATATACCCTGACTTGGCTTCCTTCCTTTCCCTAACTTCCTCAGCCCCCTGCTTATGTTCTCCAGGATCACTTCCCAAATAAACTCCGTGCACTCAACTCCATGACTCAGGACTTCTTTTGAGAGAACCTAAATCCTGCCTACCTTGAAGGATTGTTGTGATAAGCAAATGAAAAGAACATAGACAAGTCTCTGAGGTCTCAGAATGTACTGGTATCACTGGGAATGAGTTGTTTTCTTTTCTTTTCTTTTTTGGAGAGGTTTTTGCTATAGGGCACATACGCTCGCCAGAAAGACAGAGAGATAGAAAGTGAGAAATCACCTTCCAGGGGGATAGACACACCTCCATCCCTTCTTCTCCATTCTCCTCTCGGGATCTTGGGCACGCATGCACATGCGCCCAGTGTGAGTTTTAAGCCATCGGGTCCAGGACTGGAACCATGGTCAGCTATGTGGGAGTTCAGCGACATAGCCACTACGCTAACTGCTGGCCCCGGAATGAGTTGTTTTCAAGATGAGTGCAGAAAGCTGACTATCCAAAGACATCCAGGTCCTAGTCCCCAAACTTGTGGATATTACTTTATATGACAAAAGGGACTTTGCAAACATGACTGAAGACCATAAGATAATGAGATTATCCCAGTAGTCTCTAGATCTAATTACCACAGCCCTTCTAAGAGAGAGGCAGAAAGAGGTTAGTCCCAAATGATACTATGACCACTGAAGCAAGATGCTATGCTACTGGCTTAGAAGATGGAAGAAATGACCATGAACCAAGTGAGCAAAGAATGCAGCTTTAGGGGCTGGACAGTCGAGAAAATGGATTTTTCTCTATGAGAATTGCCCTGCCAGCATCTAGATTTTGACTGATTGAAATTCATTTTGGCCTTCTGACCTCTGTAACTACGTATTGTTTAAAGCCACCAAATACACAGTAATTCCTCATAGCAGTCATAGGACAGTTATAAGGAAGGTTCTGTTTGTTGTCTCTAACCCACTGCAGAAGGTGGCAGTGTGGGGTGAGGGAGGTGGCAGTAATTCCCATTAGTGTTCAAAGAGTGCTGCACATTCTTTACCCTGCTGTCCTCAAATAAAGAAAGGCCAATTTGTGCTGTCTTTACCCCCTCGGAAACCAGTCCTTAACCACAGACTGACGAGGAATTTCCACTGTGCTTTAAGGACAACAAAAAGAAAGAGTCAGGGTTTTTAGGGGCTAATGGAAGTAAATCAACAAGCACTAAAATGAAATCATAAATATGCATTGAGAAAGCTGAGTCAAGGAACTCCAAAGATTAGCCCCTGTTCCCTGCTGTTATTAAAATGAACTTTAATGATCAACTGTGTTTCTTCTCATGTCAGGACTCATATTCCGAACCCAGCAATAGGATCTTTATTGTTACTGTGGGCTGCGTGTTTTCCTTTCATTGGCAGCCCAAACCATGTGGAGTTCCTATAAAATGCACTGGTATAGCTACCACCTTCTGCCTTCAGGATTCACAATAGGCTGTGAAGCACCACTTCATCCTTCTTATTCAATGTTTAAAGCTCCACATTCTAAAGACTTAATATTTGTGATATAATCAGGGAAATTTGAATATGAATTGATACTAAAGAATTGTGAATTTTGTTAGGTGTGATAGGCATTATGGCTATGTGAGAAAATACCTGTTTTTTCCCCCATATTTTTAAAACCTTCACACTGAACTATGTAGGGGATGAAATAATACAGTAAAAAGAAGAGAGGCAGGGAGAAAAGGAGAGAAAAAGGAAGAGAAGAAGATAGAGAGAAAGAGAAGAACAATGAAAGGGGGACAAATGAATCAAGTATAGCAAAATCATGATAGTTAATACTTTTAGGTGATATGCATATATGGATGCTCATTGTATTATTGTCCATGTTTGAAACTATCATGAGATTTTTCTGGAAAAATCTAAATTGCTAAAAGGAATCTAAACAAATTTTCAGTGGGAGGCAGCTTTAGAAAAATGATTGTGAGTGTGAACTCTGAAATTGCCTGGGTTTTAATCTGAAATTCTGAATATTCCTGCTATGTGACTTGGACCGAAATATCAATAGTGCTGAGGTTGTAAAACCCTGCACTAGTATCACTAGGCCATTGTAAAAATATTAGAAAATATAGAGAAGTAAAATAAAGAGTATCCATTATCAGGACCAGCAGATGATGTGGCGGTTGAGGCACTGGGCTCCCACATGGCCAACCGTGCTTTAATTCCTGGACCTGGAGGCTTGCTTTCTCACTTTCTCTCTCTCTCTCTCTGGTGAGAATACAAGCCCTATAGAAAATAAAAAAATTATTATAATGATAAAATTAAATAAAATAATTCTTTTAAAAAGGAGTAACCATTATCACTATCAAAAACTGGAAATTTGCAAAAAGAAATACCTTCATCAACATTAAGATGCATGATAAAGAAAAAAATCCTAAACCTCCTATCTCTAGTGGTGACTTGCCTTCATTTCTTTAAAACTGTCACAATGTAAGAAAAGTCATTGAAAGTTTTGGGACAAAAGTTTTCAGATTGAGGGGAAAGGTACCATTTGGTTTTTGACTAAGCAATTAGCTTCTATTGAAATGAAGCTAATTGAAGCTGAATGGAATACTGAGGAAATGGTTTGAAGTCATTAATGATCCACCTCAGAAATCTACATGAAAGACTCTTCTGACACCACATTTTTTGGGGAAAAGTTGGAGATTATATCAAAAGCTTCTCTTAGAAAAAACATTTACTCGGGAACCAGCAGTTAGCATAATGGCTATGTCGCTGGACTCCCACGTAGTCTATCGCGGGTCCGGACCCGGTGGCTTAAAACTCACGCTGGACCCGTGTGCGTGCGTGCCCAAGATCCCAAGAGGAGAATGGAGGAGAAGGGATTGCGGCGTGGCCATCGCCCCTGGGGGATGATTTCTCGCTTTCTGTTTCTCTGTCTCTCTCTGTCTGTCTGGCGAGCACACGCACTCTATAGCGAAAACCTCTCAAAAAAAAAAAGAAAAAAGAAAAAACATTTACTTTAATTCATGTTAGCACATGCACATGCACAAAAGCAAGAAAGAGAGAAGCATCCTAGGTAGGGTCTCAACATGCTGTGATCCCCTTCCACCAGCTCTCCAGCACATCAGGATTGGGGGCATACGCACACACCCAGAATGTTTTAGGTTGACTGAGCTGAGGATTTGAACCTATCACTGACCTTATGGCTTCCGGTACTGTAGTTCAGTATACAACTGACTGCGCATCTGAGACTGGGCCTTGAGAGCCTTTTTAAAAAATTTATTTTGTTTTATTTTATTTATTATTTTACAATTTGACTAGAAAGAGAGAGAGAAAGACAGAGAGATGGAGGGAGAGTGAGAAAGCAAGCTGCCAGGTCTGGAACTTGAACCATGGTCAGCCATGTGGGAGTCCAGCACCTTAACTACCATGCCACCTGCCAGCCCCTCAAGAGCCTCTTGAGTGTCAGTCTCATAGTGCAGTGATTAAGTGCTGTGTATAGAAAGCCAGGCCCCACATGGCTGATTGTATAAATCAAGTCCTGGCCTTGGTAGCTTGAAAAAAATGCTGGGTACATGTGTATGTATGCCCCAAATCCTCATAGGATGGATAAATGAAGAAAAAGAAATTGTGGCATGACCATGCCCTATGGGAAGTGCTTTCTTTCTCTCTGTTTCTCTCTGGTAATTGCATACATCCTCTGGCAATTTTTTAAAGTTCCTTTTCAAGGACAGATTCTTTAATTTGGCAATTCTAAGCATTTATACTAAAGAAATAATCAGATGAATGTACAAAGTGATACATTTTTCACTGCAATTTTTTTGGCTTCACAGTGGTTTTAATATTAAATATTGTGATATTGTTTTTAATTGTGAAAAATTGGAAGGACCTAAATTGAAAACAGCCAACAAATGAGGACTGATTGATTACCATTTGATTCTAGTGTACTTATACAATAAAATATTGTGCAGTCATCAAAAAAGAATATCCATGTAATGTGTATTTACTTCGGAAGGTAGTCATAATACGCATTAAGTGAAAAATAATCACAAGAATGCTTTGGGAAAGCTAACATGTTAAGGAGTTTCATGCAAAGGGTATGAGTGAACTCTAGCCAGCATTGCTGTTAGGGAATGAAGCTCACTGAGAAGGGGCAGAAGATGCACTCCTTCATCTCCTGGTATTTTATGGAGATATGTGCTTGGGCCAAAGATCAGCTGGAAGAACTTGGAGTCTGAGCTGTAGAAGGACCTTCACTCCCTGTTGTTCTCATTTTTAATGGGCTAACACAGTGATCTCCAATCTAGGGACTGACCTCCAGGAACCAACCTCATGGAAGACAATCCCTCCATGGATAGGGATAGAGGATGTTGGTCCTTGGATGACCCAAGTGCAATGACATCTACCATGTATCCCCTTTCTACTACTACCACACTTACAATATACAATGAAACAATCACACAACAATAGGACTCATGCTCCCATGAGAATCTAATACCACCACTGATCCAACAGGAGATGGCAATGTGAGCAATGGAGAGTGGCTGCAAACACAGATGAAGCCTTGCTCATTCACTGTTCTGCTGCCCACCCCATGCTGCACAGCTGGGGGGAGGGGACTCAACAGGCCACAGACCAATACTGATTCATGCCCCAGGGGCTGGAGAACCCTGGGCTAACAGGAATGGCCTTGTCACTAGGTAACAATATTTTGTGTTCAGATGCTAAGCAACAGTGTGCACAGGTGCAGCTGTTTAGGGAGCTTTGAGAAACACTTGGACTCTTCAGTTCCCCTAATCCTGGGTGAAGGTAGTTTGAGCACAGACACTTTTGCTGCAGGGGCATCAGTTAAGGGTCCCAGAAAGAATCTCTAGGGTCAGCAGGCCTGCCTTCCCTTCTCATTTATCTAAGCAGCTAGGTTTTTCAATCTTAAAATGAGGGGTGGTGCCCGATGATCTCTAAGGACGCTTTGAACCCTTAGAGTATTTTATGACTCTAATACTTTAATGATTGCTGATGGCAATTTCTGTCATTACAAATGACTTGTAAATTTCCCTGGAGTTTCCTTGGCTGTGATAGCGAAGTTCACTTACTGTAATATTATCGGACCACTGGGGAGGCAATCTGACAACCTAATCTCAATATTAGACAACACTTTCCTGTCCATCTCCCTCCTCCTTCTTCCTTGGTTTTCTTTATGTCTCTTGGGAGGTTTATGTAGCTTAATTAACTCAGATTAGTCAAGTGCTTTAAAGAGTCAAAGAGTAAAGTCAATGTCTTGCTATGAAGAAATAGCTCATGGGAAACTCAAATCACTCATAGCATTATTAGCAGAAGATAAGAGGTTTACTGCCGTGTAACTTGAAGCCCATTAATTATTTTCTTTTATTTTCTTTTTATTATTTTTATATACATTCACTCATATTGTTTAGCTTACAAAGTGAACATTTCAGTATGTGAACATTTCTCCCAAGTCCAGTTGATCAAAATATCTTCAACAGATAACACCACACTTCCCCATCCCGTCAATGGTCTTCCTCTGTATCCCTCCTCCGAATGACCTTCCTTAGGCCCTACTCCTCCACACATACTACATCTGGCATTTACACCCATCTCTTGTGTTTGTATATCTTTTAGTCTATCAGTTTTGTAGAGTGCAGACAGTTGGTATATATTAAGTGGGGACATATAATGTCTCTCCTTTATAGCCTGGCCTGCTTCACTCAGCAGTAAATCTTCCATATTCTTCCACTTTCTGTCAAAAGCCAGGGTTTTGTTGGTTTTTAGGGCTGAGTAGTATTCCATAGAATATATGTGCCACAGATTTTCAATCCATTCATCCATATGGGGGCATTTAGGTTGGTTCCATGTCTTAGCAATAGTGAATAGTGCCTCAATAAACATCGATGTGCAAGCACTTTTCCAGTGAAGAATTCTGCTCTCCTTTGGGTAGATACCGAGGAGTGGGATTGCTGGATCATATGGTAGTTCTATTTGGAGATTTTTGAGGAATCTCCAAATTGTTCTCCACAGTGGCTGGACCAATTTACATTCCTCACCAGCAGTGCAAAAGAATTCTCCTTTCACCATATCCCTGCTAACACTTATCATTTTTTGTTTTTTAAATCTTAGACATTCTGACCGGGGTTAGGTGGTATCTCATTGTTGTTTTGATCTGCATTTCCCTTACGATGAGGGATGTTGAGCATTTTTTCATATGCCTTTTAGCTATTCGTATGTCATCTTTAGAGAGTGTTTTATTTCAACTCCTTCTCCCATCTTTTAGGGTTGATCATCTTTTTGCCAAACAGTGGCTTTTGTGTCCTTTGTGTTTTTGTAATACATC
>NW_006159555.1:9436961-9466549 GCF_000334495.1 Tupaia belangeri chinensis | reverse complement strand
GTGTTTTCCAGGAGCAGTTTTATAGTTTGAGGTCTTAGATTTAGATTCTTGATCCACCTTGACATGATTTTTGTCAAATGTGAGAGGTAGGGGTTCAGATTCATCTTTCTGCATGTGGAAATCCAGTTTTTCCAGCACCATTTGGTGAAGAGGTTTTCCTTTTCCCACTGGATTTACTGGTACCCCTTGTCAAAAATCAGTTAACTGTATGTTTGGGAATTTATTTCTGGGGACTCTATTCTGTTCCATTGGTCCACATGTCTGTTTGAAGCCTGTTGGTTCTAATGTGCAACATCTGATCCTTGGAAAATGTGGCCCAAGGGAACTCACCTGAATTCCCTGAGTCATCTGCGTAAGGATTGGAAGGTGTGCATAAGGCTAAGCAAGGGAATTGGGGGAAATATAATTCCTTATAGGTATAAAATGAATTGTATTTTGAAGAGTCATACTCTGGGTTTATTTATTTATTTATATTTTTTGTTATAAGTTTCTGGAAATTCTGGGGGAAATGTCCTCCAGTTTCTCTTCTCAGGGTGGTTTCTGATGGTCAGTGGTGGGAGAAGTCATGCAGATCCCTTAGGGTGAGGCAGTTTAACTTTCTCAGGCTTCAACTCCCAGAAGCAAACACAAGACGTAGAGAACACCAGGAAAAAGGAATCGAGTGGCTAATCTTAGAATTTTTTCAAATATTGAAAGGCTGTATACATTATTTTCTATTTAAATATTGTCAGAAAAGTTATATTAAATATAGGAGAGAAAAAGGAAAAAAGAAAGTAGGTTCATGTAGATAGATCTATTTATTCATACCCAGCCTTGTTCTAGAAAGATTTGTTTCCCATAAACTCCAATGAATGTAATAACTGATAGACAGTGAAGAGACAGAGTTGAAATCTGGAGAAGGGCAAGTTCATTTTCTCTTTTCTTCCTGAGTCTTGATGAGGAGAGTGATTTTGCCTTTTAGTTTTCTTTCTGTGCTCCTTTGTCTGCCCCATCCTAACACATGAAAAAGAGTATCAGGTCCCAAGTCAATAGAAACATTTACAGATTTCTGAAATGACCCAAGAAGAATTTTCCCCTTCTGTAAGTGGGTCTAAACCCTAAGGTTTTAAAGATGCCTCCACACCAATGCCCAGCCTTTGAGTCAAGTCACCTTGGTAACTGTAATTCATAGTTTATAGGTAATGTTTTTCAGTCTTCTGATTCTCTCCATAGTACTTGTCACTTACATATGTGTACACACAGCAGTCAAAAAGACTTCAGAGAGTTACTTTCAGTGATGGGTACAATGAAAAAAAAAAGTGGAGTATGTCTTTTCAGGGTGTACAGCCCTTCTTTTCTGTCACTAGATCCTGTTAAGCCTCTCTTCCCACTCTTCTTCTCTTGAGTATATAGAGAGGCCATGGAACAGCTGTTGCTACAACTACTGCCTTACTTTTCCAGAGCTCTGTGTCCATGAGTGAGTTATAGAACCTTGGATCTTATGATTTTTCTTCTGTAAAAGGGAATAATAATATCTAATTTCCAGGTAATATGAGGATTAGAAGTATTATGAAATAGTCACTATATGTGAAGCTCTTAGGAGGGAGCTGGTCCATAATAGGCACTATGGGGGTGTAGGGGTGTCTTCAAAAAGTTCGTGGAAAATGTTATCTCAAAAAAAATGGCATTAGGAAAAAAAATACGTGAATTTCTATTTTTTTGCACCAAAATAAACTCATACCATAATTCTACTTTTCTATGAACTTTTAAAAGTTCCCTCATATGTAGGCATCTGCTGTGACTTGTGTAGGTGTTGCACCCATACTTGGCAATGGAAATAATTAGTTTATTGAGTGTTCTTGATGTGCCAGGCTCTACTAAGAACTTTACATGTTTTATTGTACTTAATTCTCACAGCAATCCTATAGGGTAGCACTATTATGTCCCCCATTTTAGAGACAAGGAAATCAGCCATAGTGAAGTTGAGGAGTTTGTACAAGGTTATAGAGTAAATTGAACACCAGAGACTGAGTTCTCAATTTATTAGATGTCAGTTTCTTTCTCCTTCTCCTCTGTAACTTCTCATAGCTCTTAGAGGTAACTTCTTCCAATTATGATTTTAAATCAGGGAAAAAGGGATGTTTGTAGATGACCTATGGGAAAAAGCCCACATTGCCAGATTCTCAGTATCTCGTGATTCAAAATAGTGAGGCTGTGAGACACCTCAATTTATCACTCTGTTCCCTTTTGCCCCTTCCTTTCTGACTGACAGTTCCCAGTTGAGCACTGAATCAAGTTTTCATGTCTGAGAACTAATTCAAGTGACTCTAATTTAAAACTTTTATCGGAATCTATTCTGAAAAGTCTGGTATACCTTGTGCTCCAGAAATTAACTTCTGGTAGCCATGAAAAAAAAGAACTGGAATAACAAAGTGAAGCCCTCAGAAGTGCAGAGGTTACTGGATCCCTTACGTGAGTTTCTCCAAGTCACTTGGACAATATTTCATGGACTAAATGATTCTTGTTTTTATTCCCATACAGTTTTAATGATTCTAAAAGCAGTAAGTGTTTTATACTGGAAGTTTGGAAAACATAGAAAAATGTAAAAAGAAAATTTTTGTTAACCAGAGTTCTAGTACCACTGTGAGACTACCACCAGGGCAAAGACATTTATTTACCTCCAAGTTTCTTCCCAGTGGTTCTAGTATAGAGATGAGATCATTATGACACACATATATATTAATATATTTCTCTGTTTTTCATGGAGTCTTTTAGTAAAAACATTAAATTGTGAATTGTTTGCAAACATACAGAGGTGAATTTTAATGCTTGCATTCTATTGTGTCATGTGGAATTGACATTTTAAACAAGAATAAAGTGTACTTTATGTTAACTACCAGTCAGCTTAGAAACTGAACATTGCCAATATTTTAGTAGCTCTTGTACTCCACACCCCCAACCCTGATTTCATACCTTTTCATCTCAAAAGATAACCACTGCTTTTGAGAAAATTATTCTTTTACTTTACTAGTGGTGGTGAACCCCCAAACAAATGAGGGCTCCTCTAATATGCCTTTGTGTAGTCTCCTCTCTCAGTGACTTCTGGGTTTGTCCACATGACTTGCTTTGGACAATGGGACATAAACAAGCATGACACACGGATATAAGTGCTTGAATGTTGGGATAGTTTCTTTTTGACTATTTCTTCTTGAAAATCTGAGACCACCATGCTATGAGGAAGCCCCAGTCAGCTATCTGGAGAAGCCACATAGAGATTTGATGAGCCCAGCTGAGAGCCAAGACCCACTATGACCCCAGTCAAGCTTTTCTAGCCAGTCTACAGACATTTGAGCTAACCCAATTGAGGCTCCAGATATCATGAAGAGGAGATGACCCTTCCTGTTGTGTTTTGTGCAAATCCCTGACCAACAGAATTGTGAGCAAAATTGTTGTTTTAAGTGACTGAATTTTTGCAATATTTGTTATAACTAATAAATAACTGAAGCACTACCTGTGTGGGAGTCCCTAAACAATATATTATTAATTTTTTCTATTGGGTCATCAGAAAAATCATGATATATTTTTCTATGTTTTTCTATCCAAACTTGAGTCCTTTTTCCAACAACCCAATGTTTTTGGATTCTATATAAAGTAGAACCATACTATATATTTTCTTTGGTGATTTTTTTATTCTGTTAAATATCATGTTTGAGAGACACTTTCATACTGTTCTGTGTAGTTATGATTCATTCATTTTCTTCTGAGTTGTTCTTTCTTTCTTTATTTATTCATTCTACTACTGATGCACATTTGAGCTGTTTCCAGTTTGGGGCTATTAGAAATAGTGTTACCGGACAGCCAGTTGCATGGTGGTTGAGGCAGCTGGATCCCACATGGCCAACTGCAAGGTTCGAGTCCCAGATCTGGTGGCTTGAAAACAGACCGGGCACATGTGTGTGCTTGCCTAAGATCCCAAGAGGGGAATGGGGAAGGAATTGTAGTGTGACTCTTCCTCCTGATGAGTGCCTTTTCACTTTCCCCATCTCGCTCTATCTCTGTCTCTCTCCAGCAAGTGCACACATCCTATAGCAAGAGAGAGAGAGAGAGAGAGAGAGAGAGAGAGAGAGAGAGAGAGAGAGAGAGAGAGAGAGAGAGAGAGAGAGAGAGAGAGAGAGAGAGAGAGAGAGAGAGAGAGAGAGAGAGATAGAAAGAAACTGTTAATAAGACCAGCATTGTTCATATCTCTTGGAGCCTATACTCTAGTTTCCCTAGAGTATATTTTTAGAGTTATGATGGCTGGATTGTAGAATGTGTACAGAGTCAACTTTATTAGGAGTTACCAAACTATTTTCCAAAGTGGTCTACTTCAAGTCCTACAAGCAATATTTGCAAGTTCCCATTGTTTCTCATCTTTGCCAACACTTGGTATTATCAGACCCATATATTTTTGGCTATCTGGGAAGTAGATAAAGATATCTCATTGTAGTTTTTTAAAATGCCATTTAAAAAACATTTTTACTAGAGGATGCATGCACTCACTGGTGAAAGACAGAGAGAGAAAGAGAGAGAAAGTGAGAAAGCACTTCCCATGGAAGATGGTCACACTGCAATCCCTTCTCCTCCATTTTTCCTTTGAGAATTTCGGGCATTCATGCCAAAATGCCAAACACATTCATCTGGTGTGTTTTTCAAGCCACCTCTCTGGGACTCAAAACATGCAGTTGGTCATGTGGGTTTCAGCTGTTTTAACCACCATGCCACCTGCTGGCCCATCTCATTGTATTTTTAAAGCATTTCCCTAATGACTAATTAGTTCCCTTATATAGTAGGTTGCCAGGAAAGTCGATGTGTTTGATGTATTTTTCTATGCAAAATGCATCATGACTCTCCTGACAAACCAATATTTATTGGCCATTTGGATATCTTTTCTAAAGTGCCAGAACAAGTATTTGGCCATTATTCTATTCAGTTGTTTGCCTTTTTCATATCAGTTGTTCTTTATAGATTCTAAATAAAAATAATTTACTCTTTTCAATTTTATGATGTTTCTTTGGTCAATTTTGATAATGTAAAGTTATTAATATTTCCTTTAGTTAATTTTTTTATATCTTTTTAAGGAAGTCTTTCTCTACACTAAGACCATGAACTATTCTCCTATATACTTTTTAAAATGATTCTTTTAAATGACTTGACATTTAGGGCTTTTGTATACCTGGAGTTTATTTTTGTGTATGATAAGAGATAGGGATTCAATTTCACCTTTTTCTCCCATAGATACCCAATTATCCCAGCACTATTTATTGAAAAGCTCATTCTTTCTCCCACTGATCTGCAATGCTATTTTTATCATATATCAAATGTTCATACATAAATGGGTCTGTCTTGGGGTTCTCTGTTTATTCCCTTGATGACTTCATCTTTGCTTGAAATCTTTGTATCTGGCAGGGAAATATTCTCACCTTATTCTTCTTCAAGAGTGTCTTGACTATTTGTATTTCTGTATTCATTAGAGCATTCACTTATTAAGTCCCTTTAGAATATGTGCAGAGTTTTTGATCAGAATAGCATTTAATCAAAAGATCAATTTGAATGAACATTTTGTCTCTTTCCACTTTTTAGATAGTCTTAATGTATTTCAATAAACATTTCATAATTTCCTCTAGTAAGGTTCTCACAAATTTTTTAAGTACTTAAAAATATCTTTTGTAAATAGTATTTAACTTTTTTCTGTTTCTTTGAGTACATCAAAACGCAACTGATTTCTGTATGTTGATTTTGTATCTAACCAATTTGTTACCATGTATATTAGTTTAAATAATTCGTAGAATTTTTTCATTTTCTATGACATAATTGTATTATTTGCAAATAATGACAATTTTGACTTTCTGCTCAATATTTACAGCTTAGATTTTTTCCCCCTTGTTTTTCTAAACTGGCTAGAACCTTTAGTACAATGTTGAATAGATGTAATTGCAGGCATCTTTGTCTTCTTGTTTTTATCTCAAAAAAGAAGTATTGAACAGTTCATAGTAACTGTGATATTTACTGTAGTTTTGGCAGATAATATTTTTCAAAAAATAAAGAATACTTTTATTATTTTGCAAAGAGGGTTTTATCGTGAAAAGATATGAATTTATTTGAATGCTTTCTTTTGCATCTATTGAGATGATCGATGACATTTTTCTAATTTATTAATATGGCAAATTAATTGATTTTCTAATGACAAATTAATCTCATATTTCTCAATTAAATAAAACTTTCTGGATTCACTTTTCACTGGTAAAATTTTATTTAGCTGTTTTGCCTATCTGTTCATGAGTGAAATTGGCCAGTATATTTTGTTTTCCTACATTGCTTTTCTCAGGTTTTAGAACTAAAGCTATACAAGCCTTATACATTCTGAAAAACTTTGGGTATTATGATATTCCTGGCTTCATTGTAAGTTCATTAGAATTTATCTGAGGTTAATAGACCTCAGATTTGGGGATGGGAGATTTTTGACTTTTGGTTTAATTTCATGAAAGTTATAGGACTAATCATGTGTTTGTCTCTTTGTGAGTTACGTTTGATAAGGTATAGTTTTTAAGGAGTTGTCCATATTACATAGAGTATTTAAATGTATTGGTCTAACATAGCTAAAAACATTCTTACTATCTTTGCAGGTCTACAGCATCACAATTTAATCCAACCCGTTTTCATTACTGAAATTGTTTGCGCTTTCACTTTCTTCATTCTAATCATCTTAATAAAAGCTTAGTGATTTTATTAATCTTTGAAAGGAACAAGCAGTTAGTTTGGCTAATCTTTTATACTGTACTTCTTTCTATTTCATTAATTTCCGCTGTTATCGTTCTATTTTCTTTCCATCTCCTTGATTTAGATGGACATCTGGTTTCAACTAGTTAAGCTCTGCAGTGCCTTGAGCAAAAGAGAGTGCTTTTTCCTCAGATTCTTCCTCAAATTTGGGCCTGATTCTTCTTTTTAGTTTAAAAGGGCAAAGGTGGGGGACCAGCAGTTAGTGTAATGGCTATGTCGCTGAACTCCCACGTAGTCAACCACAGTTCAAGTCCCGGACCCGGTGGCTTAAACTCACACCGGGTGTGTGCGTGTGCGTGCGTGCCCAAGATCCCAAGAGGAGAATGGAGGAGAAGGGATTGCGGTGTGGCCATCCCCCGTGGGGGGTGATTTCTCGCTTTCTATCTCTCTGTCTCTCTGTCTTTCTGGCGAGCACATGCGCCCTATAGCAAAAACCTCTCCAAAAAAAAAAAAAAAAAAAAGAAAGAAAAAAAAGGGGGGCAAAGGTCTGCCTTTCTGTACCTACTTGGAAAAAGAGTTTGCCTCCTGAGTCTCCCGCCACTTTTTCTCACTAGGGCACTGGCCAATGTGATGACACCGTATGATGGTCTACCCCTCCATCTCATATGCATTCACCTCTCTTTCTCACCTTCAGCTTCTCCCTTGTGTTGCAGCAATTGATCAGAGTGTACTTTGGTCAAAGTATTGCTATTTTGACCTCTGTAACAATGATTTCACTGTCTGATAGAATAGAGAACAGTATAGTACAGATACATTAGGTGTGACCTACAGAAGAAAAAGTTCAGCAGCTCTTCTTACCCCTCCTCCTTTTTCTTCATCAAAGGACCAAGTCCAACTCTGGGGCTTCCTTTCTGGGTAATATTCATAGGGATGGTGAGAACTGCCCATTCCAAATGTTTTTCTTCTATCTTCTCACTGAACTATAGAATGATTACAGGGTCTTTCTTAACATTATGCCTACTTTCCTCCTTTGTGACCAAAATTTAGTCTTGGGAGTATAACATATTTTGAAATATTACTCTCGAGAATATGTGTGTGGGACTTATCCATTAGTTTATCACTAGGGCCTGGGATACTTGCTGATAAAATTTGCTCTACAGACATTTTCAGAATATTTAGATTAGTTCCAGGAGCTTTGGTTTTAATCACTTCTGTTACAATCATAAGCATCAATCAAGAGGATGTTTGATACAGTCTCTCATCTGTCTCAGCTTTGCAAACACATGAATAGTGTAATTTTCTCCATTCATCTTGTGTAGTGCTGTGGGAAAGGAGATGTGTTCCAGGAACCACGAGTCCCAGGAACACCCAGCAGCATCAGCAGATGCCACCTATGCAGTCCGTATGGCACTCTTTTTGTTAAAACCATTTCCTCAAATTAAAACTCAATGAATTTTTAAAAAATTTAACTTTATTTATTTTAATTTGACCAGAGAGGGACAGAGTGAGATAGAGATAGAGAAAGCGAGGGAAAGTGAGAATGCAAGCCGCCAGGTCCAAGATTTGAACTGTGGTCTGCCATGTGGGAGTCCAGTGCCTTAACTAACCACTATGCCACCTGCCAATCCCATCAATGAATATTTTTTAGGGATCTACATTGTGCTTGGTTTTGTGACTGCAGAACCAAAAGGGCTATGGTCTAGGGGACACATAGTGTAGTGGGAAGATAGAAACGCCAACAATTACCACTGAATATGGAAAGTGCTAAGAAGAGTGCTGCTGGAGCTCAGAGAAAAGAATGATTGTGTGGGGCTCTCTCCTGCTTGTTCCTCCATGTTCACTCTCCATATTTCTTTATGCAGCTCTGCCTTGGGAGGCTGACCTGCCTGAGCTGTATCACAGACTCCTTTGTCTTCCTGCCTCTGGTCGAACGGGCCTACAGAGAACAGCAGTAGGTGATGGGAGGTGAGAAAAGAAGAGCAAGGAAGGTGTTTATTTTCCTGGCTTTCTTCTTGCAGTGTGGCCTTTGGCTGACTCCAACCCTCCAATAGAAGTCACTGTTCTACTTGAGGTGGCTCTCTCCACACCAGCTCTTAGTACCCAGGAACTGTACTAGCCCTTGTAGTTTCCCTATGATTGTTTATACCTCTGTAAGTAATCCCTTAATAAGTCTTTGCTAAGTTATCCTTCTCTGAATATGTCATTTTTTCCTTCTGGGACCCTGACTGATACTATGTCTTATCCTGTTGGGAGTGAGGCAGCGTGGTGACCCAGGATTGAAGGCAGGAATAGATGACCACCTTTGCCCTTAATCTGGAGTGAGCTAAACATAGTCACTCTCCCTCTTCCTGTGGTATAGGAATTGATCCTTGACTAGGAGTAGACTCCTTGACATTGTAAGACTTGCTGCCTTGGAATGAGCGGAGAGTGGGAGGGCAGAGAAAGAAAGAAAATGTTTACCATCTGTTCAATCTGGAGGACACTGAGAGATCAATTTTTTTTGACAGAAAATGTTGCCATTAGATAATAATAACTTTTAATTTTTCATAGTAAAAGAAACTTCAGACTGGAAGATCTTTAGATGAAAGATCCAAGTTTTCCTATTGATTCAGTCACTAACTAGCTTTGTAACCCTTGAGACTGTAACTTCACCTCTATTTCCTCATCTGTAAAATAGAATGTTTGGATCAAGTAAATTTTATGTTCTATTTTAAACACTAATACTTGATGGCAGGGTGCCAATACACAGGAAGGGGTGGGGAAGCAGGAAGAGGGATATGGAGACTTGACCTATGTCGGTGGTTATGACCTCCATGGACTCCCGGGAGAGGGCAGAGAATTTTTTCTAGGGGTTCTCAAATCCATACGTGAGTCAAACATTATCTGCAGACTGAATTAAAAAAAAATCATACACTTAAGGGACCAGCAGTTAGCATAATGGCTATGTTGCTGAACTCCATGTAGTCGATTGCGGTTCAAGTCCCGGACTCGGTGGCTTAAACTCACGCAGGGCACGTGTGCATGCATGCCCAAGATCCCGAGAGGAGAATGGAGGAGAAGGGATTGCAGCATGGCCATCCCCCCTGTGGGGTGATTTCTTGCTTTCTGTCTCTCTATCTCTCTCTGTCTTTCTGGTGAGTGCACATGCCCTGTAGCAAAAACCTCTCCAAAATAAATAAATAAATAAATAAAATCACACACTTAATACAAGCTCACAGAAAAGTGGAATTAAAAAATGAATTCATTTGTGGGGCCAGCAGGTGACATGGTGGTTAAGGCATTGGAGTTCCACATGGTTGACCACAGTTCAAGTCCCAGACCTGGTGACTTGCTTTCTCACTTTCCCTCTCTCTATCTCTGTCTCTCTCTGGTGACTGTATGTGCCCTATAGCAAATTTTAAAAAATAAATAATTTTTTTAAAAGGAAAAGATGAGTTCATCTGGAGCATAAGAAGTTTGAAATTCATACATGGTTGTTTCATAATATGATTTTCCATGAACTCTTTGAAGACTCCACATATGAATTTATTTTCAAATCTGTGTAAGTGCTGCTGAGATTACATAAATGCCAATTCATTTTAAAGGAAAAAGTTCCTCATTATATATATATATTTAAATCAGTAGATTCCAAAAAAACAACTACCCCCATGAGGGATTCTTTTTTGTTTGCTCACTTATGTATTGTTTGTAACGATTCCTTCTTACCAAGTAGAGAATCATTGATGATGAGGAAAATTTACAATATGGAGAGATTGTGCCTGGGGATATATCAATTTAGCTATTGCTCTGAATTGTGATAAATTAAGGCCAACCTAACTTTCGACAAAATCCTATTTAACTTTTAATACCTAACCTCAATGTCACTTCCTTTGTAAAGCCTCCGTCCTGAGTGGGAGGTATTTAATTAAGCCATGGGCAGAACAGACAGGTGTGGGGCCTAAAAATGGAGGGAGTGTCTGGGAGTAAGGCCAATTGGATTTTAGCCTGGGAAGGCCTGGAAGAGACCACAGGTAGGCCTACATTAGCCATCCATGTGTGCATAGACTTTCACAAGTGTACATGCTCTTCTCCATGATACTCGGTCCTGTGAAATAGGAACATAGACGCTGAATCCCCAAATCTCAGGAAAAGAGACAGGGTCAACAACATATGCCTGAAAAGGCAAAGATTGGGCCAGAACTCAGATCCCCTGGCTTCTTGTCATCCATAGGGTACCACCGTACTTGAGTCCACAAATGTGAATCGAGTAACTTAGGGCATGAAGGTGGAACATTGCCCACTAGAGTTAAGAACACTTATCTATTATGTTTCATTCCCATGGCCAGAAAACAGATTTGAGCCAATCAGTGTTGAAGCTTGCCTAGACCAGAAGGACTCTAACCAGATAATGAGCAACTTTAGAAGACAGACAGATCTTCACAAGGAAAAGATCCAAGCTATTCTCTGCTATCAGAGACTTCTACTTACATTAGAAAATAACTATAACTAGCTATAAAATAGCTATAACTCATTGAAAAATAAATAGCCCTTGTAGGATATGCCTCTATCTTAGAATGCTCCACATGGAGAAGTGACTTGGTGCTAATATTGGATGTTTATTGTTTTGTCTGCTAAGAGTTACTTTAAATACATAATTGGAATGAGATATGCTATTGATGCAGGGTTGTGGGAGTGCAAGGGTGATCAGGTCTAGCACCTATAGTAGAACATGGGTTCTTGTCTGTGGCTCACCAAGAATTAGAGATGTGAATGCAGGTAAGTCAGCAGAGTTTATTAAGAGAGGGAAGGAAGAACAGAGTTCCCAAATGAGACCTGAATGGGTTGCTGAAGAGAAACTGAGGTGAGGATTTTTTTTTTTTTTGAGAGTTTTTTGCTATAGGACATGTGTGCTCTCCAGGAAACAGAGAGAGACAGAGACAGAAAGCGAGAAATCACCCCCCCTCCCAGGGGGGATGGCCATGCTACAATTCCTTCTTCATTCTCCTCTCGGTATCTTGGGCATCACACACATGTGCCCGGCATGAGTTTAAGCCACCGGGTCTGGGACTCAAACCATGGTCCACTATATGGGAGTTCAGCAACATAGCCATTACTCCAACTGCTGGTCTTGAGCTGAGTGGTTTTTATCTGGGTCAGAGAGGCTTTGTACTTGTTCTCAGGTGGGACTTGTGTATGCATTTCCCTCATGGTGGGGGCCACATGTTGAATGGGTCCGATTATTTTTCTCCTAATTTTGGAGTGGGTATGAAAGTCTGGAGACTTTCTTTGCCTAGAAGCCTTGGGCTATAAAAGACCATTACCTTCTTTCTGGAATATGGTGAAACCAGGAAAAAAGCCTTAATTCTTGTTTTTGCGTTAGGTTGTGCTGCGTAGGTTAATCATCGAGTCACTGCTGAAAGCTGTTTCTTTTTTTTATGGAGAGATTTTTGCTATAGGGCACATGTGCTCACTAGAAAGACAGAGACAGAGAGAAAGAAAGCGAGAAATCAACCCCCGGGGGTATGGCCCCGCTGCAATCCCTTCTCCTCTATTCTCCTTTCGGGATCTTGGGCATGCATGCACACGCACCCAGTGTGAGTTTAAGCCACCAGGTCTGGGACTCGAACCGCGGTTGACTACATGGGAATTCAGCGACATAGGCATTACGCTAACTGCTGGTTCCTTGAAAGCCGTTTCTGTGAATAAGCAGTTCAGTGACAGCTAAACTGTTGTGTTTCCATCTTAAAACTTAGCCATTTCGTGATTCCATTTGGGGCCTATACTCTATGTTCTTAGGGTCCCTGTCTCCTACCTCATATGGATTTTTATAAGGCTTTTCCAAAGAAGTAGTGGTTAATGATCACAAGAATTCTTACATCATTTGGGCTATAATATGGGTGTCTTTGGGCCCTAATTCTGAACCTTTGCCACCAGTTATCTTTTTTTTGAGAGGTTTTTGCTATAGGGCGTATGCACTCACCAGAAAGACAGAGAGAGACAAAGAGACAGAAAGTGAGAAATCACCCCCCAGGGGGGATGGCCACACTGCAATCCCTTCTCCTCCATTCTCCTCTCTGGATCTTGGGCATGAGTTTAAGCCCAAGATCCAGGGTCTGGGATTTGAACCATGGTCGACTACATGGGAGTCCAGTGACATAGCCATTATGCCAATTACAGGTCCCACCAGCTATTCTTTTGACAGCATTTTCCATGTATTTTGGATCTATTGGCTTATCTCATAGTTTTCAGTGGGCCCAGGTACTTTAGATTTCAAAATGAGGAGTTGTCTGACCCTTGGTCCCTAACTTTAATTGTGTCACTTAATGGCACATAATGCTAGTTTTGGCCAGAGGGACAAAGGGCAGGGAAGAATGTGACTTCCATTTGTTAAAGTGGATCGACTGGTTGCGCAGTCTTTTTTGCCCTCTGAGTGTTCCATCATGGTTCCCCTGATGTTACCTATTCTATCTAACTGCCAGAGTCTGCCTCACTGGGTTCTTGTAATCACCAGTCCTCTGGTCACTCACTGCTGGTTGGCCAGAGATGAACCTGTGATCCAAGTACACTACCCATCTCACTGGCCATTGCTGATTTTCTGGGAATGGGCACATGAATCAAGGGCAATCAAAAACTTCCCTGACATAGATTTTTCTTGGGTCTTGTCTGGGAAGAAAGCTAGGTGGTAAGAGCATGGGTGCTGCTAATTGTATTTCTGGTGACTTAGAGAAGACTTAGGCAAGCAACCTGACACAGAGAGAGGCTGAGATCAGAGCACAAAATTACTGGAATAGCAGTGATGCACTGCTCAGGAGAATCTGGATCCAAGGTGGTGACCACTGTTCGAGTCCCCTGAACCACGCCCAAGAAAAGTGCCTAATGGGCTGTAGGAGTGGAGGAAGGGGACTGTGACATGAGCAGACCCTGCAAAGGGGCCTCATCTCTCTCTCTCTCTGCCTCTCTCTCTGTCTCCATGTCTCTTTCTATTTCCCTCATGTGAGCACACATGTGCTTTATCTATAAATAAAGAAAAAAAGAAAGGAGTCCTGGTCACACTATAGTCCAAGTTTTAGTCGACTTTTGGGTCATGAATTTCCACAATTAGGTTATGTAAGTAAAAAATTCCATTGGTCACTTGCAACCAAAAGAATTATCACTAATAATGGTATACTATAAAATGGTAAATTTGGGGGCCAGTAGGTGGTGTGGTGGTTAAGGTGCTGGCTTCTCACATGGCCAGCCATAGTTCAAGTCTCAGATCTGGCAGCTTGAAAATCACTCCAGCTGCATGTGCGTGCATGCCCAAAATCCTGAGAGGAGAATGGAGGAGAAGGAATTGTGGCATGGCTATCCCCCCAGGGAGTGACTTCTCACTTTTCCTCTCTGTCTGTGTCTGGAGTACGCACATGCCCTATGGCAAAAAGTTAAAACAAACAAATTTCTTGACAGTAAGTTTAACATTTTAGTTATATAAAAATCTCTAGTGTTGGGACCAGCAGTTAGTGTAATGGCTATGTCGCTGGACTCCCATGTAGTCGACTGTGGTTCGTGTCCCGGACCCAGTGGCTTAAAACTCACCCTGGGCACATGTGCATGCGTGCCCAAGATCCCAAGAGGAGAATGGAGGAGAAGGGATTGCGGCATGGCCATCCCCCCTGAGGGGTGACTTCTCGCTTTCTGTCTCGCTGTCTCTCTCTGTCTGTCTGGCGAGTGCACGCACCCTATAGCAAAAACCTCTCAAAACAAACAAATAAAAACAAAACTCTAGTGTCTGGTGCCACCATGGTAACATTTTGGATCAAAATGATTTTCTGAGTTGACCAAGAGAGATTTATTAACAAATATTATTAATTAAGCTTCTGTTATTCTAGATCCCTAATATAAGGGGGCACACAGCAATCCCTTCTCCTCTATTCACCTCTCGGGATTTTGGCCACACACGTGCCCAGCATGAGTTTAAACCACCGGGTCTGGGACTCGAACCATGATCGACTACATGGAAGTCCAGCGACATAGCCATTATGCCAACTGCTGGTCCCACCAGCTATTCTTTTGACAGCATTTTCCATGTATTTTGGTCCTATTGGCTTATCTCATGGTTTTCAGTGGGCCCAGGTACTTTAGATTTCAAAATTAGGAGTTGTCTGACCTTTGGTTCCTGACTTTAATTGTGTCACTTTGGATCTATCTAGGGAAATTTACAGAGTAAAAACTGGCAGGGAAGCAAGTGCAACTTGGGAAACATTTTGTGTATAAGAAGTGCCTTCAGGGGGCCAGCAGATGGCATAATGGTAACATTGCTGGACTCCCACATTGAATCCCAGACTTAGCGGCTTCAAACTCATGCCAGGCATGTGTGCGTGCGTGCCCAAAATCTCGAGAGGAGAATGGAGAAGGATTGTGGTGTGGCCATCCCCCGCTGAGGGGTGATTTCTCACTTTTCTATCTCTCTGTCTCTCCAGTGAGTCATGTACCTATAGCAAAAATCTCTCTTAAAAAAAAGAAAAAAGGAAAGAAAAAGAAAGAAAGAAAGAAATGCTTCAGAATTCTACATCTGGAATTGCTACTGGGAGAGCAGAATAAGATTTGGGCAGGGTCAAAGGCAAGCCAAGAGAACTAGTCCCAGAACTACCTGAGAGTTGATCTCAGAAACTGGGCTCCTGAAATTTCTCCAAGGCCAGGAATCAAGGAGGCCATAACATTTGTAAGGGAATCAAATCCTGGAAATGAAACTTGCAAAGCCTGGTGGATTTTTAGCAGAGACCAGTCTGGGGGTAGGGAGGAGAGTAGGAGCTAGTGGCCAAAGAGCCAGAATTTGAATTTCACTTTTCCTTGGCCTCTTCTCATATTCATTTGTCTCGTTCCCTTGTTCATTCATTTCATTCATTCAGATGTTCTCTGAGTACAAATTATATGCCAGGTGCTGTCTCAAAGCTACCACTATAGCTTCCTGGCTCTTTTATATCCCTGGTCCCAGGACGAGGTCCACTGAGGTTCCAGTCAGGTGGTTCTGCGTGACTGGGGTCCAGGGAAGGTAGGCAGTCATCATGTAGCAGGGGAGGTGGAAGTGAGTGGGGAAGGGATAGATCTGTCTGAAGTAGAGAACCAGCCACCAGCTAAGCCCTGGGCAGAGGCTAGAGGACTTGGGAAGGCAGATTGGTCAGAGCGAGACAAGAGATATGAGACATTACAATATTTTGCAACTTACAAAGATCTGAGCAAAATACGTATTCTACCCTAAGCTTTAGTCTCTAGAGCGCATCTTTCCTCAGTATAGTCTATGAAAATCTTCTGCTTGTTTATGTTGCCTTTTTCTGGGGATCTTCCCATTATTGTGGGTTCGCAATCCCACAGCCGAGCCCCATTCAGTGACTTCCAAGTACATTAAGAGAAAAGAGGATATATTTTCTGTAACAAAGTTCTAAAATGCCTATCCGAAAGGAAAGGTCAAATGAATTTAAAGTGGACCTATAGTAATAATGCAAAAGATACACTATCATAAACTATGAAAAGAAAATGCTGATTACAAAGAGAAAATAACCCTGCCATGATTCACAAAGGAAGCAAAGAGCCATAATGGACCCACCATCATGATGGTCCTCTATTGGCTATCATTAACCTACCCATATGAAAGAGAAAGTTCAGTCAAATGGGTGGGTATCTCCAAATTTAGACTGAAGTTCTAAATGAGCTTCCTTCCAGTGCTAAAGAGGTCTAAACCATAACAATAATTATGTTATTTAATAGTAATAAAAAGAAACATTATAGTAAGAATGTTTTTACTGGGCTTGAATTAAGTATTGGGCTGTCAGAAAAGTCATGATGCACTTTTGCATGGAAAAACATAGAAAAATATATCATGACTTTTCCGACAACCCAAGAAACTAGGTATAAAGAACCACTTTCTAGGACGATACCTGACAGCATTATGTTAAATTAGGTATTTAATAAGTTAGGCATTTAGTACAGTTAATTAATACATTTACTCAGTATAAATTAAGTGTGGATTCTCTACAGCAGTAGTTCTTAACTCTTTGGAGGCTGTGATCCCTTTGAAGACATTTATGTACATTCACACAATTTTTCATGTGATTTCAGGACGTCATGAGTCTATTGAACTTATACCTGCAGTTCTCTAGATCAGGAACTTTTGTTCTATGGAATCCTACAGTGTTAAACACTCGTGAAGTGGAATGCAAAAAGCTTAGTTTGGGATTCTGCTCCTGGTAATGGTAGACTAGTATATGGCTAGCCAAACTTCCCACTGAATAAACTAGAGACACTGCATAAAAAAAAAATAAATACTTGAAAGTTTTCGGGAGGCATGAAAGAAGCTAGGATTGGGGAAAATTCTGGAGCAAAAGGACACTGAGCCTGATGCCCCTTTTCTTTTTATTTTCTTAAATTGTCATAGACTGTGTGTGTGTATGTAAAATAAGAGAGAAAACATGACCAGTGGGGCTTGGTCATGCCATAATCCTTTTTCTTCCATTCCTCCATCCTATCAGGATTTTGGGTGCACACACACAAGCATGCCTGGTGTGTTTGTCTGGGCTCCAGATCTGAGAGTCCAACTGTGGTTGGTCCTGTGAGGTCTGGCTTATTATGCATGACACTGGAACATTATTAGGAGAATTGCCTACTTCACTTTATCCATTCTGATTGAGCATCAACAATTTAAGTGTCAAAGGCAGGTAGGGTTTTCTCAGGTCAGGAGCCTCCACCTGATGGTACCTGAAGGGGATTCTTTTTTTTTTTTGGAGAGATTTTCACTGTAGGGCGCATGAGCTCGCCAGACAGACAGAGAGAGAATAGAGACAGAACGCGAGAAATCACCCCCCCAGGGGGGATGGTCACGCCGCAGTCCCTTCTCCTCCATTCTCCTCTCGGGATCTTGGGCACGCACGCACACGCGCCCGGCATGAGTTTTAAGCCACCGGGTCTGGGACACAAACCGCGGTCGACTATGTGGGAGTCCAGCGACATAGCCATTATGCTAACTGCTGGTTCCCCTGAAGGGGATTCTTTAATTTGAAATTTTATGAAGACACAAATGGGTTTATTCAGAATGATAAGAGCTCCGGCTCTTTAATTAGACCTCATAAAGTGTTGATGTATTATAAAGTATACATAATAGATTCTGGTATCAATTTTTAGTTGCTTCTTATTAGGACACTGGTGACAACCCAGTAACTGACGTTTAGATTATTTCCCTTCTTTTTGTATTTGGAGATTCTCTTGGGTCCTGAAAGAACTTGCTCTGTTCCATTTTACATTAGATATTTGCTTCTTTCTTCAGTATCCTTATTGCTTGATTCTTAATCCCTTACCTACAATTTGCCAAAAGTACCATCCTTGGTACTTAATGAGTTTTCACCTTCTATCATACACTTCACACTGGTATTAATAAAATGCTACAGACGTCTACTCCCACTAATGGGGATGACCAGCAGAGTCCTTTGCTTTTAGTCCCTCTAGCCTAGGGTTTCTGTGTGTTGTCTTGGACAAACTACTTTCTCTTTGTGTTATCAGTGGCCTTGCCTTTTTACCATGTCAGTGGAAGGTGCATTTCAAACCTCTTTAGGGGGAAAGAGCTACTTTTTGTTAGGATATGAAGAGAAAACTGATCTTGCATAACACTTTTGCTGTGTGGTATAATTAAACATCCACCTGGAATTGGAAGGCCAGGTTAACTAAAGGGGTTGCTGATCAATCATTTTACACTCCAGACTATCAATCAAGAGACCAGGAATTCCTGCCCTGCCTCCTGCTGGCTCTCCCTTTTTAATGATTGGCCTTGTAACAGTAGCCTAATACAACTAATTCTGTAAGGCTGAACTGTTTGAAATTTAATTCTACTAAATATATCAAGAAACTAGGTCATTATGGAGGATTCCTGACAAAAGAAAACTAGGTTTGACAGAAGTCTCCATGGTCTTTGACTCATGTTTGAATCAAATCCAGTACTGGCCTCCAAACTTGCGTCCTCTAACTCAGCATTATTTTGGATTTCAGAGCATGGAGTGAGCATTGAAAAAATGTAGACCAGTCTTAAGTCCTTAGCCTTGAAATCTGGAACTATGGCATCTATTGCTTCTTGTTTGTTCTTTGCCTTCTATCTTGTCAAATGCACAAATTATCTTAGAATGACTTGTTAAAGAGACAGTATTATTCATGTCAATTATTCTGTAAGAAATTCAAGTGGTTCGCCCAAGTCATTCCACTTGGTCTTCTTTATACAGATTTTAGTTCTACTAAAAAGACATCCAAGAAGTACAGAAACCTTCCTTTTGCTGACTTGCAAATGGCAAACCCCTCAGCAAAAAAGTGTTCACAGTTCCTTAACATGGAAGCTTCTTAGGCTAGAGAGTTGAACTATTCCATTGCAGCTGGCAGGGAACCCAGATAATACTCTACCCAAGTGCCAAGACTCTCACACTCTAGGAGCCTTCAGGGAGAATGTATATAAAATGTCATTTATTTTGTGGCCTCTCAATAATGCCTTTGGAGGTAGGATGAAAACCACCAAGCTAATGGTTTCTGGATGGGTAAGTTCCTGGCACTGGGGAAGACAGCCTGTTGTTCAACTTTACAGTCTTTTCCAAAACTCAGGACATCTCTGCAGTTATCCAGATAGACTATAATGCCAGAACTTTACATACCTCATTTAGTGGAAAGACAGTATTTACAAGTGTATGTGTGGTGTTTGAAGTGCTCAAATGAAGCATGGCTACTCACCTTGCTATGCATATACATAGTTACAACTCTATCAGGATTTTGTTTCTCTATCTGTTCTGGAGTAGCTGAATGTGACAGGATAAAAGATAGACTGCAGCTAGGCACAGCAGTTCTGTGATTCAGTCACTTTCCCAACTTGGCAAGTGACTTAACCTCTTAGAGCCTCCATTTCCTCATCTGTAAAATAAGGGATAATTAGACCTACCTCACAGGATTGGTTCAAGATTTAAAGGTTCAAAAACAGAACAGTTCCTGGCATGTAGTTGGAGTTAATTAATGTAATTGTTATTGTTAGTGTTGTTTGGAGAGCTGACATCCCCTTTATCTCTTCATACTTTTGTCTTGGCCCACATAGTAGACATTTTGTCGACCGAAGTCCTGGAGAAGAAGCTTCTTCTCATCTCTCCCCTATCATATTCCTCTCCTGGTAGAAAGACTAACCTGCTGGGGGATACTCACTGAGAAAATGTTTTTGATGTTTTTGGTCCTATCTCTGCAATCCAATTACCAAAAGCCTTCTACATGACCTTTTTTCTCCTTCAACTTTTCTTTTTGTAAGCAGATGATTCTAGCCTGCAACTGGATTGAATATCACTGTTCTCGGGACAGCCTGGAGGCTGAACTTTTCTCTGTTCGATTCTTTTACTGCAATTTGTGGTTGCTGGATGTTGTGCGACTCTACACCATTGGTTGGGTATCTCCTTTGCATTCCCAACCATCTTCACTTAAGACTGTCATACCTAGACCTGGAAGTATAGTAGGAAACCCTTCTTTTTGACCACTGGCATTATCCTCAGTCTTAAATCTGGCCTTACCACTACTAAAGTTGACACAATATGTTGATCCTCATTTTATTTCTTGTCTAATATCTGTTCTGTTCTCAATATCACCATGAGGGAAGGAGAATGTGATTAAATTTGCTTCCCCAAATTTCTAACGCTGTTTTTAATAGTAGTATTATTAACCAGCACTCTTGACACATGAATGTCTATTTTAATCTGTGAATTTCATTACTGCTTGATCTTCTCAATAGTTTCTTGGGTAGCCCCTGACATCATCATCTAATTTTCATACTTTAAGATATCACTTGAAGGAAGAATTTCCTGGCTTGCCACATTGGCTATGGAAATCCAGATAAAAGAGACTCTTATTTACCTTGGTCTTCAAGTCATTTGCCAGTAGAGCAAACTTAGAATCTCTGATGATGTGATGAAAATATCTTTAACAAGCTAAATAGATCATGATACTCATATTGGGTGTAGCCTTGATGAACAACTGAAGAGAAAAGCTAGGTCTTTTTCCTTTTTTTCATCATATATTTATTTTTACATTTTCACACAAACATTTACTTTACAGATCAAAAAAAAATTTGTTCATACTCCACGGTTCTTGACAGTTAATAAACAACTTTAGAAATTTCAAAAAAAATTGAATTTTAAAGGTAATGCTTGAAATATTTGTTATAATTTTGTTTGTGACTTTATAACAACAGAGACAGCATGTTTTTAAATATTTTTGAGAAGATATTTACATGTCAACTACCCATTTGCAAAGCAACACCCAGCACACAATACACATAAACTTTCTCAATTCAACCCTGTCTACCTAGAATTCTGTGATATACCACCTGCTAGCAAAGATCCGTCTCTTTCTTCCTTCAAAGTCTTCCTCAAGGTAATCCTCTGGTTGTGCCTGTTCTTTTGCAGTCTCTACTGATTACAATGCTGGGCTGGAAAAGTCCAGGTTATTTTATGGTATGAATTCTTTCATATAGCTTTCCTAATTCTCTCTGCCAGGCAGAACTGTTTATGGTTCCGGGCCATCTTTTCGAGAGCTTCTGTTGGCTTACTTGAGATCTACCTTAGTTTCATAGTTTTCTGGTTTAATCTTCAGGTATGACATTCCAATCAAAACCCGGTACAATAATGAGAACATCCAATTTCTGATTCAAGGCAATAGGTATTATTGAACTTATATAAGTAACCATTCTGCCACAAATAAGAATAATCCCAAATATTTTCCAATTCCAGAGGAGTCAGGAAGGGAGAAAAGCTTATGTTTCCATTTAAAGAAACAAACAAGAAGAAAAAACATTTTAACAAATTGCTAAACCTATCAATAGCTTAAAAGAAAGCAAAATCCTTAAATAGGAAAAACAAAGTATAATTTAAAAAATCAGTAATGTTTTACTCAAAAGTCCTAAAATTCCATTTCACCAGTTCAGTCTTATATAATTGATCTCTCCTCTGCAGTGTCATCATGGTCCAATCTTTCTATTTAAATCCGGGAAGTTAACATTCAATGTTATTATTGATATTTCTTGTTCCTAGAATTAAGTTTTTTTTTTTTCATGCTTGCTTTTTGTTCTCTTATTTATGTATGTGTGTTTTTAGTTTTCCTGGTGAAGCACTCCTTTCAGAACTTCTTCTTCTTCTTTTTTTTTTTTCCATTTTAAACAGGGAGTTTATTTAAACAACAAGATGCTTGACTTGAAGGGAAAACTACCTAGGATTTCTTTTTTTTCTTTAAGAGTAATTTACTCCTACTTAAAGACAGATTGCCTTACATGTAACAGCTACATACCAAAAAAGTTATAATATCGTCCTTGGTTTTACAATGATAAATGAAAAACATTAAAATTCTCCAATCAAACAAGGTATGCAGCATTCTTATGTTGTTGTTGTTGTTGTTTTTTCTTTTTCTTTTTGTTAAAACAGTAAGAGCAAAATAACTTTCTGGAATATAAAAATAAGAGCTGAATGAATATGCCACCAATGGAGAAAGAGGGTATTTTCACAGAACTAGTATTTTCCCCCATCCCATCTCCGTTTGATGTCAATCAAAGCATACCACTGGCCATTTAGTTAAAAAAAAATGCAATATGCTTGTGCACATACATCGGCTACTTTATGTACAAAAAAGGAATGGGGAAGGGAAAATGAAAGAATAGAGAAAACTATAGTGTAGTAGTCAGGATGTGGTGAAACAAAATTGTGCTTTTCTAGTTGAGAATGTATTCTTGGTCTGTAAGAACAGAGTTCTGGAGTAAAGTAGCAGGTTTCCTTCTCAGTAGACACCTCTTGTCTGCTGTTGGGACAATTGTATCTTCATCCTCCATTTCCAACTGTGCAGGTGTGTCTGTTTCATTGATCAGCTGCCCATCAAATTGAAATCTAATCTGCCTCACTGACAAACCCTGTCATTCATAATAGGCTTTCATTAGTTGACTAAGTTGCGTATGCTTCTTAATCTTAAACTGCACCACAGAACCATCCTGCCCTGTCACCTTCAAATTAATATGATCTTTGTTCTCGTGCCTCTGGTGGTGTCTGTTCATTCTGTTACAAAATCTCTTCTCTACTGTGTTTTGCAATGTGGTATCCACAGAAAGATTGAGTTCAGATTCATAAAAAGGAGTTTCTTCCTTTAGGCAGGAGGTTCAATAAGCATTGAGGATTTCAGTGACCCTGTCTCAGTGTTTTGGGGATCTAGAAGATGGGGTTTAGAGCATTGCTTCAGTAGCCTTGGTCCCTGAACACTCTAGGACACACCTCAGATTTAAAATGGCTTCTGTCTCAATGTTTTGGGAGTCTAGAAGATGAGGTTTAGAGCATAGTTTCATTCACTTTGCTCCCTCTAGGCCTTTTTCTAACCTGGACATTTGGCTCCCTACTTTGTTAGGAACAATGCAATTTTCATCCCGGCATCTTTGTCCCTATGTTATCAGGGAGGGGGTGGCTTAAGACTAGCTGTGGGATATCAAAGGAATTTACAAAAGGGGCATTTAATTCCATTCCATTGATACCATCTTTGAGTCCTGAGTCTAACGTATGCATTGATACTTTCTTGGTTTGGATGGCATCTAAATGATTTTCTTTTCAGCAAGGATTCTTTCCCTTTTGCTGCAAAGAAATAACTTTGTCTCCCTGTTCGGGTTTCCCTTTTTGTCCAAGTCAAACTACTAATAATCTGCCAGCTTAGACTTATCCTCCAACTACACTCTCGTTGGTACAGTGTGCTCATAGGAGGAGCTGTGACCATAACAGCACCTAGCACTTGAGGAGAAAGTGGATGGGGCTAGGATATTTGGTAAAGGAGACTGGAGATGATGGATATGATACATGGCTATTGGGCTTTGCAAGTGGGGAATGCTGCACTATGACTGGACAAGAACTTTTGGCACTCTGGTTCCCCATCACTCGGAGGAAAAGTGGTGAATACCATCTCTTATAGGATGGAGCTTTGGCCCTATGCTCTCATCTTTCTCTGCTAAATTCCTGACCAAGTTCTGTTGGGCTATGAAGGCAAAATCTATTATACTCTATCATAATTTATTGGATTTCTAAAATAGCCCTGTCAGTATAAGCCTGGGGATAGGAAAAGAGTAGAGAAACTTTGTCTCCAGGCAAGACTACCACTAAGTAGTGTTCCTTATTCATGACTTGGAAAGGTAGTTACCAAAATGTGGTCCATGGGAGCTGGCTTTATGGTGCAGCAGATAAGCACTGTGCATTGGGAGCTGAACCCCACATGTCCATCCACGATTCAAATCTCAGTCTTGAAAAACATGCCAAGGGGCCAGCAAATGGCATTATGGTTATGTCGCTGGACTCTCACATGGCCAATTGCAGTTCGAGTCCCAGACCTGGTAGCTTGAAAATCATGCCAGGAACATGTGCATGCATAACCAAGATCCTGGAATAGAGGAGAGAGGATTGCGGCGTGGTCATTTCCCCTGGGGGTGATTTCTCACTTTCCCTCTCATTGTCTCTTTCTCTTTGGCAAGCACACATGCCCTAAGACAAAAGCCTCTAAAAAAAAAGAAAAAAGAAAAACCTGCCAGGCGAGTGTGCATGTATGCATGTCCAAAATCCTGGTGGGATGGAGAGATGGAGGAAAACAGATTGTGCTATGACATGCCCCTCTGTGGGGTGCTCTTCCTCTCTCATGAGAGCCTGTGCTCTCTGACAATAAATTCTTTTTTTAAATATCAAGGCCCCAAATGTGATCTTTGGACAATCAATATCAGCATCATCTGGGGGCTTGTTAGAAATGCAAGTTATTAGGCCCTATTCCAGACCTATTGAATCAGAATTTCTGGGAGGTGGGATCCAGCAATTTGCAGTTTAGCAAGTCTTCCAGGTGATTTTGATGTACTTTAAAGTGTGATAACCATTAGTGTAATAAAATGTGTGGAATATGACTCATCCACTAGATGATTCACTGTCCAGGAGAATGATAATTGGTTAAGGGAGTCGTACAAAATGCCCATCCTTTAGAACTCCGGAAAAAGGAGCTGGAGAACAGGACATTCTACTATGTGCTTGGATTGGCCTTTAAGAATGTTACTTCCCTGGGGCCAGCAGGTGGCAAGTAGTGATTAAGGCACTGGACTCCCACGTGGCTGACTGTGCTTCGAGTTACAGATCTGGTGGCTTGAAACTCACATTGGGTACATGTGCATGTGTGCCCAAAATCCTGAGAAGAATGAAAGAGAAGAGATTGTGGTGTGGCCATTCCCCCAGGTGGGTGATTTTTCATTTTCTGTCTTTCTGGCGAGCAAGTGCACACACCCTATAGCAAAAATCATAGCCCGAAATAGGAAATCTCCAGAAATTCCCCTCTCTCCCTCCTAGAGCAGAACTTATTTTACCTAAGGCTGCTATAATTGAAAACAATAATCAAATTAACTCATGCATAAGAACTTATCTCTCAATAAACTTTTTAGAATCAGAGTTGTGGACCATCTAAATATACTTTCATTTGTGTTACTCTTGCTGTTTCAGGTGATTTTTAAGTTTTGATGGTTGGAATAACCTGACTCTGTAATCCAAATGAGTGGTTCTGGGGACAATGTCTATAGACATTTCTAGTTGTTATAAACAGGGAAGGGGAGCTTCACTAGCATTTTATGGGTAGAGAAGCCAGAGATACTGATAAACAACTTAGAATACACAGGATAACCACCCATGAGAAAGAATGACTCATCCCAAAATATCAATAGTACTGCTCAGTATTGAGAAATACTGATCTAAAGCAAGTTTGAGAAATATTAGGTTGTTGGAGAAGTCATAACTTATTTTTCTATGCAAAAATGTGTAATGACTTTCCTGACAACCCAATATATTTACTTTTTGAGCCAAACCCAACCACTTACCAGTGTGCTTACATGTGGGGTTACATGTGGGTACTTGCGAGTAACATGACATTTTACTCATACTCTTTTATTTCATAGTACAGGAAAGAAGGAAAAGGACTGAATATTTCCTAGATCTGGCCTGGAGCATTTTAAACCCGACTTCCTACTCTTGCCATTATTATCCATATTGTTCACAGACTTCCAGGGAAGTAGCCAGGACTGAAGCTGCATGAAATCTTCCTTGTAGTTGTCTTTGTTGTTGTTGTTTTACAAATCCAAGAGGCATTGACCCCATATTGTGGGTTAATAGTGCTGTTTTTGTTTTTTTGGTACCCAGAATTCCCTGAAGTGGGTATATACCTCTATCAACCCACACTAGGATGCTTTAGGAATTCTCATGCCCTAACCTTGGGCATGGATTCATCACAACTTTAGAGTGCCAGCCAGGGATTTCTAAGTCTTTTATTAGAGATGGAATGATAAGCTGTACATTTATAATAATTATTGAGGAATAAACAACATCTACCTTTAAGAATGCTACTCTTTTTCAGTTGGTTTTAGAAATAGTAGATGAAATCTAAGCAGAAATCTAGTGGCCTCATTTAGATTCAAAAAAGGAGTTAATGCTTCTTCCTAGAATGGTCAGTTCAAATGCAAGGGAAAGCCTGAGAACTGGGCAATATCTCAGTTGTGATCAGAGGTGATTATTTGCAACTCATTGATACCAACTAAATCAATAAATGGTGCTCAATTTGAGTAATATCCCAAGAGAAAGTTGATCAAAAGAGAGTAAATCATTTGGCTTAGAAGTTTGTACAACCACACAAACTTCTCTTTTATAAGGAATTATTTATTTTATTACTATCATTTTTCAATTTGACGAGAGAGAGAGAGAGAAAGTGAGAAAGCAAGTCACCAGGTCCAAGACTTGAACCGTGGTCAACCATGTGGGAGTCCAATGCCGCAATCTCCATGCCACCTGATGGCCCTTACCACACAAACTTCTAAGACTGATCCACTTCTGCCATTAAGGATAGCTCATTATTATGAGTAAAATTGTGCCTCCCAAACATATATTGAAGTACAAACCCCCAATATCTCAGAATATGATCTTGATTGAAAATAAAGTCTTTATAGACATATTCAAGTAAAATTTAGGTCATTAGGTTGAGCTTTAATCCATATTACTGATTTTTTTTTAATGGAAACTTGGACACAGAGACAGACATTCACTTGGGATGCCCTGTGAAGATGAAGGTAGAGTCAAGGGTGACACATCTATCAGCCAAGAAACATCAAAGGTTGCCAACAAACTGCCAGATGCCAAGAGAGAAACTTGGAACAGATTTTCCTTCATACCATTTGGAAGGAACTAACTCTGCTGACACTTTGATCTTAGACTTCTAGCCTCTAGAACCTTTAGGAAATAAATTTATGTTGTTAAAGCCATCAATCTGTGGTACTTTGTTATGACAGCCCTAGAAAATTAATACCTTCATGAACCAAACTAGGCTGTTGCTGACATCACCACGGCTGCATCCCTGAGCCCACCTCTCTATGGCTATGGAGACATGGCCCTGCACCCTCCTCCAAGGACCTGCACAGTCATTGTTTTCATGAAGCTCATATCGGCAGTGCTCATCACTGCTCCTGAAGCAGTTTAGCTTCTCAAGGCTGGAATTGTTACCATCCTCAAATGGGTCTCCTGGCCAGGGCCACACTGAGCAGCTGAGTTACCTCAGTGACACTACCTTTGACAAACAAGTTGTACCACAACTCGTTCAGAAATGCCCGCAAGTGCCTTAGCAATGGCCAGTCTACCCTCCTTCACTTCATACCTGACAGTGCCAGCTGTTCTTAATCCTTAGTTAGACAACTGTTGCCAAAGGTTGTCTCCTACTCAGCAACCACTACTCACTGTGCTAAGCTTTTACAGAGCTCCACTACCACCCAAGGACTCACAGAGTCAGACCTCTCACATGGCTTTATGCCCCTTCATCCCCCTGCTGCTATCAGAAACCTTCTTCTTTGTGGGAGTGGGTCACAGCTCCATATACATGTAGAAAGCAGAGGATGGGCCTTCCAGAGTTGCAGGTGTGTATGAGATTGCATATATTGTTCTTAGAGCTGGTTAGCTCTGTAAATCCAAGTAGAACCTCAATATTTCCCGTTAAGGCTACACAGAAATGTTAATAGTCTCAGCTAAGTGAGCACTTACTACGTGCTAAGCACAATGCATGCAAGTTAATTTTTTTGAGAGGCTTTTGCCTTAGGGCATGTGCAGTTGGGGGTGGGGGAGAGACAGACAGACAGACACAGTGAGAGGTAAAGTGAGAAATCATCCCCGGTGGATGGCCATGCCACAATCCCTTCTCCTTCATTCTACCCCTAGGATCTTGTGCATGCATGCACATGCACCCAGCATGATTTTGAAGCCACTGGATCTGGGACTGGAACTGTGGCCAGTCATGTGGGGCTCCAGCGACATAACTGCTTTGCCATCTGCTGGTTCTGCATGTAATTTAATTTAATCTTTACAAAAAATCCACAAGAAAAAAGTTACTATTCCTATTTACTGAGGAGGTAAAAGGGGATAAGAGAACTTAAGCAAAGTCAGGTTGTGAGTTAAAATTTATACTGAAGTTTGGCTGACTCCAATACCTCCCCAGTTTAAAATACTGCTATTCACACAGGCCTCCAGTGAGTATGCAATGATTATAATTTTTCTCTTTCCAATGACCTTGAATGCAGATGATAAGCCTATATACCCTTACTAGGCAGACAGATAAGCTGACTGTCTCACAATCGATACAAGGTATAAAGCTTTCGCGATGAACCAAAGCTTATGGTGGATGTTGGAGATTTAGAGAAACTAATCACTGACTTCCTTCCACTTTGGATCCTAACAATTCTAGAAATAGACACTAAAAGGCAAATGATACTTAATGTATAATATCAGACATATTGTCCAAGATACAGAACATCTAATCTACCACATTGGATAGCGGAGCTTGGACTTGGGCAGAGTGAGACTTCCTACTCCTTCTCTCTTCCACCTCAGCCTAGATCTGGGGAACTATTGGGTGGAAGGTTCAGTCTACACACTGAACTCCAGGCCTACTTGCCCTTGAATTGCTTACAGGGAGCCTACTTCATATCTTGCCAAATGCAAGAGAAAAGAACACCCCAGACAAAAAGAAGGCCAGTGTGAAAGAGGCAAGCTGAAGAACTAGAGCCAGAGAAAAGAGATGCACTTCGTTGTTTCCTGAATGCAGACCCGAAGTACAGGCATCCTCCATGCATAAGCACAAAGCAGATCTAAAACAGCCAGAGAAAATAAGAAGGTGAAGGCCAGCACTGTTCTCATTCTAACTCAGCGGCCCCACCTCTGGTGACTGTGGCCCAGTGGAAGTCAAGCTCTTCCTATCTCATCAACAGATGAGATGTGTGGAAGAACCAGTGTAAGAGCAGGAAGAATGTTGTATTTTCTCCAAAATGACTTCCTCTTGGGAATATCCTTGCATGGAAAGACGAGAACAAGAAAATTCTAATGACTAAGTGGTTCCCCTGAACAGGAAGCATTAGATCAACAACTATCTCAAACTCATGACGGATTGTGTTCTTCCATTCTAGAAGCTTCTGAGGTTTCTAAAGTCTCTTATGTGCCTGTGGATGGGGACATTCTGTCATAATCTACCTTTCTATTACAGTATTTTTTTCTTTCTTTTTCTTTAAATTTATTTATTTTTTTACATTAATTCACTATATATCATTACAGCATACAAATGAATTTTCCATCCAAAATACACTGTATATTGGCTCAATCAAGCACATCAACATGCATGTTATCAGCAAATAATTTTCCATTTCTTATGTCTTGTATACTCTGCTTTTTTGTTTTGCCATCTTTGATTCCCTATCCCTCACCCTCTGCCATGTTCCACCCTCCTCCCACATTGTCTCTGGTATCCATGGTTGCTTTCTATGCCTTCCCCCCCCC
>NW_006159555.1:9415546-9435392 GCF_000334495.1 Tupaia belangeri chinensis | reverse complement strand
CAATTTTCTCTTCTATGTCTGAGATTCTATTTTCTGTATGATCTAGTCTGCTTTTAATACTTTCAAGGGAGATTTTGACTTCCTGTATTATAGCCTTCATCTCTAACAGTTCCACCTGATTCTTTTGTAAAGTGTGAAAGTCCTCTTTTAGATCCTGCATGAATTTCCTCACCTCCTGGAACTCGACCACTTCTTTCTCCTTCTTCTTCAGTAGTTCGTTGTCTCTCTTCTCTTCCATCTCTGTTAGCTTTGCCATTATGAATGTTCTGAATTCTTTATCAGACATTTCCATGATTTCCATCGAACTGTGTGTGGATGAAGAGGAGTTATCCTTTTCCCTTGGAGGAGAGGTATTTTCCTGCTTTCCCATATTTCTTGTGGTCCTGCAGCAATTTCTAGTCATCTGGTTGATGGTCGGTTTCTTCCCAAACTTGGAAGTTCATTCTGAGCATCAAGGAGTGTGCAGAAAAGGAAACAGAAAGAGAGAAACAATAGCAACAACAGCAAAAAACAAACAAGAAACTGAAAAAGAGAAGAAAAGTGGAAGATAAAAAACTTTTCAATAAAACTAAAAAAATTAATATTTAAAACAGTTTCTATAAAAACCAAAAATTGGAAAACTGTGCAGCATGCAAGTGCACCATGCAAAATTCTAAAAAGCAATAATTAAAAAAAAGAGATAAGACAGAGACAGAGGTAGAGAGAGACAAAGACAGGTACAGAGACAGGAGGCCTGAAAGAGGTCTTCCTACCACGCAAGTTTTGTGTGTTGGAGGCCGAATTATCAGTGAGAAATCTTGATTCCTGTTTCTCCAAAATGGCTAGTTCTCAGGGTCCATGAAGCTGTGTCTTGAAGAAGGTCTGTTCCCTTTGCCTCTCCTGGGTTGGGAAGGGGAATGGGAATTATTAACAAAATAAAGAGGTAGGCAGGGCCAGAAAGCACAGAAAAGGCTTCACCTTAAAAAATTCTAAAAAGCAAAAATAAAAAAAAAATGATAGGACTGAGACAGAGGCAGAGACAGAGGTAGAGAGAGAGACAAAGACAGGTACAGAGACAGGAGGCCTGAAAGGGGTCTTCCTACCACGCGAGTTTTGTGTGCTGGAGGCCGACAGTGGGAAATCTTGATTCCTGTTTCCTTAAAATGCTCTATTACAGTATTTGTACAGTCTAGTTTATTGGATTTCAGATTAGTTTTACTTGCAGACCCATTTTTCAGGTAATTATGATATGGAAACCATATGTGAATATCAGATAAAAGAATTTTCATAGTTGGTATGGACACTTTTGGTACATGTCTAAATGTCAGGGAAGTCTTGATGCACTTGGGGATACTACTGCTATACCACCACCTGCTGGTCCCAACAATGGAGATTCTTTCAATGCCAAAGACAGGTGTTGCATGGCATAAGATGCAAGATGCTTATAAAAAAAGTGATTGGATGTGTCTCACTTTTGGAACAAAAATTGTACTTGTGCATGTAATTCTTTCTCTCCTGGTTCTTTGCTGCTTATCAAAGATCAAGGATTATTATGGTTATTCAAAGGGGCTGGACTGGGAGGTAAGAATGGTTATTAAGCTATATGCTTAATTTTTTAAGCAGGAGAAGGTTGAACATGATTGTGCAATGTGGAGGGATGCTTAACTTGTATAAATCTTTGTAACTTTTGTTTGTTTGAACTGAGTTTGAATTACAAACTCCTGTGATGCTGACAGGCTCTTTTGTTTCTTCTTAAGGTTCTGCAAGCCATTTTAGTCTCTGTAATTTTGAGTATTTCTCCCTTGGAAAGAGAGACCTGGAACTTAACATAGGTTGATATAAACCATCATGGCCCAACTTGTTTTTTCAGGGTCTGAAATATTGGGTCATCAGGAAAGTCATGACACATTTTTGCATATAAAGCATAGACAAATATGTCATGACTTTCCTTACAATGTAATAGATTGTTTTATTGAGTTCTACCAAAATGGGCAATTGGTTCAAATATAGAGGGAAGGAGAACACATGATTATTCTCTTGATACTCAGTTTCTATGCCAAACACCACCATTAAGTGAGTTTTTGAATCTCTTCTAGCTCTAACATTCTACAACATTCCTTCACTCAATACTGTTAAGAATAATCAAATTTCAGGACCCAGCAGTTAGCATAATAGCTACGTCGCTGGACTCCCACGTAGCCGACCGTGGTTGGCGTCCCAGACCTGGTGGCTTAAAACTCACGCCGGGCGCGTGTGCACGCGTGCCCAAGATCCCGAGAGGAGAATGAAGGAGAAGGGATTGTGGCGTGACAATGCCCCCTGGGGGGGTGATTTCTCGCTTTCTGTCTCTATGTCTCTCTCTGTCTGTCTGGCAAGCGCACGCACCCTATAGCGGAAAAAACCTCTCCAAAAAAAAAAAAAAAAAGAATAATCACATTTCGAATGTATGGAAGAAAATGAAATGAAAATAAATAATAAAAGAAAAACTTCCTAGGGGGAAAAATAAAGTTACAAAATATTAAAAAAAAGAATAATCACATTTTGTAAGATAAGATATGAAAATCAAAATATTTACCAATGTATTAGAATCAGAATAAATATTGCTTATAATGTTAAATTCAATCAGAAGAATAAAGTAAAAATAAATTTTCAGTTTTGATATTTAATATATGCCACATAGAGAATCAATCTCTTTCCACATATTTCACACTATTATCCCTTCACCACCTTTTGTTCTAGGAACCCAACTGCTGTATTTAAACTAAAATGCTCAAATATTCTACTAAATGAAGCCACAGCTGCTCTGTCAGAAACATCACATTAAAATGTGTTCTGAAACCATTTGGCAATGTTCTGAGGATGACTTTCATTTCACGAGCTACAAAACCAGCTTTGGGCATCACGAGGACTCAGAGCAGCCCTTGTAGTTTTTGAAGGGAGGCCAGGAAAGCCAGAGGGAGGGCAGTAACGGGGGCCAGCTATATCTGAGCAAAGTGCAGTAGCAAAAAGAGAATAATTCTTGATTTTTTAGATTCAATTTTCTTTCTTTCCCTTTTGCATTTAAAAGCTGAAGAGCTAGAGCCAGAAAATAGAGATGCACTTCCTTGCTTCCTGAATGCAGACCAGAAGTACAGGCATCCTCCACACATAGGCACAAAGCAGGGCTTAAACAGAGAAAACAAGAAGGTAAAGGCCAGCACTGTTCTCATTCTAACTCAGGGACCCCACCTCTGGTGACTGTGGAGTATTCACTTATTCACATGATTCTAAAGGTACAAGAGAAAAGATTGAATTCTCCCTTCCTTTCCAGTCTCTTAATCATCTAGTTTGCCCAAAAGCAACACTGAGCATTTTCTTGGGCAAACCTACAGGTCTATTTTATGCAAGTCTCATGTTCTCCCCACTTCCCTTTTTTCTCTACATATAGTAGTTCGCTATGTTTATTAAAAGTGGCATCGTGTTTACATTGCACCTCGCCGATAATGAATGAGGTTGATTATACTTTCCGGCATTTTAAGAGACAATTATTTTTTCTCTTTTATAGAGTGATCACATCCTTCATTTTTCTATTGCATTTTTAGTCTTTTTTCTTTTTGTTCATTAGGAGCCATTTTATTCTAGAAAGTTATCCTTTCTTTTCACTCGGTTGGCTTTTGAGATTTCATGTTGGATTTTTGCCATGTAGAGTTTTTAATTTTTCTTTGGTAGTCAAGTTTATCATTCTTTTCTTTTATGGCTTTTGGGGTTCTATTACAGTTAGGTCTTTTCCATTCTAAGATTATAAAACAATTCTTATTTATTTATTTATTAATTTATTTCAGTAATTTTTTATTTTTCAGTTTTTACAATTCAATCTTCTATCCATTTGAAATTTACTCTGGTTTTTGTGATTCTACTGTAATGGGTTATTTTTAATTTTAACCTGAGGTCCCTCTCTTGAGTGCCAGCAGGAACTCTGGAGGAAGCAGAGAGTTCAACCAGCAAGTGGGAAGTGAGAGAGAGAGAATGACTGTATTAAGGTCTGTGAGTTTCATCCCTTAGGCTTTCCCAAAGGGTTTGTGGATTGACTGATTTCAAGAAAATGCATATAAAAATGAAGTGGGAAACTTATTTACATATTATTACTAAGTTTTATTGTGGTCAGCAGGTGAGTGGTATGCAGGGTTCTGGGTGAGTGAAATAAGGAACAAACAGGCTATATTAAAATAACAAAATAGGAAAGGATATATTTAACTAAGCTTAAGGTAACTGGATATGACTTGATTTCAAACAACTTATGTCAAGACTAAAAATGGTGCCAAGGAAGCAACTATATTAAACAAATTTATGATACTGATGTAAGATGTTAATTTTGAATCCAATTTTATCTTTGCCTCAATAGCTAGCCACTGTCCCAATTCTATAGATTGCATGGTTCACTTTTTTTCCACTGCCCATAAATATTGGGTTCATTTCTGGACTTCCTGTTCTGGTCCAATAATCTATTGATTAGTCATGTACCAGTACTAAGCAGGTTTTTTAAAAAAAGGTTAATTCATTTCTTTTATTAACTCATAAACAATTACTTGTCTTTTGGTTTGTTGAAACAGTAAGTCAGACAACATTTGCCACAATAACGTCTGTCAAAATGGCTGGCCGTGAAAACTCCAGCACCACATTCATCTTAAGGGCACTCTCAATGAAGATGACTAATTTTGCAATTTTCATCCACCTTATAGTATTTCAGGACAATCAGCTTAACCTTCTTCTGCTTATTCTTCTTGGGAGTAGTATAAGACTTCTTTCTTTTCTTAACACTACCATGAAGTCTCAACACAAGATGAAGCATGGATTCCTTTTGGTTGTTGTAGTCAGACAAAGTACGTCCGCCTTCCAACTGCTTGCCAGCAAAAATCAGTCTTTGCTGATCCGGAGGAATTCCTTCCTTATCCTGCATTTTGGCTTTTACATTTTCTACTGTATCCGAGGGTGATGGTCTTTCCTGTAAAGGTTTATATGAAAATCTGCATCTTGGTGGTGGTCCCACCGCAGATGGTGGATCGGAAAGGAAGCACTAAGCAGTTTTAATTCATGTATCTTTTTTTTCTCCTTTTTTATTTAAGGGTTCATACCCTTTCAGCAAGGCTTCTATAGGGTAAGAAAACTTCAGAGACATGCCAGGAGATGACCTAGGAGTCTTAATAAAAGTACAAAGTATTAGAATGTGCTTCCAAGCCCTAAAGCATGTCTAAGAGTGTATATGAGACCACTCTTCCACAGACATAAGAGCTGGCATTTGCTAAGAACATGACAGAAGCCAGCTCAATTAGATGATCAAATTTGGCTGGTCCATCTCTTACTTATCTACTACCCAAATGGGCATTCAGCCATATATCCTGAAACCCTCACTCCGCAATAAACAACATTTTGAAAGTTCATTTCTGTGATACTTCCTACAGAATACATATGGCTTTTGTACTATAATATATAGTAAAATAAATAAATATATATTAATATAATATTTATATATATATGGGGTCAATGGAAAAGTCACGATGTATTTTTGCATAGAAAACTATGTCATGACTTTTCTGATGAATATATATATGTGTGTGTCTATATATATATATATATATATATATATATATATATGTAAAGAGAGAGAGAGAGAATATATATTTAGTATTCTGTATCTGCTAAGCCCAGTGCTTGCTTTGGACTAGAAACTGATGCTGACCTAAGTCAGCCTTATGTGCATCCACAGGCATTTCCTGGGTCTTCTGTGACCACGCAATATTGTATAATTTCAGAGAAACCAATGTATTTTCCATGCTACTGTGCTACAGAGACAGACGATGAGAAGCTGGAAGATCTACAGCTCCAGAGGTACATAAAAGGGCGAGGAGCCTTAGAGATCACCTATTGCAGTGGCTTTCAAACTCTGTCCCACATAAGCAGTTTTGTGTATTTGCTGTAGTGATATAAATACAATTCAAACTATCTGGAACAATCCAGGATTAATATAAGCATCAGATGTGCTTGGGTCCAGATGTTCAAATAGTGTTATCAAGTCATCCTCTCCCTGTTTCCTTCACTTTTGTCTCATTTCATTGCTCCTCTGTTTGAAACCATATTCTCAGCCACACTCTCTCCCATATAGCAATAAAGATGGCTTACAGCAGCTCTGGGTTTTTCCTCTACCAGTGAGTAATCTCAGAACAAAGAGAATCATTCTTTCTGATATTTGCAGTAGAAAGTCAGGATTGAGTCTCATTGGTCCTGAGTGGGTCAGGTACTCATTTCTAACCCAATCTGGATGGCTCCACTTGGGGGCCCTGATCAGCCCCTTGTGAACCAAATGGACTGGGAGTGTGTGTGTGTGTGTGTGTATGTGTCTGTGGTTCCCCAGAAAGGAGATATGTTCTGTTATCAGAAGAAATTCTAGACAGGTTAAAAATAGCAGATGAGGGGCAGCAGGTTTTATGGTTGTTAAGGTGCTAGGCTCCCACATGTCTAACCATGGTTCAAATCCTAGACCTGGAGGCTTGCTTTCTCACTTTCCCTCTCTCTCTCTAGTCAAATTCAATAATAATAATAATAAAAAATTTTAAAAAATTAAAATAGCAGATGGCCACCATCTCCATGATCCTGTTTCAGGGTCAGTCATTGCAGCCAGCAAGAGGGAAGGGAAGGAATAATCTTTTCAGTCCTTTTACAACTACTTCAATCAGAGAATAGAGAATTTTTTTCAAAATCTGTTTTTACCTACAGAGATTATGTGTTAAATGTAACTGGAAGAGAGTGGCTTATAATCTGATTCTAAACCAGAGTATTTAGAAATCTCAAATATAGCTAAACTCTCAGTTTGCAAACTGAATCTCAGAGCTATTAAATGTACTTTTTCTCACAGTTACTCAGGTAGTTTGTAGAAAAATTGTGATGCTAGGTCAGAGACATTCAGTCAACCAATATTATTTTGAAGATCTCTTGTGTATAATGTCCTGTTAAAGACACTGCATAGAAATACACATGCGACTATGTCATTGAGCTCCCAATAATTTAGGAAAGATATGAGAAACATACATAAAGAGAATTTACAGAGAGAAAAGTGAGTGATGGTTTGCATTTTCTGAAAATTTCTAAAGTAATATTTCTGATTTCATATTATCTTTCAGAACTTTGCTACTTCTCACTAAGGGGTATGGTCTGTTTCCCTTCCCTTAGAATCTGAGCATGCTTATGAGGCTCCAATAAATTGCATATAGCAGAACTGTGAAGCTAGGTTGGAAAAGGCAGCATAGTTCCCACCTGGCTCTTATCTCCGAAGATGTTAAGCTTTGACACCCAATCATCTACAGAGAGACCACATGGAGAGGTCTTATAGACAGGAACTGAGCCCCCAAGGTGATAGTCAGCATCAGTGACCAGACCTGTGAGTGAGCAGGTTTTCAGATACCCCAACCCCTGGGTTTAGAGGCTTTTATTTCACATCTTAACACTGTGGAACAGAGACAAGTCATCCCTGTTTGTCCTGTCCAAATTCCTGACCCACAAAATCTATGAGTATAATAAATGGTTACTTTATGTAGAGTGATTCTGTCTGGGTTTTCATAGATAGTGTAATGAATTATGGAATGGAAGCTAGTACGGTGAACTGCCCAGAATGGCTTTTCTCTCGCTCTTTTCCTCATGTAACAATCCAGTCTCCTTAACTTGCCTGAAAATAATACTCTAGTCCCTTGAACTCTGATTAGGTGAGGGGTAATCACACCCAAATAGGGCTGATCTGAGCCCTTCTTGGGTTTATAAATGGACAGTGAAAGGGAGAGAGAGGTTCTAAACCTCTTAGGTTATTGGCATGAGGGAAGGGTGTAAACTAAAAGATAGAGGCAAAGAGAGATTATAGCTGTATTAAGTCCCTCCTTTAGGCTCTGGCTCTAGTGGCAAGTCCTTCAACCACGTAGTCCACCCAGTATTCTTCCCAACCACTGAAATCAATAATTTTCCTTTCTTGTTTGTTGGGTTTCTTTTTCTTTTCTCTCTCTCTTTTTCTTTTTTTAAAATTTTTGCCAGAGAGCATTCACTGGAGAGAGACAGACCTACAGGGAAAGTGAGAAAGCATACCCCATGGGAAATGGTCACACTGCAAACCTTCTTCTCCATTTCTCCCTCCTTTCAGGATTTTGAGTATGCACACACAAGTGCCCAGTGTGTTTTCAAGCCATCAGGTCCAGGACTTGAACCATGAGATCACTCCTGTGGGATCTAGCTGCCTTAACTGCCACTAGCTTGCCTAGGTTTCTTTCCTTATCTAAGATCTCTGCCTTCAGGGAGGATATGGCATCTGAACTGAGCCTTGGAAGGTGGTAGGGTATTGGCATTCTGAAATGGGGAGGGGTCTTTAGAAGTAAGGGACAGGGACCATGGCATAGTGGTTAATGTGTTGGACTCCCACGTAGTTGACTGGTTGGGGTCCCAGACCTAGAGGTTTGAAAGTCATGCCAGGTGCATGTGTGTGCATGCCCAAAATCCCAAGAAGAGAATAAAGGAGAAGGGATTGCAGCTTGGCTATTCCTCCTTGGGTGTGGTTTCTCACTTTCTGTCTCTCTCACTATCTCTCTGGTGAGTGCATGGGCCCTATAGCAAAAATATTTCTCTCAAAACAAAACAAAACATGTAAGGTACAGAGCCCAAAGTGCTGAGCAACACAGGGCTGAAAGCAATGGTTCTGTAGTTACCCAGTCCTGAGTCCAAATGCCAGCTCTACCCCTTATTCATTTAGAGAGCTCAAACGCCCCCTCACCAAAAACAGAGTCCTCAACTGTGAGATAAAGAAAACAAGGAAAATGCCCCAAAGGTGTGGAGTTACTGATAGGATTAAGTGACACCAACAGCCTATATTAGCCTAGTGCCTGGTGCACGTGAGAGTTTACTTTGGCCATGGTGCAAGGACAGCATGAAGGCATGAAGTGTGGAAAATGAGCAGCACACATCAGGGATCTGGCTGAAAAAAAAAAGCTGAAGTTACAGAGGGAGCTGGATTGTGGAGGGTTTGGAATGCCTGGCTGTGTTAGGTGGGCAAGGAGGAGCATGGGTGTTTTATAAGCAGAAATGATCAAGATGTGAATACATGCACTTCATACATAAAACAAATTCTGTAACAAGAACCCCATTTCAACACAGAGTCTGCAGCATTACTTCACTAGTGGGCATAGCATATTTGAATGCAATTATTAGGTTGGTTTCAAAAGCATATGGACTCAAACATCAGGTGTTCTCCAGTCTCTGTACCCAAAAGCACAGACTATGTATACTCCCTGCAGGTTTAGAAGAAAGGGAAGAAGAACTGACTTACTCACAAGCTTTGGTAAGCAAATATGGACCATATTATTGGTTTTTGTAGTGGAAAACATTAATGGTCTATCAGATCTCAGCTCTTCCACTGCCTTGTCTCTTTAGCTTCTAACACTTGTCATCTGCACACCTTCAGAGGACAGTCTCTGGCTATTGGAACCACATTTTTTTTTTTTTTCCAGAGCAGGAAGCTAGAAGTGCTCAGGAATTGATTCTCCACCCCCACCCATCCTGGACTAATGACTGGAAGGCACAGAGCTTCCCTATCTCTGTTTGGGACCACTCTGCAGTACAACGCACACTCCAGAATTCCCCTGCGGATCAGGCTGAAGGATTTTGCCTGCCCTTTTGCTTGACATTTTCCTCTTCTCTATCTTATTTCCTCCACCCCCTTCCTGCTCTCCCTTGGGAGCACCTCCTTTATAAACCTCTTGCGCATAAATCCTTGTCTCAGGGTAGTCTTCTGGGAAATAGGCCGATAGAGGAAAGAGTTTCATATGTGTATCTTGCAGCAAATAATTTTTTACCCCCCACTCCTACCCCTTAGAAACTCAGCTCGCCTACTATGCTGAAATAAAAGTTTTTTTTTTTTAATCTTTTCTTTTTTTATTGAGGAATTTTTGCTACAAGGTGTGTGTGCTCACTGGAGAGACAGAGAGACAGAAAGCAAGAAATCACCCCAGAGGGGAAGGCCATGCCGAAAACTCTTCTCCATTCTTCTCTTGGGATCTGGGGCACACACACGCACATGTGCCTGGAGTGAGTTTTTAAGCCTCTGGGTTCAAGACTCATGCTTCAGTTGGGTATGTGGGAGTCCAGCGATGCAACCTTTATGCCATCTGCTGGTCCCCATATTTCCTTTCTTACATGCAACACATAGCTTTATTGGTTTACAATTCTCTCGCTGAAACCTTCATTCCCAGTTTCAAATTCTCACCATTCTTATTTTATAAAAATAAAATAAAACTTCTAACTCAGCAATCATCTGAACTTACTTATCAAGCCACTAGGATGTAACACTTAAAGAACTCTGAAATCGGCAAGACTTGTCTTCTTAGAAAGCAGGCTAGGGACCATCTTTAATCATAAGAGAATGCCTCCTGGGTCTTACTCCTTACACAAGTGACTTATTAACATATCACACACTAGGCTCCCTCTGAGAAGAATCACTTTGTGAGCGTGGCTAATAAATTTTGGCTTTCCCATTTTACATACTTACATGTCTTTATTTATCTACCCACCTACCCATGTATCCATCCATCCGTCCATCCATCCATCCATCCATCCACCTGTTTCTGTCTTTATCTGTTTAACTAGGACAGAATAACATTACTTGTCTGGGACAAGTATTTCCTAAGTGCTTGATTTCTCTACACTTGAAAAAACAGGAGACTGAGATGATTTGAAAATTAAAAAACCTTTTTCTTTCTTTCTCTCTTTTTTCTTTTTCTTTCTTTCTTTCTTTCTTTCTTTCTTTCTTCTTTCTTTCTCCTTCCTTCCTTCCTTCCTTCCTTCCTTCCTTCCTTCCTTCCTTCCTTCCTTCCTTCCTTCCTTCCTTCCTTCCTTCCTTCCTTCCTTCCTTCCTTCCTTCCTTCCTTCCTTCCTTCCTTCCTTCCTTCCTTCTTTCTTTCCTTCTTTCCTTCTCTCTCTCTCTCTCTCTCTCTCTCTCTTTCTTTCTTTCTTTCTTTTTAGGGAGTGGGAGAAGAGCTCTACATGCAGGAGAATATGAAGTGGGCAGAAAGGGCTGGCATGGAGTTTCCAAAAGTTTTGGCCCCAGAAACTGCAGATCAGATCTGGGTGGCTTTGCTCACACCCAGGCCTGTTTGTTTTCATTGCCCAGAAGCTCTTCTCCGAACAACTTGATCTACAGCGACTGCAGCATGTTTCTAAGACCTTTCACGGAAAGCCGCTACTGCTGGTGCAAACTAATGAGTATTTGCCGACACAAAGACTCCAATTGAGATTATGAAGTAATTTATTAGGCCCTGACTGCAGCAAGCACACACAGTTCCTGTCGGAATGGACTAATTAAAAACTTCCCTACCATGTACAATTTCAATTGTGCTGAAAAAAAATGAACAATACCTCGGTGGCAATTTTTCATAGAAAGGAAATGATAATGATTGTTGAAAAAAAATTTTAGAAACCTTACATTGCTTAACTAGGCAAAACCACTATGTGTGTTTTTATGTGTAAGTCAGAGTTCTATTTTCTTGATGCAGAATAGATCTAACTTCCCATCTCTGACTCTGAGGTGATGGTTCCCCTGAGTCCAAATGATACAAAGATAAAACATCAATATTCCTAGTGGTAGAGATTAACAGAGTTGAAAGGTGAGTTCATTTTGGGGTGTGGTGACACTCCGTAACCCTGTAGCCTTAGATGATCTGAGTTCAGGAGTCTTTCTTCTTTAGTAACCAAATAACCTGGACCTAAGCCACTAATATTTCACCCAGATAGCCTCTCCAGGGTGCCCTGAGAATCTCTCAGAAACAATTGTATATGTCAAAGTTCAGCCTGGTTGTTTGCTTGTCACTTTAACTGAACATCTAGTCTTCTTTCTTTTGTTAAATTTTTAATTTATATTATGAGAGGGTGTGTATTCTTGCCAGAGAAAGAGAGAACAAGAACCCCAACCTCCACCATGGGGCATGGTTATGTTGCAATTCTTTTTCCTCCATTTCTCCTTCCCATCAGAATTCTGAGCATGCATGCCCACATACCCAGCATGTTTTTCCAGATGCCAGGGTGGGATTTGAATTACAGTTGGCCATATGGGCTCCAGCTCTCAATGCACAGAGCTTAACCACTTACTGTGGGGCTGGCCCTATAGCCATTTTCTAGCTATGTCAAAATTCATACTAGTATAAGCTACTGTTATACCTCAACAGGGATGGTAAAGAAAAAAAATTCACCAGAACTCAAGCATGCTTATTCAGATTTGCCTACTGAGTGACACTGCGACCTCTGGAGCCTTAATGCTGTCCATTTTAGACCTGTGTGAGAGCCACAATGGTGCCTCTGTAATTCAAACTTGAAAAGCAGCTAATCTCAAGAGAGAGTTTATAATCTACTTTTGAACCAATTAGAAATTTGGAAAAAATTTCTCCTCCATATATATGGCCCTTTCACTTTCAGTTTGACACGAATCTCCGACTTTTCATTTTTCCTTGTATGAGAGAATAAGATGAAGAGAAACAGTCAGACAGAGATAGGTGGTTTTGACAGGGTCTTAGCTTGACGTTATCAGCCTGCCTCAGCCTCCCAACTAACCAGAATCACAGATGGGTACAACTGCACCCAGGATGTTCATGTTGTCCTGGGAACTAAACTCAAGCCTCCCATGCAGCTTCTAGCCTCCCAGATGGTGGAACTATCTGTACGTCACTGTGGCTGGGACTTGCTGCCTTTTCTTAAAGAAAAGGCATCAGGCCAGCAGATGATGTAGAGGTTACATCACTGGGCTCCTGCATCGCTGAATGAGATTTGAGTGAAATCACACCAGGTACATGTGCGTGTATGCCCAAGATCAAAGGAGGAGAAAGGGGGAGAATGGATTGCAGCATGGCCATCCTCCTTGGGAGGGTGATTTTTCACTTTCCTTCTCACTTTCTCTTTTTCTCTGTCAAGCACATACACCCTAAAGTGAAAACCTCTTAAAAAAAAAAAAAGGGAGAACTCGATTCTCTTTTGTATGGTGAGTAATAAACTCCGCCCCCATTTTAGACTATTTCAGTAGTCTTCGTGTTGATTTAGTGACAGTGGACCTTAGCCACTGTATTAATTTCCCAAATAGAAACTTAAAATGGGGCTGTGACATTTAATATAGCTCTACTAAAAAATGGAATGACAAAGAGAGTGACACAGGAGATGGGGGGGAACCTTAAAACTGGACACCATATGTGCCTTTATTCAAGTCCTTTTCTCAGGCTATGCTCTTCCACAGGCTATGCTCCTTCCCTCCTGACCCAGCTCCTGTTACTCTCGGCCTGTGCCCTGGCCGTTGGGATAGTTTGCTTTCCTAGAACAGGAATGCTCTGGCCAAGTCCTGATTATCACAGACCTAGGCTCCCATTCCACTAACACCCCGTTTCCTGTCACCTCAGTCTACAATCAATATTCTGACACCATACTAATCGTGGGGATACTTCTGTATCATCAAGAAAGACTGAAAGACTGCCTATTATATTTTTATATAGGACAGTGTAGCTCCTTTTTTCTCTTAGAATCTTTCCATACAAATGAGGATTTCAGCCTCATTTTTTCTGAAAGGACCATTACAGTTCTCTGGACATAAAGAACAATGTACTCTCAGAGGAGAGTCTAAACCTCCATCTTTAAAGGACTAGAAAAATACTTTTTAAAAAATCCTTCTTTTTCCCTTGCTCTCCTCCCCTCTCACTTGCTCTCTCCTCCCCCTTTGGGGTCTAATTGGAAGCATCGATTTATACCTACAAAGTCATTTGCTCATACCATGCACCAGGCACAGTACCCAGAGGCAGCGAAGAGAAATAAGACACATCACATAATCCTTCCCCTCAAGGAACTCATGGCTAAGAAGGGAAGTCCTCAGGACAACAGTGGGATAAGAACAATGGAATGTCCAGCTACAAAATGCACAATCAATAAGAAGCAAGAGAGTCAGGAAAGACTTCCAGGAAGAGGCTAACCATGAGTGAGTTTTGAAGCATAAATAAGTATTTGAACTATAAAAAATTACCAGATGGATGAAGTAGAGAAATATTTCAGGCAATGGAAACAAGGGCAAGGAGATGCCAGCAAAAAAAATTAAAAAAAGAGTATGCTGCTAGCACGACACCAGCTCTGATTCACTGTTGGGGAGTGGGAGAAATTTAGGCCCAGGTCCCTCCTGGGACCTTGAATTCTGCTCCACAGATGAGGAGAAAACCTTGAAGCATTTAGGTTGTATGTGTGTGTACATGTCCATGATCAGATTTGTGTTTTAGAAAAATGACACAGAAGTTGTTAAGTGAGAAGAAAAGATAGCAACAAAGAAATAGCTCGAGGTAAGAGGAGCTGAGGACTCAGTGGTGAATGTGAGAATAAAAGGGAACAAAGGGTTGTGAAAAAATCAATAGGCTTTGTTGTCTGATTTAATGTGGAGGTGAAGGAAATGGAGTTCAGTGCGATAGCGATGTTTCTGATGGACAGATGGGAGCATCTAGAGGGAAGCAGGTTTGGTGGGAGAAGGAGTAGGGAAGTCACAAGGAGGGGATAGGGGCTGTGAAATGTTGAATTCTGGCTTGAGAAAGTTACAAATTCGATTTCTTGCCAGACTTCTGAAGATGAGTGTTCTAATATACAATGCATACTGGATGGAAAATCTCATTTTGTATACTGTGTTGATGTATAGTGAATTACTGTAAATAAATAAATAAAAAAGATGAGTGTTTAGCAGCTGGACAATTCAGATCTAAAAATTCAGAGATGATATGTGGACTGACGATGTAGACTTTGGGCATGAATTATTACAAAAGGGATTGTATACTCTAGGGAGAAGTATAGAGTGAGACAGAAAAGGGGAAACAGCATTTCATGCTTACAAATTTTATAGAGCCTCTGCCTCTACATTATTTGCAATATTTGGCAAATAAAATAGAAAGTCACTTCATCTGCAAACAAGATGCTTTTCAGATAAATAAAATCAACTTGAGAAGCGAAATAAGTACATATTAGTGCTCAGTAAATATTTTGTGAGTGTATGAGGGTGAATATTCATTTTGCTCAGTTTTACAGTAACCACCACAAGAGTGGGACAACACCGCCACTTAATTTGCACGAGGGTAGCCTGCACAAGTAGGTTGATGATCATGGTGCTCAAGCAAAAAGATGAAGAGGAGAAAAGCAACACATGTGCTAACCATGGCAACAAGGCTGGGGGTAGCACTATCCAGAAGATTGTAGATCTTTTCAGAAGAATGTCAGCTCCCATGAACCCTTGCAACAAAGCACCAACAACATCTCTTTATTCTTTTTTTTTTTTTTTGAGAGGTTTTTGCTATAGGGCGCGTGCGCTCACCAGACGGAGAGAGACAGAGAGACAGAAGGCAAGAAATCACCCCCCAGGGGGGATGGTCACGCCTCAATCCCTTCTCCTCCATTCTCCTCTCAGAATCTTGGCCATGCACACACACGCGCCCAGTGTGAGTTTTAAGCCCCTGGGTTCGGGACGCAAACCGTGGTCAACTACATGGGAGTCCAGCGACATAGCCATTACGCTAACTGCTGGTCCCAACATCTCTTTATTCTGAACATTAGAAAAATGACTTTAGTGATATAAAGGAAGGGGTATGGCCATGAAGTATACATGCTTCTTTGTAAGAAAGAGTAAGGCACAGTGACCCTCTGGGTCTTTTGGCAAAGATCAAGTGCTATTTTTTCATATCTTTCTGTACATTGACCCAAACAATCTTCAATGCCTCTTCCCACCACTCCCCCCAAGAAATACCCATTTTCGTAATTTAGCCTAACTCTGACCTAGAATTCATGCCAAACCCTATAGTATGAAGTAGAACATTTCCACTCTCAGGGATTTGATGGTCATGAAAATATGCAATGAGCAGTTAGCAGAGCTCCTGTGGCTGTGAAGATCACAGAAAGGAGAGGTCCTTCTGGCAGCATTGCCAGGCGAGATTGGAGCTTTCTGGCCTTTATAATACCTGATCTGACGTGCCACACTCTCACAGCATTTCTGATTTTAAATGGCTTTGCTGCTAGAGGCTGGTAATGCCAAATGTCATTTCTGTCCCAGAGTTCAGCTGTTGAACAGAGATGAATCCTTTACAAAGAGAGCTGTTGCAGCGGGTACTTCTTCACATGAGGAAGTGACATTGGGAGGTCACAATTGCTTTGTAAAGCTTGCCACCAGTCGCCCCACCCCCAGCAGTGCTGCAGTGACATTTAAAGTCCATCCTACTTTAACCTTTGAATGGATTGCCCACGGGACAGTCAGGAGCACAAGGGTACACACCGCACTGCTGCATCCCTGTGCAGGGGTCACTAAGCACTCTCCAGCCACCCTAGTCCATGGAGTTCTCTGAGTGAACTCAATTTTTTTATCTTAGAGATCATCTGGTACAACCTATTAAGCCAGCAATTCTTAACCAATTAACTACTTGTTTTGACAAAAGTATTACATTATCAATAAAAAAGGAGAATTTATTAAAGACTTTTTCTTTGTTAAGTAGAACAGATTAAATATTATAATAATGTCCCAGAGTAATGTCCCTCATACTCACCTTTTTTTTTTTTTTTTGTCCACCACAGTGCACATGCATGCACTGGAGAGAAACAGAGGAGATAGTGAGAGGAAAAGTGGGAAATCTTCTCCAGGGGGGAAGACCACACCGCAGTCCCTTCTCCATTCTCCTCTTGGGATTTTGGGCATGCACGCACATGTGCCCAGTATGATTTTTCAAGCCACTGGGTTCAGAACTTGAACCACAGTCAGCCATGTTGGGGTCTAGCATTTTAACCACTATGCCACTTGTTGGTCTCAACACTCATTTTCTGATAGGCTTTTTGAATGGGGAAAGAAGAGCTTTTACCCTACAGTTATTCTCATAGAAATTGAGCATAATGAACAACCTATTCTCTTTAGGTGGTCTCTGTTAGCTGCCTGTGGAATTCTTTTTTTTTTGAGGGGTTTTTGTTAAAGAGTATGTGCACTCGTTAGAAAGACAGAGAGACAGAAAGTGAGAAATCACCCCCCAGGGGGGATGGCCACCATTCTCCTCTCAGAGTCTTGGGCACACAGGCACACGCACCCAGTGTGTTTAAGCACCGGGTCCAGGACTCGAACTATGATCGACTCCACGGGAATCCAGCAACATAGCCACTATGCCAACTGCTAGTCCCTGCTTCCTATAGAATTCTTAACTGTCATTCATTTTTGCATTGCTTCAGAATATTGAGAGGCTAACTTTCAAACCCATTTCAACATTTCAGTGTGTGCTTGGATACCGCCAGCAATGGGAAACTCACTGTCTTTCCAGACAAGTCATTATCTTATTAAATATCTTTCATTGTCCAAATATTTTCAGTTCCCATAGGAATAGGTTCTGTACAGGTGGACTCTACAGAGTAATCCTAAGTCTACCCCTGGGTGATAGTCTTCAGTATCTTAAGAAACCAATTTCTGGGGACCAGCAGGTGGCGTGGTGGTTGAGGTGCTGGACACTCCCACATGGCCAATCACGGTTCAAGTCCCGGACCTGGTGGCTTGCTTTCTCACTTTCCCTCTCTCTCTCTCTCTGTGTGTGTGTCCCCTTCTAGTCAAATTAAAATAAATAAAAAATTGAATAAATAATTCTAAAAAAAAAGAAAGAAACCAATTTCTTTTCATTTTGAGTATTTTCCCAGATATAACTTTGCCCATTCCTTGCAACATTCTTTATATGATAAATGGACATTTAAATTCCCACCTACCCTATTTGCTTCCCCAGAGTGTAGGTCAGCTTGGAAACATTTCTGATAGTGACCATTGTACAGAATTGAAAACCCTCCTGCTTACAAGCCTAAGATTTCTTATCTTATTTGTGTAAAGGAGTACAAGTGCTATTTTCTCAAAGAAATGGCTTGAATACTGGCCATATAAAATGTGTTAGTTCTGTAATTTCACATTTTTCAAAGAGGAGCAAAGATAAGAAACAGACCTATTACCTCCAACCTTTCACTCTTAACATCTGGGGAAGATTCCCAGCCTACCTCCTTCCCTTCTCCAGATGAGAACTACTGTCCCACGGTTTGAACCAGATAAAATCAAAGGCGTGTCTAATTAAAAGTTCAGTCTATTTCTAAAGTGGAAGGTTAGAGCTTACATTTAAACTCTGAAAGCTACGAAACTCCTCATAATAAGGTCCAATTGTGGTATCACACAGTTTTTCTTAAATGGGGGAGGTGCTGCCCCCCCTAAGTGAACCTTAGAAAATATGTGTGAGCATTTGTAGTAGTCATGATGATGGAAGACAGGCATCCCTGAGAACAGGGCTATGGATGTGAACCATTTCATAATACTCAGGATGGTCCTACACAAGGAAGAGCTATCCTATCCCAGATCCCAACAGTGCCCTCTGATGAACACTGACACAAGGAGCACGAGACTGACTCAGAAGACCAGGCTCTGTCTAGTCCTGTGCTTGTTCTTACCAGCTGCATGTTTCTCATTTGTAAATGGGTGGAAACACAAAGCTATTGTGAGGACTAAGTTTCAAATATTTTATCAGACTACCCTTTATGTAATTTGTCTAATCAGCCCAGATGTTTTGGTGGGTCTAACCCTGTACTAGCTCTGGAGGTGGGAGTGGGGATTGTGACCTAGGATGGCCTGTCTGCAGATCCCATCCAATGGCTCAGTGGCTGGCTCATGGGAGGGTATGTGATTATCACTCAGGCCAAGGATAATAAGGCCCCGTGTTTTCACTGAAACTTGTAGGAGAAGAAAAACTATTTTCAAGTTAAATTGGGCCTTGAAAAATCTAAGTCTGAAGCTGTGAGTGGCTACCCCGATGGAGCTTGAGAGCAATGCCTGCCAGGCCAGCATAAGGCAAAGAGATTAGAGAAAAGATGGTGTACATTACTTAGCCCTGAGATAAAGCTATACCCAGGCTTTAAAGATATCCTGGGCATTTAGTTATATGAAAAATACATCCCCTTGTTAGTTAAGCCAAGTCGAATCTCTTACAAAAGAAATAGTCCTGACTTCCATGACTCTTATCTATGTCTGCCTGGAATTAAGGTTACTTGTATCTTTTCCACATGACCCCAAGCTCCCTGGAGAAAGTCATCTTTGATGACTTTGAATCTTCCCAGTGTCTTCCTAGCCCTAGATGCAAGGGTAGTATAAGCTCCTTCCAAGATAGTGATGCACGAATAAAATGGCATATATAAATGAGTTTTGTTGACATTTAATTACCTTGCAAGTTTACCTGTCAAAGATCTCATGAATATTTCCTTCTAAAACCTTTTACCGAGAATTCTAAGTATAATTTAGTGTTTAAGCCAAAGAATCATTCACCCAATTGATTTTCACATTTGTTCCCATTCCAGCTTTGTACTGAAGCAATCTGCCCTCACTATTGTGTCTCTTAATAGTCTCCCTCATTAAACTGAGTTCCTGCAATGGAAAGACCTCTTTTCAGTTTCATTTCTGTGTCCTCAGTGCAGGTGGTAGGTGTTTGGTTGTTTGTATACCCTCACCCTCCTTTCCATTCCTCTCAAAAGCACCTCTTCCCTGAGGTTTCAAGGCTGGATGAATTGCCAGGGAAGTGTATTGCCTCATCCAGAAGGCAATCGTGTAAAGCACCTACTGTGTGCTAGGCATTGCCTCTGGGGATTCATGATCCTGTAATGCACACAGACAAATGAATAGGAAAGTACAATGCATCTGATAAGCATGAGGATTGGGGAATAAACAAGAAGTTCTCAGACTGGAGAGAACAAGTAAACCTTCCTGGAAGAAGTGACATTGAAGCTGAAGCCTAAAGGGTGAGTAGAACCAGGCAATGAACAGGGA
>NW_006159555.1:9413154-9415515 GCF_000334495.1 Tupaia belangeri chinensis | reverse complement strand
TCCCCAGCCAAAGAGAATGGCAAGTGCTACCAGGTTGGTGGCACCAGGAGCAGGTATATTTCAGAAACAGGGAATATACAGATTGGCTACAGTGTGCTTGTAGCTGTGGTACCACTTCAAAAGCTTTGCTTCTGTATCCTCTGGGTCAGGAACCCTTATCTATATTCTAAACAGGCCGTGCCCTTTATTGTCTTATTTGGTAGTTTTCTTGATCATATTGGAAAGCTTTGGGAACGTTCTGAGAACATCGATTAGGTGGGATGGGGCTAGGAACTAATAAACTTATATAATTCGTATTCATCCAGCAATGGACATTGAAGGTGAGCCTCACAGGAAAACACAATCACTATTCTTTGCTCTTATTAATAAGCCACCCCCACCTCCTCCACTTAGGGGAGCCATTCCTGGATTCTCTTTGGGCTGAAACCAAGGGTCTATGACTATGCTGGCAGGTCTTTCTGCCAGAATCTTTTTCAGACTGTGGCGAGAACCCTGGGGGTCTAGGGGCAAAGTCAGAAGTATCTTGGTATATGTATGTATAAAGCTTCATGTTTTACAGGCAAATTTATTTCCCCCATAATACATGCACGTTCATTTTAATAAAAGCAGTGTTTTATATTATTTGCCATTGAATAAAATATTAACTTTAGTGATGTGCTATCTTTAGCCATGAGACTTCTTGTGACTCTGGGCACATTGCCTTGTATACAATCTCACTTTTAGAAACAGAAGCTTTTAGATGATACAGATCTGAGTTACTAGATATGTAACCTGGGGAAGATCATTTTGCCTTTCCAATTTCTTTTTTTTTTTTTTCATCTAAAATACAGGAACAGTGTACTTACATGTCAGAGTTGGTGGGAGGATTAAGTGAAATAAAACATGTGAAACGGCTGGCCCGGAGTATGCACTGAAGCAACGTTACAAGTCTCCTATTATTAGGAACATCTCTGTCAGCTTTGAATGCTGTAATACTGACTCAGCTGATTGAAGAGGTGACCCCATAGGACATTTGCTACCAGAGGGGTTTTGAGGAGAAACAGTAAATGTCACCGTGGGATGACACCGCTTATGACATTAGCTACTGAAAATAAACTGTATGGAATGAGGAGATGTGATATGGTTTTAGGGCTTATCATAATCTGTTTTCCTATTTCTAGGTCTTTCTGAAAAGTGAAAATTGGCAATTGAATGATGCTCAGAGTGTCCCATCTACTGTCTGGGCCATCCTGTCAGGCAGCAGCTGCAGGTGAGTTACTGGCAGAGGGAGCAAGTTAGAGCAGCTGTCCATGTCTTGTTGCTTGACAGCTGTCCCCTCCCCTGGTTCCACTTATTGGTCCTGCCCCTGAAAAAGATTCAGGTCATTGTCACTGCATAGACTAATAAGTGTATGTCAGGGTATATTACAGAAGTCTTAGGAAATTTGCTTCTAAATTCTGAAAATATAAATGAGATGCTCAGATACCAATTAAATTGGACATATTACATATGATTTCAAGCATTAGTATAAAGCTTAATTATTAACTTTAATTTTGGAATATATAACCATTTCTGGGAGAAAAGGTGTTCTAATCCTGTGATAGCTTCTTCTCTGACTCTCCAGGCTTAGTGTCCAGTGGGAGCTGATGGGCAGGTAAGTAAAGAAGAAGGTGATTTAAAAACAAACAAACAAACAAAAGAGTAAAAAACCCCACCAGTGTGGGAGTATGTACAGGAACACAGGTGAGAGAGCCATGTTTTCTGGAGGCTTCAGAAAAGCTTGATAACTAACGTGCTATCTGAGCTCAGGATTCAGATTCAGAAGACTGGGGTGGAGCTCATATTATACACACACATATATAAGTACATGTAATAAAATATTAACAATAATAAATAATAAAAAGGTCTCCAGAGTTTCAGATGCATAGGCAGAGTTGAGTCTTCTGGCAGAATTTTGTATTTCTGTCTTAGAGCATTGTCCCTCTGGGCTGGGAGGCTCTCTGCGGTGGGATCTCTTCTTGTCTGCCCAGCTTCATCTTTGCAGTCATCTGAATTCTGACTACAAGTTCAGGGCTCCTTCTTCTCCCAGGGTGCCTGCCAACTGTGATGAGCAACTGAACACTGCAGAGTTTGCGAGAGCTCCATATTGTGTGTTCTGAAGATGAAAAGATGTCATATGGAGTTTCACTGTCTCCATGCCCTACTACCTGAAGAACTGCTGTGACTGCCTTCCTTTCTAAATGTGTATCTGAATTCTTTTTCAGTTGCATATTTTATCTTTGTTTACTTTTATTTCCCCTGTTTTTTCAAACATATCCTTGAGTCACTTTTCAAATGCAACATGTAAGTTTGTGTACATGTGAATACAAGGATCTCTTTCCC
>NW_006159555.1:9408139-9412851 GCF_000334495.1 Tupaia belangeri chinensis | reverse complement strand
TGTGGACTCCAAAACAATTTCTGTAAAGAGATGGGAGTAGATATTGGGTCATGCTCCATGTAAAATAAGAGAACCCAGAATGGGTGTGTACTCTGGACAGAGCTGAAGTGAAGCAGTTATCTAGCTTCAGGCTGGTACATCTCTGGTTTCTTCTGGCATGCAGTAAATCAAAAAGCTCTGTTTCAGAATTTTTGAATCAGCGGTCCTATTTCTACCACAACTGCTTTGCTTCTAAGTAGGAATCCTTCCATTCAGAAACCCAAGAAGGTGCCCTCCCTCCTCAAGGTCCCTGAGTGTGACTAACCAGCCAACAGGACTCCCATCTAGAGTGTGTGACTGCCCAAGTGTACTGTGTAGACTAACCTTCATTTCTTTTTTTTTAAGTGGCTGTTTTAAGCCTGTGCTGTGGGTGGTTTGGGGAAAAGAGTGAACAGAGGAACAGAGTTTCACTACAAAGACTGGCTGGTCACCTTCATGCATGCCCACAGGGGAGAGTGTAAGCCATCAGCTGGATAAACAAGAGTGGTGATTGTACGTACACTCTGGTGGGTTGAATGGAAGTCACAAGGGAATCACATCTTCTTGCTGTGTATCAGAACACTTTCTGCCTTTAGGGAGATTTACTTAAGAAGATGGATGATGAAAGACATACTTGGTGAGCCCTAGACCAGAACAAGGGAACGCAGCCATACTAGTCCTTGTTAACTGGTGTCACCAAGTCCTGTAATATGGAACTAATCATCTTCGTTTGAGGGTTTGCCTGCTTCCCCAGTCACATACCATGTGCACTAATTGGGGTACTGTTTTGTCTGGATGTAGAGAGAAGCTACTGCTCATTTCTCTGTTGCTGGATTCCTTCCCATAGCTCCACCCAGACCTGCCACTTTTGTTAGCATCTGATTCTTCAGATAGGATTTTTTTTTTCAATTTATTCATATGTTCATGTTTACTGGTTGCAATCTGAGGTTACATACAGGTCTCTTTTATTGGAATTTGACCAATCATATGCACTATTTGGGGCCATCTTTAGTGATGCTCTTACCCCTTTCTTTTTTTTGAAATTTTATTATTATTTTTTGACATTTTTTATTATTATCATAATCTTGTTTATATTACATTGAATCACATATAACTTTACAGTGTATTACGTTTCCTTTTCCAGAAGGAATACCATGCATATCAGTCAATACAAAGACATTAAAATCCCCATCATCATCATCAAATAGCTTTTCATTAGCTCTTACCCCTTTCCAAATCTGTTTTGAGGATATCCGTGATTAAGACATAAAGCCACTCACGCACCATCTACCAGGCACCTCTTCTGTGCCACTTCAGAGCACCCACAAAGGGTAGGTGTTTTCTCCTTTGAGGTGCTCTGTTCCTGTGACTGATGGTTACTCACCTGCACTCCCTTGGCAGAGATACATCCATGTTTATTCCAGATGGCTCTTCCTCCTCAGGCCCCAGGGATCCAGCCATATGTTTGTTTTTTCTCTGCTCTGTAGGTGGTCTTCTTAGGAGCAACGTAAAACAACTCCATGTCAGTTAGCTCTCTCCTGAGGGAGGCCCACAGCAGGCCTGTGAAAAATCTCTTACATCATTTTTGCCCTGCAAACTGAGGGAGCCTTTTATCTTTCTTTTACTCTACTGTTGAAGTAGCTGGCCACCACCTGTAGGCAGGAGGAACACACTAGTTCTCTGTGCTGGTCAAATAGCAGGATATAACTTGTTTCTTAAAAAACTAACCTTTCCTGAATTGAGATGAGGGGAAAGTACAACCTCTGATCTCATCCCTTTAACACAGGTGTGGTGGGAAAACTCTAACACATCAACAGCTTTCCCTAAAAATCCTCTCCTACTTTCCTGGAAGCCCCTTTTACCAGGAATTAAGGAAGTGGGACTCCTATCCCTCTCTTTGGGGAGTGAGGCTCATAGTTCATTTCTCTCCAAATAATCTTCCTCAGAAATCCTTCAGTTACCAGTTATCTTCAAGTGGAAGAGGAGTCTAAGAACTGTATAACTAGTTCTCAGGTACCTTTTTTGGAAATTCTGCACCTACTTTGGCATTTCATTTGGAATATTGTTCTCATTGTCTCTGGACCTGGGCTGAAACTTCCACCCTGTTCCACAAACCTACTGTTTGGTCATTGAGGGTTCAATGAAATAAATATATAAGACAACAAATAACTGCAAAAAAAAAAACTAATAAAATGGAGACAATATTTAAAAAGTGAGGTTAAACCCAATTTATGTGTTGTGATATGGATTACAGGTAAGACATGGGGTGCTTTGAGACAGAGTTTTTAGGCAGCTATGGGTAAGATGGGTTGGAGATAAGAAAGGCTTGAGGCAGTGGCCTTATGCTTGTCCAGATAAGCAAAGAGAAGTCTTCAGCATGTTCAGGGACAACATAGTATGGTTAGCACCCATTTCATCCCAAGTGACAGAGTCAGAGTGTCGTATTATGCCAGTCCTTGAGTTCAAACTCCTTCAGGTCCCTGATATTAGCAGCTGAAATGGCAGCTGTAAAATAAACTTACAGTTTTAAAACTACTATTAATCATCCTGGAATTTCATGCAGGAACTTTCTCTTTTTTTCTTTTTGGAGAGGTTTTTGCTATAGGGCATCTGCGCTCACCACAAAAACAGAGAGAGAGAGAGAGAGAGAAAGTGAGAAATCACCCCCAGGGAGATGGCCACACCCCAATCTCCTCTCCTCCATTCTCCTCTAGGGATCTTGAGCACGCACGCACATGAACTCAGCGTTAGTTTAAACCACCAGGTCCGGGACTCAAACCACAGTCGACTACATAGGAGTCCAGAGACATAGCCATTATGTCAACTGCTGGTCCCTTATGCAGGGACTTTCCAAACTCCCACCAAAAGCTAGAGGGAAGCCAGGTGGGCAACAGTCCTGTCAGTCTGCCCACCTTTTTCGAGAGCAGCGCCCTGCTATTTGCTTCATGAAATGGGGAATTCCATGTCTGATTTCACTGGAGTAGAAAGGGGATTCTGCTGTGATAAAACATCTGAAAGCCACTGAGCCAGATCAGTCAAATTCATAGCTGGGATGAGTACTCATTATTCTAAATATGCGTCGTCTGGTACTACTACTGTTACTACCAGTCACCATTTAGTCAGTGCTTCTAAAATGGTAGGGTACTTTCCTGACGTTAACTCTAATATTCACAACTCACCAAAAGAGGTAATAATATTCTTTATTGTGATTCAGAGAGATTAAGTTACTTTTCCAAGCTCACAGAGCCATATTTAAACTATGTGGGTGAGTTTGTTAAGACCAAGACTTACAAAGTATTGACGAGACTCCTGGTAGGCATATGGCGTGGTATGTGTTCTGTGGAAGCAGAGATGGTCTGACACCATTGTGATAGGAAACTACCAAGGTGGAACCATGTGGTGCTCCCTGAAGAATGGGGCCCCACGGGAAGGCAAAGGGGCTGCTACAGAGCTCCCTCTTTCTGTGTAGGCTTGTGCTAGCCCAGGCCCCAAGTGGTTTATATCAGAGGAGATGTAGGTAGTAATGGAATGGGTAGATTTAGGCAGTAGAGGATAATGCAAATGCAAGTGGAGACTGCCATGCCAATGTCCATGATGTGGATTCCCCCGCCCCCATATCTGGGAATGATTTATTTCTGAAATAAACAGCTGGCCTTTGTTAATGTTTTCACTTTGACTTTCATGGAAAACTCATTTTCACACAAGATAGCCTCGCAAAGGCCATTTTTCAGTATGACAAGATGTCCCCCAGATGGGAGAAAGAGTCCCACCCTGGTGGCTAGGACTCCTCAGGGGTGGCTCTTCATACAATTGTCCTCAGGCAGCCAAGGCTGAAGGAATCAACCCCTCCTTGCCTGGAGCCTGGGGGTGGGGACAGATAAGAGGACCAGGTGTTTCCAGCAGCCTATTGCCGAGTGTGCAGAAATGGGCTCCCTGTTGAGCCTCTCCTGTTCCAGTGACTGGAGGGTCTCATTAGCCTGTGCACACTAATGGGTTTCTGTGGGGACAGCAATGTCCTTGGGGATGAGGAGGCTGGAGAGAAACTGGAAAAGCTAATGGAGTTTTCCAGATTTCATGGAGTGTGGTTTGAATTTATCCCTCCCTCCCAGTGTAATCCCAGCTGCTTTAACAGCTTTTTTGTGTTCAGGTTTTTTGTTTTTTTTCTTCTGGAAGCTCTGACAACAGGGCATTTTGACTTTATTATTAAGAATGTGGACCTAGACATAGTGTGTTAAGAAAAAAAGAAATGACTACAGATGGAAAGCTGGGAAAGAATAACTAAACGCCTACAACAAGGAAACCAACAAAATGTGCTAACTTATACAGAAAGAGTACCGGTCAGCAGTTTCCATCACTGAAATATATCAAGCTGTCAGGGAGGCATGCAGACCTCCCACTGGTAAAGCCCCCAGGGTCCCTTTCATCTCTGGCTACCCCCTCTCCCTTCTTTCCTTTCCCACCAACCCCAAGAGGTTTTTAAAGAGACATCCTTTTTGAAGCATAGTTCCCTTTCCAGGGTTCTGTCCCTTTTATTAAAGAAGGTGGAGCTTATTACTTCTGCTTCTTGCACAAAGAGCCACCTTCAGCACCTTAGCTTGAACACTATTTAAATTGGACCATTGGCTGTTGTTGCACCATTTCTTTTTTTTTTTTTTTTTTTTTTTTTTTAATATTAAAAAAATCTTTTTTTTTTT
>NW_006159555.1:9395156-9407783 GCF_000334495.1 Tupaia belangeri chinensis | reverse complement strand
TGGACCATTGGCTGTTGTTGCACAATTTTTTTTTTTTTTTTTTTTTTGCTTTGTTATAAATTCAAAACAGTCTATTTATTTGAGATAACCTCTCCCTCCTCAGTTATAAGGTAAAATTCCATGATAGTTTTAGGATAAGACATCTAGCTGCGCTGGCCACACAGGCACAACTAGTGAGGAAGGTGTGTGTGTGTTGGGAGGGGGAGGATATTGCAGAATTGGAGGTAGGGTTTTAGATGTTTAGCTGGCAAGCAGGACTACAAGACTTCAAAGAACAAATGTAGTGTAGGCTAGCACCGTGGTTTTGGGTCATCCTCCCATTCACTCAAGACCCTAGCTAGAGATGGCTATATGCTTGGTAAGGAGGACATCAGCCTATGAGAAGAAGCCTGTCTAGATTTGGAAGTAAATGACTCAGAGGCAGGGTTTTGTTCTTCATCAGATACTTACAGAGCCTTAACACATGTCTGAGCACTTTGCATACCTGCTTTAATTTAATCCTAGCCTAGAGAGACTACTTAAAGGCAAAGAGACTAAGGTTCTGAGAGACTAACCTGCTTGTCCAAGATTACAGAGCTAAGTAAGAGCTGGGATTAGAATTTGAACCTGGTACCTATGACTCAAATCCAGGGCTCTATCTAGCCAGGCCATACTACCCTGTTCCTAGCTACCTTTCCTAGCTCCCTAGTAGTCTTCATATAAATAGCATACACCTACTTACTTGGTTATTTACCCTATGTCTTATTTGGTTCTTCTTTTCCTGTCATTTCCAGGGAATTCTTCTTCTTTCAGAAAATAAATAACAATATCTAAGACTGCCTAAGCAGAATTTCCAATGTCATCTTGGATCATGGAGCATCCCACTTATAAGACATTCTTTAACATAAGTCCTAGCCATCTCCATAGTCTGATAAGTTACTAAGTATGGATTTTCAGTCCCTATGGTCTTTGTTTCTATGATTTAAGTTATTCTCTATTTCTTTGTTTCCCAGAAGAAAATTCCATCTTGGTTAATTTTAAGTAAGGTTATTTATTTCAGTCTTACACTTAATTCAAGATTTTGTCTCCCCTGCCCCCACCACAGCCCCAGATTCATGACATATAAGACCCAAATGTCTTACATAGTATAGTGTCAATGACAAGTGGATCAGGCACATGGGTGTTGGTACCTTTCCATCCTGGTCTTCACTAAGATTTACAGAACTCCTCCTTGTGTACAAGCATTTCTGTCTCACCATAGTGGCATTTTCTGAAGCACCAAGTTTCTGCTTGACTTCTAGCCATGTAATCTTTTCCACTTCTACTGTGTTATCCCTGAACCCGCACTTTAATATCCCTTTAGGTCAGCTTTCTCTTTTCCTCAGTAAAATTTCCCCATACTTCTCTGGCATGCAAAGAAGATTTACTACTCCCCATACCTTTCTAATTAGTGAGAAATGCACTGGGGCATTTTAAGTCTTTGTTTCAACACCATCTGCAACCACCTCTGCCCAATTGCTGCCCTACTGTGGTGGCAAGACATTTTATGAAGTTGAAACTACTCAAGTCCTGGTGGGATTCAGGGCAAAGAGTTCTTCAAACATTCTCTCTTGTTTGGGAAGTTCTTTTGTTTCTTCACCTAAAGCAATTCTTAGGGAAGAGGGATCATATCAGAGAACAAGAACCTTACCTAGCCTCTTATTCTTTGTTTCCTTCTAACTCTTCTCCAACTTCAGTTCAGAGAAACTTATAAAATCTTTCCTCATGCATCATGGGAAGAAAGCTGGTTCTTCGAATATCCTTCTCAATAGATCATGGTCAGTGTTAACCTTCCCTCTTGACAGTGGTGGCCCAGTGAATGAAAGAGGAAAGGGCAACAGATAACAATGAAATATATTTGTTGGATGCTAAAGGATAATAGTTACAATTCAAAAAATTATTCTGTTTCAGTAAATTAGCTTAAACATAGGAGGCAATACCAGCAAGTATTTTTATAGTATCTACTATGTGCTAGGCACAAGGCACTGTCAATACAATTCAGGGCTAGTAGATGGAACAGAGGTTAAAGTGGCTGGATCCCACATGACTGTATGGTTCAAATCCTGGACCCAGTGGCTTGAAAAATCACACCAGGTATGTGTGTGTGTGTGTGTACCCCAAATCCAAAGAGGAGAATGGAGGAAAAGGGATTGCAGCATGGCCATTCCCTTAGGGGTGATTTCTTACTTTCTTTATTTTTCTCTGTCTCTCTCTGGTAAGTGCATGTGCCCTATAACAAAAAAACAACAACAACAAAAAAAAACTCTAACAATTCATTTATCTCTTAGATGTATTTTTATTATTATTTACTATTATTATCATCTCTTTTTTTCTAGTCGGGGAGGAACTAAGGCAGAATGAGGTTAAACAATTTACCTGAGGTGGCTCATGTAGTAACCATTGAAACCACAAATAAGATCCAGGCATTGTGCCTTCAGTGCTTTTAACTGCTATGTGGCCTCACTGTTTACATATATAAATAATGGATTGTTCTTCCTTGGGACTTGGGCTGAGGCTGCTTGCACTGCCTTAGTTCACTTCTGCATTACCAACAAAAATGTCTGAAACTAGGTGATTCTTAAGAATAAAGGTTTATTCAGTTTACAGTCTGGAGAGCCAAGGTCCAAGGGCCAACTGCTGGTGAGGCTACAACATGGCAGAGGATGGGATCTTAAGCAGAGCTGCTGCCCATACGTTTCTGCCTGTTCTGGTCTTCTTTTCCTTTTTATAAACTCACCAGAACTTGGTCACTGGGCTCCCACCATAATGACCTTATCACATTCAAAGACCCTACTTTGGAACATCACAAGGTGATTATGTTTTCATTTAACACCCTTATGGAGGTGTTGGGACAATCAAGTCCCAACACATGAATTTTGAGAAGATTTTGGGACTGTATCATTCACTTTTGCAGTGCTCTGGAGATTGGAAGAGAAAGAGGATGGCATGTTTTCCACTAAAAACTTAGGCTTGCTCACTTCCCACCCTCTTTCCCTTCTTCATGAACAGGCTGTATGTCCTTAGTTATGGTACCTCTTCTCACCCACACTGGACCTAAAATCATTTGTCTAATCTGGTAAAAAATAAAGGGTGCCCTAGAGTGAGCCAATGCTGAGCCTCTGAAGGTATGTGTATATGTGCTTGTATATGACACGTGTGTATAACTGGGAAGTTTCAGACTGACAAAATGGTGAATGTAAAGACTATTCTTGGGGTCCACAGGAAGTATCTATTTCATGATCATTGTATTCTACATAACATACTGAACACAATGTGGTAACAATGCAAACTAAAATTAGCTGTATTTTTTCTTTTTCTTTCTTTTTTTTGTTTTTATAAATAAACAGTATGAACTAAAACACTGTCAGAATCTTTTCTCTGCATTGATTAGAGTTTGTAAGGGGCAAGTGACCCCAGTGACTGTTATGACACATGTCTTGTACGAGTTCCTCTTCCACTTTCTCCCCAGGCACACAGCAAAATTCTCTTTTCTCTCTAACATGAAATAGAGAAATTTCTGGTGACATTTTGCAATATGGTATGACAACTGGTGAATTTGGGAAGTGATGATGTAATGGAATTAGGTGAAACTGCTGAAATTAAAATTTTTCCCCATGGAATTCTGAAACCATTTCATTTTCGGTGATTCTGCAGAAATAACATGAAACAAAATTAGCCTTTCCCATTAATTGGAGAAATAGAAACTTATGTTTATCTAGTTGTTATGACATGCAAAATAGTGTCTCATGGCTTAGAATTAGAAGGGAGTCAGAAGAAATTTTGCCTCTTCATTGGAATTCTTGAAAAACTCTCAAATTAAGGAAGAAAATGCAAATGGACCTTAGAGAATTGTGTAGGGGAGAATTTCCAGGAAGTGAAGGATTGAGGCTACTGGAGTGGTATCCCTGTATTAGTAACAAAGAATTAGAACAAAAATAATGTTGCTCCAAGCACTCTCTCACATCTTTAGAGACATGATTGAGCTGAGCACTGAGAACATTTAAGCATGAGAAACATCGAATTTCGGACTTAACCTCTTATTACAAACTCGAGTTCTGTGTGTCTCACTCAGGCCAATTGCCACCCACAAAAGCTCTTAAATTTTTTTCTGTATTAGTGGCACTCATTTTTTCTTCTCCCCAGGCATGCATCCCTGACTCAAAGCTCCAGCCAAGCTAGATCAGTTTTCTCTTGTGTCTTCAGAATAGAAGCAGCTTGAACCATCCTACTCTCCTCCATCCTACTTTCAACCTGGTTTCTACATCTTAAGTCTTTGTGATAACACTCATAGGGTCCAACTAGAGAGGAAAGCCCACTGTGGACAGCTAACATTTGGTCTATCCTTCCTGGCATAGCTAGCCCTGTAGGTAACCATAGGCATAGAGATAGGAAAGAGACCAAGTTCCTCCAAAGATTTTATCAGAAGAAAACTAGTTTAAACCAAAAACAGTATTCTTGGAGCTAAGAAACTTGGCAAGAATCCTTTGAAAATGGAAGAGAAATGGGTTTGAGAGATTGAGTTATTATGGTGTGGGGGGGTGCTAAGTGGATATCTGTGACTCTTCTGACCAGCAGATAGTCACCGAAAGGGTGCAAGACACAGAGATCTGAGTCAAGAGGGAGAAGGAGAGGCCATATCAGGTATACGCCTGCTAAGCCTCTCTCGTCCTCCATATTTATGAAGGCAATGGAGGAAGGAAAGTTATTTTTTAGAGAAAGTTGTTTTTTAGAGAATTAGAAAAATGGGATTTCCAGAACATGTTGGTTTCAGTATCAATTGAGGGTTAAGACTAAATGATGCCAGAGGCTAGACAGAACACCTTGGAATCTGGAAAAATTTATCAGGTCACACACTCATCTAATGGCTTCCTGCTGTTTGCAAGTAGGAAGACAGGTTTCAGTCTCCTGCTGTTTGCAAGCAGGAAGGACACATTCCCTGAGCATGTGTTCATTCATTCACTCAAGTCCATAGACCCATGCTGTGCTGGAAGCATGGTGTTCCTGTTGTTCTCTAACCTAGTTACGAAAATAAAAGTTTTAGTTACATTCAAATTAATACTTAATTAGATATAGAACAGAAGTCTTAGACTAGAATACAGAGGGCCCTTGAAATTGAACATAATAAGTGCATGCATGTGTGTGTGTGTGTGTGTGTGTGTGTCTGAGTGTGAGTTTGTGTGCAAACATTTTTTAGGAAAAAGAATCTATATCTTCCACTGGATTCTCAAAGATGTCTGCAGCATCTTTCCTACCTCCACTGTTACCAGAATTAAAAATCGAGGACTGAGAGGGATCACAAAATTTTGAGCTAAAAGAAGTCTTGAACATTATTGAGTTTGTTTCTGTTTTCCTCTTAATTTTTCTGATGTAAAAATTAGAGTCTAGTTAACATGAATTGTTTCATAAATACTGGAGTCCTCTAGGCCTTTTATCTCTGAAACACTTTTTAGATGGGTCTTGGAAAAGGCATCATGATAACATCAAGTAGGGCTAAGTGATGGGATGATCATCCAGTCCACCCGCATGTGCTAGAAGGACTGATGAGGAGGTGGCAGGCACACTATAGTTCTCTGACATCGTCGTGTCTCATATGAAGCACAAAGATAGGTCTTCATGGTTCAGACCTTCAAGTCCTTCCACATCCAAGGGAACTGGTGAGATTTGCACATATGAGAAGAGCCTGACAGGGTTCCATAAATGACTTTACTGTGATGATGTTCATAGCTCAACCTTCCCCTAAACATTTATATCTTTCTTTAACTTTTTCTGCTTAAATTAGCCCAATGATGCATAATTCAAGATGATTATGGTTTGCAAAATCCCATTCGTTCAACACAAATAATTGAAAAAAGAAATAAGCTTGACACTTAGCACCCTTCACTGCAGCTGGGTTCACTCCTCCCAAGTTGAATATTTTCATTCAGTCAATGGAAGTTGTATCTCAGGAACAGGGTGAGAAAAAACACAGAATTTCCATATAACATTTCTCCTCAGTGAAACAGTGAGCAGAACAGCCAGTTGATTCAACAGATAAGTCAGAAATGAGGCCATTTGGTTAAGAAGCAGAGTATAAAGAAATCTGGCAGCCATAGGCTGTAAGGATGGAGGCAAGGGGAGAAGTTAAGGACGATGCTTAAGCTTCTGATTTGGTGATTAGGTCACACAGAAGAAAAAGCTTTCAGGAGAAATAAACAAGACCCATTTTAACAAGACCCAGGCAGAGAATTTTATGTGTAGTTCAACATGAGGGTCTTTAACTCAGAGAGGATTGGAGTGGAGGTATAATTTGGGAGTCATTATCATACCTACAGTTTACACACCTACTGAAAGGTAGAGAAGAGAGTTTCCAAAAGGAGATCAGAGAAGGATGCCACGTATCTCAGGTAAGTCAAGTATGAGTCAACTGGTTCTTGGCTTAAACAATGAAGAAGTCATTGATGACATTAGGACAAGCAGTTTCAATGGATCTGAAGGGCAGACACCAAATCATACTTGATGAAGAACTGGATAAATAGCAAAGAAGTGGCAAAACCAAATGGTGAACTCTCCAAAGGCATGTATAAAAGAAGGGAAGGGCCAGTTCATGGCACAGTTACAACAGCTGGATTCCATATGGCTGACCACGTGGTTCAAGTCCTGAGCCTGGGGGCTTGACAAACACACTATGGATGTGTAAGTATGTATCCCAAATCCTGAGATAAGGGAGATATGGAGAAGTGATTGCATTGTGACCATTCCCGATAGGGATGGGGTGCTTTCATATCCCCACCCCTCTTCTCTCTCCAACATGCACACAGGCTCTGTGACATAATTTTTTAAAAAATAAAAAGGGAAATAAATCAAGATTGATAGCTTGAGGAGACATGCAGGATGGTGGGAGTTTTGTTTATTATTTTTCAGGTTTGAAGAGACTCGAACATGATTAAGTGATGGTGAGAAGAAACCAGAAGGAGAGAGAAGTGGGAGAAATAAGAAAACAAATGAATCATCAATGGAATAAATTTCTGTTTGGAGATGGGGAATAGTAAATTCAAGAGTACTGTGGTATGCTCCAAGACACCAAGAAAGGCAGGATATGAATGTTGATAACTTGTAAATGGGAGGTGGGCAACTGCAGAAGCTCATGCCTGGCTATCTTGATTTTTATCAGAATAGCAGAGGCATTTGAATGGATAAGGGAGATATAAGAGTGGCAAAAGTTTGGATCGACCATGAAGAGGGGGACATGGAATCTGAACAGGGACATATGTAAGGATGACTAGAAACACTTGAGGCGTGGGACCAGTGGTTGGCGTAATGGCTATGTCGCTGGACTCCCATGTAGTCGACCACGGTTCGCGTCCCGGATCCGGTGGCTTAAAACTCACTCTGGGTGCATGTGAGTGCATGCCCAAGATCCAGAGAGGAGAATGGAGGAGAAGGGATTGCAGCGTGGCCATCCCCCTGGGGGTGATTTCTCACTTCTGTCTTTCTCTGTCTTTCTGATGAACGCACACAGGGTATAGCAAAAATCTCTCAAAAAAAAAAATAAGAAAGGGATCAGCAGTTAGCATAATGGCTATGTCGCTGGACTCCCATGTAGTCGACCACGGTTCGCGTCCCGGATCCGGTGGCTTAAAACTCACTCTGGGTGCATGTGAGTGCATGCCCAAGATCCCAAGAGGAGAATGGAGGAGAAGGGATTGTGGCGTAACCATCCCCCCTGGGGGATGATTTCTCGCTTTCTGTCTCTCTGTCTCTCTCTGTCTTTCTGGCGAGCACACATGCCCTGTAGCAAAAACCTCTCCCAAAAAAGAAAAAAAGAAACACTTGAAGCCCATATGAAATCGGAAGTCTTAAATGTACTAAGGGTCTTCAAAAAGTTCACTAAAAATATGTATTATGCAGATTTTTGCACTAAAACTCATTCTTTAATTCATTTTTCTATAAACTTTTTTTAACGTTTTGCCAAGGTGTGTGTGCTCACCAGAAAGAGAGACAGAGACAGAGAGACAGAGATAGACAGAGAGAGGAGAAATTATCCCCTGGGGGATAATTTCCTTTCCTCCAATCTCCTCTTAGGATTTTGGGCAGGCATGCATAAATGCCCGGTGTAATTTTTAAGCCACTGGGTCCAGGACTCTAACCACAATTGGCCATGAGGGAGTCTAACACCCCAAGCACCACCCCACCTGCTGGCCCCTCTACAAACTTCTTAGTATCCCTAGATATATAGTAGCACCAATCCATTAGATATATTTCTCTAACTTTTGGGTACCAGTGTGTGAAGTTGGAGAAGTTAGATATGTTTGGGTTAATTCAGGGCTGGGAATTTACAAGGCAGGGGTAATAAAAGGGCAAAGGAATAAGGAAGGTGGGATTTCTTTTTCTTTTCTATCCTTCCTTTCTTTCTCTCTTTTTAAAATAATTTTATTATTTTTTTTCTGCTACAGGATGCATTTGCTCACCAGAGAGAGACAGAGAGGAAGAGAAGAGAGCATCCCCTTCTCCTCCACCTCATTCTCTTTTCACAATTATAGGCATGCATACACACACACCATGCCGCCAGTCTGGGACTGAAACTGTGTGGTTGGCCACATGGGATCCAGCTACCTTTACCACCAAGCCAGTTGATCCAGAAGCTGGATTTTCTAGGTAGGAAATAGTTGAGATGATGAACAATGGGAACTGTGCAGGAAAAAAGAAGAAAATGAGTCAAAAAGGGACTGATATAAAATGAGGTTGGGGTCAATGGAGTACACAGGCTCCTGAACATCTTTAAGATCAAAGAACGAGTAATGTCAGGAAGGTCTGGAAGGACAGGACAGTGTAGTCAGAGAATGCCTAGACTAAAACGTGTTTTTCAAAACACTTTACATCTATTTCCACATTGCACTATAAATTTTTAAAATACATTAGAGGTGAAAATACAAATGTTTGGTAAATTATTTATTTTATATGATCCGTACCTTTGGCTCTCTTTCACATGATAATACCATTTTCTTTATATTGAAATAGAAAAATGCAGATCAGGTCTTAGGAGTATTTCATCTTTAATGTTTTACCATTTTATACGTACAATGATATTATTATTATTTTAAATATAAGCTCTTCGGAAAGAAAACAACATCCTCAATTTCAGCAGTTCCAGCAACTGCTATAAGCAAAAGCAAGCCTTAACACATGTCCCTCCTTTGGCTTTGTCCTTTCCTTTAAATTTAACTTGATTATACAAAAAATGTAACCTATAAAGCTCAAGTGGACAGATCGCATCAATAGAGCCCACATGACAGTGACTAATAGTAACAAAGTGGACCCATGGGATGACGAGGACTATCAGGGAGGCTGTGCACACCATTGTGACCTAGATTAGAAGCTGAGCTGGAAACCTAGTCAAATATGTACAGGTTAGATGTGCGTCACACTTCAACAAAGTGCAATTTGCCTTTGTTCCATTTAAGCCAACTTTAGCTGTACTTTCAGAAGAGATATTGAGAATTAAATGTGTATATAGTTTAAATATAGTCCAGAAGAAAAATAAATATTTTATATTTTATGTTTAATTTTGCTAAAATATGGTTTAACATGTGTGCAGATTAGATGAAAACGCCAGCGGAATTATGAGGGATGGATTGGAGTCTCATTTGCAGAGAAATTTACCGTAAGAGGTTTTATTAGTCAGTGGGACCAGATTGTGTCTTAAGAATACTATCCAATTACCTTCTTACTGAATAGAATAAAGATGGAGTTCACACTTGCGTAGTGACTACCAGGGTTTAGGAAAAGAATAGCAAGAGAAAACAAATGAACAAAACCAAGGGCAAAGATACAGCTGGTAAGAAGACTCTTGTCCTTTGGAAGTACAGGCCTACAAGATTAAATGTAGAGCTTGCCCCTGGGCCCATAGGAAGTGCTTAGTTACATGGCAGGTCTGTACTCATCCTCCTCCCTGTGGCGGAGATTTTGATGCTGGTTGCCACATCTCATGACTCAGCGTCATCTAATTTCTTCACTCTTAGTCCATGCTCATTGAACCACCTGCTAGTGGTAATTTTCCATCTATGTAGACTTTTCTAAAAAAAAAGAGCAACTCCCTGACATGCTGACATGAATATTCCAGTTTGCTGAGCAGTTTTGACTTTCCTTGTAATTAATGAAATAACATTGTAGTTTATTTACCAGTCTCTTATGAGATGGCTAATTAGGGCGAGTTGCTGCCTGTATTCTGACAAATTTGGGAAGGAAAATGTGAGTTTCTCCACCTTTAAGAAGATGAATAGACCTGAATCCTGTTAAAGCACTGCCACTTAGAGAAGCCCCATGTGACCTACTGTCAACATCTGTCTTTGATGTCTTTTCCAGTTCAACAAATGCTGTGCATGACTTCTCAGATCATACACTGTTACCTGTTACCCCTTATTTTGGTTTCAGAGCCAAGAATTTCATGAAGTTGCCTGTAATCAAATATCTTCGACCTGGGTGCAGGACCTTGTGGTGTAGCTGTGCAACTCCAACTTCAGTCTTAGCTAGACTGCTTGTGCAAATGTGTATTCCAGGCTTCCCGTAGAGACCCTTCCCCAGTAGGCTGGCGTAGGACCTGGAATCTGCATTTTTAGCATAAGTAATTCCGACACCTGTAATTGACAGACCACAATTTGAGAAACAGTTTTAGATTGGTGTGCTAGCCTATTTGTGACTACAGGTTCTAATACATACAAGTTCTAATCCACAGGGATATTTTTCACTTCTGAGAGCTATAGGTTCCTATCTTTGACCAAAATGAAGTTTTAAGTGCTCAGAAGAAGGGAAGTGAGGGAAAATGAAGCTAAGTGTAGAGTTAAAAAGGACAGAAAGAAATGATGGTGGCTCTAGAAAGAAGCTGGAAGATGCTCTGCAGGAACTCAAGCTGTTCTACCAAGGAGCTGATTCTGGCCATGGGATGAGACTATTTTGTGTGCCTGACAAATTGGACCTGTTGCCACACTCCCTTGCACGAAAGCATATTTCAGGTTTAAGTATGTTTAATTTGACAAATTTGGCAAAGACTTTCTGAGATCAGGTTGGTAACACGTTATGTTGTAAATATGTATATAGCAACAGGACTTTTTTTCTCTTGTCCTAGAGGCCAACAAAATTGGAAATCTGCATCCGGACCTAGTACTAGAAATCTTGATTGACTGGGCCTTGGCAGTCTGATCCAGAGAATCATAGAATGCTAGAATTAGGGTTAATTCTCAGAGTCTGGTTGAGCCCCTTAGGATGCAGAAACTGAAGCAGAGGAAGGATGTATGACTCGCCAAAGTCAAATAGCCTCTTAGAGCAAGAGGTCAGACTAAAGTAGGTCCCTGACATCAGTGCAGGGCACCCCACTGCCTAATTCCGAACCATGATTAGGAGATTCTCCAAGATCCCCAAGTGCCTTCTGAATCAGCACACAACCAAGTATATGTGTTGATTTGGTAACTGTTGAAGCGTATTTTATCTTACAGGTAATGAACACTATCAACTGCTTTGCATTTGGGTTTTGTCCATTTCACACTACCTAATTCCTCACTGCCTAAAGCACCCAATTTGTGTGTGTGTGTAATTCTTACCAGCGATACTTCTAAGGTAGCATCTCTCCTAAACTAAGTACAATCGCCATCTAGCGGCTGGAAGACAGCAACGTAATTTCCTGCAAAATCTTCCTATGGAGGTCAAATGGAATGGGAGGATTTACATGACCTGGAAGAGAACTCTGGATCATCATATCACCTTCACGTGACAAGTGAGGAAAAGGAGGCTTATGCGTATGTGATCAGTGAGTGGTCCTCGGAGACTAGTTTCACGTCTCCAGCCTCCACTGTTTCTCTCCATGGTGCTGCCACCAGGCTAAAGCAGTTTCACAAAAAAGAGGCTCTATCAATGTGGTGTTGGTTGGAGGCCTGCTCTAGTAGAGTTAGCTGAATAGAGTGCTGTGGCTTTGGCTAGTGGCGATACTTTCTGCCTCCCCTTCAGCCGCACAATTTTGCACCCTTTCAGGTTAAGTATCTCTTGCCCAAAGTATTTTTGTGTTCAGAGTGAATTTCCTGGCAGGGAACAAATCTAGGCATCCCCTGCCAGAGTACAGTAAGCATCTAGGGCCTCAGCCCCTTCTATTTATAAAACCTTGCAGTGGTGCCAGGCAGCTCCAAAGAGGATGCTTGGGGTAAAGCTCAGAAGAGGCCAACAAGGGACCACTCCACAGGGGATGGGAATGGTCACAGGTTTGGGGAGGCTACACATGGACAGGGTACCAGAGTGAAAGGCGGTGGGTGGAAGTTTTCTTTGTATTACAAACCAGCAGAGGATTTTTTTTCCCCCTCAAGTCCCTGGAAGAAAATTGAGACAGGGAAGGTGACAGGCAGAGGCAGGTTTCTCATTCTGGGGTCTATAAATGAACTTCGAAAGGGGGTTGGGTTCTGAAACTCCTAGAATTCACACTAAATTGTACAAATTTTGTGTTTTTGCATTTTTAACAGAAGTTCTCTTTTATCTGTTCTTCATGGTAATCCCTGACCCAAACATGGGGATGAATCAATTTCTCATCTTTTTTTTTTTTGGAGAGATTTTTTTCGCTATAGGGCACGTGCGCTCGCCAGACAGACAGAG
>NW_006159555.1:9391511-9394868 GCF_000334495.1 Tupaia belangeri chinensis | reverse complement strand
TCTTGGGCATGCACTCACACGCGCCCGGTGTGAGTTTTAAGCCCCCGGTTCCGGGACGCGAACTGCAGTCGACTACGTGGGAGTCCAGTGACATAGCCATTACGCTAACTGCTGGTTCCCTCAATCTCTCATCTTATTATTGAAGAGAAGACACAGCCACAATTGTCATCTTTTCTTGCTATCCTTCTCACTCAGACCTGATGTCATTTTCAAAAAGATATGTGCACATGAAAAACAAGTGTATAAGTAAATCCTACTTTATTTTATAATGGAAACATATTTAAGTTCTAAACTGAGACATGCAGAAAATATATCTTTCTTTTACTTTTTTAAAAAGACTTTTACCATAGGGCACATGTGCTCACCAAAGAAACAGAGATAGTGAGAGGGAAAGTGAGAAATCACTCCTCACCGCCAGCCCAGGAAGAATGGCCACACTGCAAACCCTCCTCCTCCATTCTCTTCCTGGGATTTTAGGCATGCACGCACACACACCTGGCATGATTATCAAGCTACCAGCTCCAGGACCTGAACTGTAGTTGGCCATGTGGGAGTGCAGTGACTTAACCACCACGGCACCTACTGGCCTCTTTCTTTTGCTTTCCTTAAAAAATTTTTTTTGGAATTATTTCATTTAACTTTATTTATTTATTTATTTATTTTAATCTGACCACAGAAGGACAGATGAGAGAGAAAGAGAGAAAGAGACAGAAAGAGAGAAAGAGAAAGAGGCAGAAAGTGAGAAAGCAAGCTGCCAGGTGCAGGACTAGAACTGTAGATGGCCATGTGAGAGTCCAGTTAAGAACCACCATGCCACCCACCAGCCTCTCTTTGCTTTTATCAGTTCTTGCTAAAGTTGAAATTAATTTCTATTGGGAGCCCCTGTTCTATTCATGTGGCAGAGACTTAATCTCAATGTTAAGGATTTTTCTATTCTTTTTTTTTTTAAAGAATTATTGACTTAATTTTATTTATTATTGTTATTATTTTTAAGTTTGCTATAGGGCATATGCACTCATCAGAGAGAGATAGAGAGACAAAGTGAAATAGCAAGCCACAAGGTCTTGAACCACAGTTGGCCATGTGGGAGCCCAGTGCCTTAACCACCACACCACCTGGTGGCCCCTCTATTATTCTTTCCACCTTCTACCTCAAGGGATTATGTCTCAATTCTGAAGTGCTTACCGAAGACTGGAGCACCTATATGGAATCAAGGGGATGAGTATACAGATTGAGTATCCCTTCTCCAAAATGCTTAGGACAAGAACTGTTTTGGATTTTGGAATATTAGCACATGCATAATAAAATATCTTGAACATGTGATCCAAGTCTAAATGGGAAATTTACTGATGTTTCATACACATAGCCTGAAGAGAGTTTTATGCAACATTTTTGTATTACAGCATTTTGACTGTGACCAGTCATATGAGGTCAGATGTGGAATTTTCCAGTTGTGGCATTATGATGACACTCAGAAAGTTTGGATTTGGGAGCAATCAGATTTCAAATTTTCGGATTAGGGATGCTTAGCCTGGATTAGGAAACATTTTGTTCTCTGTGCCATTTGTCCACAAAGGCATCTGCTGTGATCCATCCTTCAGCACATTCACATTTTGGTCCTCGGCCGTGAGACCACATGTGTCACACTGAGCTGTCTGTCTTCTAGTCCTGGCTTTGGCAGACCTCCCCTCTCTCTTCATGACGTGTCACGTGGCTTTGCCTGCCTAAGCCAATGCGTCATGGTCTTGTTTCCTACCTAGAACCCTTTGATCCAGGAAAGAAGATACAGGGCTTTTCTCTTGGAGATGCAAAGTTGTCAATCTTCCAATTTATTATTAGGTTATCAGGAAAGTCATGATGCATTTTTGTATAGAAAAACAGAAAAATACATCATGACTTTCCTGACAACCTAATCTTTTTAAATAAGAGGCTGGAAAGTTTCACTTTATGTAAATCTTTCTGATTTGAAACGTTGAAACTTAATTTATTTTGAAAAACTTGTGAGTCAAGCAAAACATGTCTGTAGCCCAACTTTGTGCCAAGGCCACCATTTTGCAGCCCCTGCCTTAAAGGTTTATAATTATAGAAACCGAAGTATGGAAGCACCCTTTTTCCCGTTTTCAGTTGTGTCATATCCCCTCCTGAGCACAGAATTGTCTACCTACTTGAGCAGGAGAGGAGATATCTGGGAGGCAAACCATTAGTAAAAAGCTCTAAGGTATTCTTCTATATTTTAATATTGAGTTGTAAAGACAGGTTCTACATTTTAAAATATGAGTTTCTAGGGGACCAGCAGGTGACTGACAGTGGTTTGAGTCCTGGACTCAGCAGCCTTTAAAATCATGCCAGGTATGTGTGCATGTATGCTCAAAATCCTGAGAGAAAAATGGTGGAGAAGGAATTGAGGCATGGTCATCCTTCCTGGACAGTGATTTCTCACTTTCCCTCTCTCTGTCTCTCATCAGTGAGCAGACAAACCCTATGACAAAAACTCTAAAAAAGAAAAGAAAAGAAAAGTGTCTAGACCAGCAGCTGTGGTAGACCAGCAGGCAGTAGAGCACCCCTGTGTGATACCAAAGCCACATAGGAGAACTGGATTTAGATCCTGGGTTGACACAAACATGCAGGCATGCCTGTGTAGGCCCATGATCTTGACTGCCTAGGAGGCTGCAGGGGAGATCATTAGGGTGTTGCAAGACCCTATCAAGAGTACCTCTCTCTCCCATAAAAAAAAAGAAATTAGAAAAAAAAATCTATACCCAGGAAGATAGTCTTATGATTGTATTAGGTTGTTGGAAAAGTCATAATGTATTTTTTTTCTATGCAAAAATGTGGGACCAACAGTTAGCGTAATGACTATGTCGCTTGACTCCCATGTAGTCGACCGCAGTTCGCGTCCCGGGCCCGGTGGCTTGAAACTCATGCTGGGCGTGTGTGCGTGTATGCCCAAGATCCCGAGAGGAGAATGGAGGAGAAGGGATTGTGGTGTGGCCATCTCCCCTGGGGGGTGATTTCTCAGTTTCTGTCTCTCTGTCTCTCTCTGTCTGGCGAGTGCATGCGTCCTATAGCAAAACAAAACAAAACAAAACAAAGCAAAACAAAACAAAAAAAACAAAAAACAAAAAACGTGTCATGACTTCTCCAACGGCCCAATACAATATACTTTTATTAAAATAATCCTGCAGGGCCAGCAGGTGGCAGGGTGGTTAAGGTGCTGAATTTCTATTTGGCCGACCAAGTTCAAGTCCCAGATCCAATAGCCTGAAAATCATTCTAGTGTGTGTATGCGTGCCCCAAAGCCCAGAAGAATGTAGGGACAAGGACTGCAGAGTGCCTGGCACCCCCCCGTGGCTGACT
>NW_006159555.1:9380744-9389867 GCF_000334495.1 Tupaia belangeri chinensis | reverse complement strand
CACTGGGAGGTTGATTTCTCACTTTCCCTCTCTGTCTTTCTCTGTCTCTCTCTTGTGAGCACATACACCCTATGACAAAAATCTTAAATAAAAATGTAAGTAAATAAATAAATAAATTGAGCTTGTGGTAGGGCCCAGGTATCTGTAGTTTTAAAAGCTCTCCTTGTAATCTTAATATACAGCAAGGTGGAAAATGACTGGTCTCACCACACAGGACACCAAACAAAACAACTGCTCTCCTTGTGACTATCCCGTAGATATTCCCCCCTCATGTATACTTAGCCTGTAACAAAACTCCTATTTATTCTTCAAAACCCAAGTTTCCAAATCTTCTTTGGGAAGGAGTCCTTTAAATTTTCCCCAGCAGAGTTAGCTGTTCCCCTCTTCAGAATCCACTCTTTGTCTCTACTCTGTTATAGCATCATAGCTCATATTCAATTGTAATGATATAGTTTTATATCTTTTTCTCTCACTAGGAATAACTAGGCTGGAAATATCTTTGGGGCAGGGAATCTGGCTTATTTGTATTTTTTTCTTTAAACTGCAGAGTCTGGCTTTTATATAGTTAGTTCTCTAGAAGTAATTGACTGAAATGAATGAACAGAGTAAGCAAAACTTTGAGAGAGCCAAGTAAGTACTCTTCAGGTAGCCCCAGTCCTCTAATCATCCCCACCAGAAAATTATCCCCAACTCCACTAGACTTATTACTGTACACCCAAGAAAACAAAAGAAAGTGAAGAGGCAAATGTCCTGGGAATATATATATATTTATATGTGTAATAGTACTTGTCCTTGCTATCCCAGAGATTCCTAAGAATCTCTTCTTTGAAAGAGATTTTAAGTCCCATAAGGGTGGGAGTTTTTATTGCTTTTGCTCCTTGTTTTACTTCTAGCACCTCATAGAGAGCCTGGCCTATGAAAAGGACTAGACTGTTAAATTAAAATAAAATAATTCTTAAAAAAATAAGGGGGCAGGCAGGTGGCGTGGTGGTTAAGGGCACTGGACTCCCACATGGCCTACCATGGTTCTAGTTCTGGACCTGGTAGCTTCTTTTCTCACTTTCCCTCTTTCTCTCTCGTCAAATTGGAAAATAATAATAAATAAATTAAAATAAAATAATTCTTAAAAAAAAAGAAAGGGCTAGACAATAAATGGATGTCAAATAAATAGAAGATTGTAAGAATGTTTTATTTTTCTTTCTCATTTGTCATTCATTTCAGTGGTGCTCAGCTCTGTTTTGAGTGTTGTGCCTGCCCCTGAACTCCCTTTAGGGATACTCTGGTTTTGAAAATTTTGTGACCCTGAGCAAGGTATTTGTGGTGCAAATCAATGTTCGGTAGTGTCCTAAATTGTTCGCAGAGGTGTGGTAATCTTTTAGACTGAACATAATAGTCCAAAAACTTTCACCTTTTTTCACTACTCATCTGTGCACACACACACACACACACACACACACACACACTCTGAGGAAATAGCCCCAAGTTACACTGAGATGTTATACACCGACCATTGCTAATATGGCAAACTAGGACTCTACACTATGTTCTGCTCTTAAGACCTCGAAAGCACCTCTGCCCAGTGGGCTGAATCAGCAATGAATTTGATGATTTCTTGATGGCTGCTTGTCTTACTGAATCACTGATAGAGAATGTCAGTATTTTAGAGCTGGAAAGGTACTTAGGGATCATTGGATTTAACCTTACACATCTGACAGATGAGGAGGCTGAGAACCAGAGACATGTCACTTACCCAAAGTAACACAGCTCATTAGTTGCTGAATAACAGCGTTGGTTGGTGCCCTTATTTCCAGTCACCTTCATTTCCTGTTTACCTTATTACCAGCTCTAGAATCTGTCTTATGCTGGATCTAAATTACTGAATGTAGGAATGACAAATCATTCTTTGTTCTTTATGACAAAACAAAACCAAAAAGCAGTCTTTAAAAGAGTTGTGTTCTCTTAAAAATCAATCCCTTCTGATTAGAAGTGAGGTTAGAAATGTATTGCTCTCAGCTTGAAAGAAGAGATGGTGGTTTCTATGATTTAAATATATAGCACAAATATTCATCGGTTAACATTTGTGATGGGATTAAGAGAGTGAAAACTTAATTTGGGTGTTTGCAGCTGCCTCGGAGCCCATGGATCCTTTCCAATGCCAGCACCGCCTCTAGCTCACCAAACTCCAGCCAAAGAAAGGGGGTAAGTGAGGGGGTCTCTATACCATGACTGATACGAAGCAGACAGCCCCCAAATCCACCGGTGGTAAAGCACTCATAAAGCAACTGGCTACAAAAGATTCTTGCAAGAGTGTGCTCTCTACTGGAGGGGTGAAGAAACCTCATCGTTACGGCCCTGTACCGTGGCCATTTAGTGGAATTAGACATTATCTGATGTCCACTGAACTGATTTACAAACTTCCTTTCTAGGATCTGATGCGAAAAATTGCACAGTACTTCAAAACAGATCTGCACTTCTAGAGCGCAGCTATTGGTGCTTGGCAAGAGGCAAGTGAGGCCTATCTGGTTGACCTTGTTGAAGATACCAACCAGCGTGCTGTTCATGCCAAACGTGTAACGATTATATCAAAAGACATCCAGCTAGCATGCCGCATACGTGAAGAACGTGCTTATGAATTCACTATGATGGGAAGCATTTCATTCTCAAAAAAAAAATTGTTTTTCTCTTCTTCATGTTATTGGTAGTTCTGAACATAAAATACTATTTTTTTCCCATAGGTTTAAAAGGTACCTAAGTATATGATTGTGAATGGAAAATAGGGGACAGAAATCAGGTATTGGCAGTTTTTCCATTTTCACTTGTGTGTGGATTTTTGATGTAAATGTGGGGATGTAGAGCATTAATGCGAGTCAGAATATTTCGGTGAACAAGTTTCAACGTTCAACTTTATAACAATTATAAATAAACCTGTTAAACTTGAAAAAAGAAAAGAAAACTTACTTTGACTGTAGTTATGAGAGGTAGTGTAGTTATGAGAGGAGATTAGGATCAGGCTGAGGCCCCCACAGATGGATTACTTGTGAGTTTATAAAAGATGCAGGACACAGCCATGTGTGAGCTTATTCTATCTTGCCATGTGACACACTCCATCACATTATCAACCAGCAAGAAGGCCATCACCAGATTTGGGCTCTTTGACCTTAGACCCCTAAAACTATGAGCTAAATCAACTTATGTTCTTGTAAATCACCCAGTTTTAGGTATTTCTTCATCATAACTGCTTTGTAACAATTCTGGTGTGACCGTAGAACCAGCCTGGAGTGCATCTGAAGTAAAGTACTTTTCTATGTCTTGATCTTTACTCAAATATCTAGAATTCTAGTTTTAGGGAAAGTCATTCAGAGCTCAGGATTAGAGTTGAGGAGTGGGTTGGGGTAGAGGAAGATCCCCGCAGGGCATCTCACAAAGCATTGTCTTTCTCTACAGCATCGGGATGGTGGAGGTGGAAATGGGATCTCTCCCAGTGTATCTGGAGGCCTGCTATTGCTGTCTTGCCAATGCAAGACAGGTCTGAGGCAGGTGTTCAACATTATGTTCCAGCTATTCTGACTTAGCCATTGTAGTAAAGCCACACTGAAGCCAGGGAAATTGTCTATGGCTTAAAAATCAAAATTTCAGCCTAAGAAAAAAATTAGTATTGTGGGAATTGACATTTTGCCCTTTTCCTGAGTCCTTCCCCCAGAGTTAAGACAAGGAATAGAGATGAATCAATCATGTCAGAGCTCAACAATGAGCTAACTGGCTAATTTGGGCTTCCAGCTGAAATGCTAACACTAAATTTGAATATGTTAGAAATATGATTCCTATTAACTTAGGTTCCCATAAGCAACTACTTACATAACTAAAAGAGTACAAATTGACCCACTCTTGCTGAGAGAGACAGCATAACCAAGTTGAAATATGAAGAAAGGGAGGAAGAGAGAAAGAAACTGAAGAAGAAAGGGAGAGAAGGAAAGAAAAGGGGAAGGAGGAAAGAAGTGGAACATTTCACAGGGAAGAGGCTGACCTGTCAAGTACTTTCCCAATGCATGAGAGCAAATTACCTGGTGCAATAGGCGACCACGACAACCCTGAAGACGTCTAGCCCAAAGTGACCTCGTAACACCTGTCATCCTCGTAACAACTATTGGCCAAAATGCTGAGACGATTCAATGGTCGGTATCTCAGTTTCCTAGGGCTGCTATCACAAAGCACCACAAACTGGGTGATTTACAACAACAAAAATTTATTCTCTCGTTCTGGAGGCTAGAAGTCTCAAGTTCAGGTATCAGTGGGACTGTGCTCCCTCTGAAACCCTTTGTGGAAGGACCTTCATTTGCCTCTTCCAGCCTCTATAGCCCCAGCACTCTGACTTGTGGCAGATGACTCCAACGCTTTCACTCCACTGGGTATTCTCTCCATGCCTCTTTGTATAGCCTTCCTCTGTGCCTGTCTGCCTCTGTGTCCAAATTTCCCCTTCTTATAAGAATTACCAGTCATGGGGCCTGCAGGTGGTGTGGTGGTTAAAGGCACTGGACTCCCACATGGCTGACCACAGTTTGAATCCCAGACCTGGAGGCTTGCTTTCTCACTTCCCCTCACTCTCTTTCTCTGTCTCTCTCTGGTCAAATTAAAATAATAATAATAACAAATGAAGTTAAATAGAATAGCTCTTTAAAAAGAAAGAATACCAATCATATAAAGGGTCTTCAAGAAGTTCATAGAAAGTGCATATTATGAAGAAACCACATAGATTTTACAAATTTTGGCATCAAAATAAACTCAGACTTTAATTCCATTTTCCTACAAACTTTATGAAGTCTCCTTGCACTAGAGTAAGACCCAACCTAAGGGACTTAATTTCATTACCTTTGTAAAGACCCTATCGCCAAGAAAAGTCACATTCTGAGGCACTAAGGATTAGGACTTTAGCATATCTCTCCGGGGAAGCATAATTCAGTCCAAAACAAATGGCATGATGCTATTTGCCTTAGCATTGTAACCCACGTATATCTGCAGCCCTACCTGAACCTGCCACCTTGCAATGTTACCTGAACGTAAAAATATATCCAAGGATTAGAACAGAAAACTGTAATTGGAAGCACTTCATATCTTTTCAGTATCTTTTGACAAAATGCTAAAGTGGGTATACATCCTTAATAAATGGTAAAAGTTTGAGAGAGACCATCTCCTGTCTCCTTGTCTCTTTCTCCTATGGACACATACATAACAAAACTCTTACCCACACACATCTGGCGGTAGCTCCTGGAGTAAGTGGTTTTCTTCTGTCTTCTCCCTCAGAGTCTTTCAATAGCCACCTAAAAGATTGGTCTTCCTTCCTCACTTTCCTTTTCTACCAGAGCCCTTTATTATGGAGAATAACCAAGCCTCTTTGGTTTCTTTACACTATGCCTATTTATTTCTCAAATACTGCAAAGCAATGGGAAACCTAGGAGCCAATACAGCAAGCCAAATTCACCCTCCAAAGGAGGAAGTGGGAGGGCCAGCAGGTGGTATGGTGTTTAAGGCACTGGACTCCTACATGTTTTTGTCAAACAGTTCAAGTCCTGGACCCAGCAGCTTGAGACTCACACTGGTTGCTCGTGCATGCCCCAAATTCCAGAACAATGGAGAAGGGATTATCTCTCCAGCAAGCTCACAGACCCTAAGGCAAAAACCTTTAAAAAATAAAAAAGAGGAAGTGGGAGAAGCTGTGATACTCACATATTAATATTTTGTCAAGTTCTGCACTTCAGTCATTTTTACCATGCTTTGTTCTTAATACATAGTGAGTGGTATACTGTTTTATTAATAGAAATCAGTTTCTTTCTGTAGTCATTAAATAAATGTTGAACTAGGGACCAGCAGATGGTGTAGTGGTTACATTGCTAGACTCCCATGTAGTTGACTGTGGTTCACGTCCTGGACCTGGCAACATAAAACTCATGCTGGGTGCATGTGTGTGCATGTCCAAAATCCTGAGAGGAAAATGGAAGAGAAGGGATTGTGACATGGCCATAACCCCCCCCCCCCAGGGGGGGGTATTTCTTGCTGTCTTTCTCTCTGTCTCTCTCTGTTTCTCTGGGGAGTGCACGTGCCCTATAGCAAAAATCTCTCTAAAAGAAAGGAATAAATAAATGTCGAACCAATGTTTTTAAAATATTGACTGAACACCAGGCAATTAGTCTGCTAAGCATACTTACACATGTCTGAAGGTTTGGGGAAGATGTAATTTTGTAATCAAACGTAATAAGGTATTGGTAAAGGAGAGTAAGGTTTAACAGCTTGGGATTCCATATAAAAAGAGGATGACTGAGAGAAGATAAAAAACAAATCAATAAAATTGTTAAAGGCATGGAGAACACATTGATGTAGGCATAGCCTCTTAATTCCAGAACATATGAGAACTAAGCTGAAGGCATGTATTCAGAATCAAAACAGAAATTTAATTCCAAAGAGTAAGTTTAAAGTTCAGTTTGTGTCATTTAAAGTTTTAGCCTCATGGGGACCAGCAGTTGGTGTAATGGCTATGTCGCTAGACTCCCATGTAGTCGACCGTGGTTCGAGTCCCAGACCCGGTGGCTTAAACTCATGCCGGGGCTGTGTGCGGGCGTGCCCAAGATCCTGAGACGAGAATGGAGGAGAAGGGATTGTGGCATGGCCATCTCCACTGGAGGGTGATTTCTCACTTTCTGTCTCTCTGTCTCTCTCTTTCTTGTGAGTGCACATGCCCTACAACCAAAACCTCTCAAAAAAAAAAAAGTTTTAGCCTCATGAAATAAGTTCAAAATGAAATAACACACTTTCATGATTCCATCTTAGTCATATTTGATATGCCCTTCCAATGCTTCCACAAAAAATACATCAGAAAATGAAAAGAAGGCTGTGGTTGAGTGAGAATTTCTATTAGAAGGAATTCGGCTAACAGAAACATTGTGAATGTATGAGTAACAACATTCTGCTCCCAGTGATGGAGTTAAGAAAAGGCTTCAATTACATCTTTATTCTCTGTTCCCTTAAATCTAGGATGTCTTTACTAGAAAATCGGATAATCTCACCTGTTTAAATGTCCACTTTGTAAGACAAATAATAATGTGATTGAATGTATGGAAGAAAATGAAATGAAAAAAAAATGAAAGAAAAAAATTTTAAAAAAAAGAAAAAAAGAGAAAATCAGATCATCTTCTGTCTCTACAAGGGAACAATGAGGGAGTCTTTGAAAGTTTGTGAAAAATGTTTATTATGAGAAAGCTATTCATGGTTTTCAATTTTTTGCACCCAAATAGATTCATATTTTAATTTCATTTTTACATGAACTTCATAAAGTTCCCTCATATTTTCTGTCATAGAGCAGTGTAACCCATTCCACACTAACCTCAGGATTTCTTCTTTTTTTTTAAAAGGTTTTTAGCCCTAGAGCATGTGTGCTTGCCCAAAAGAGAAAGACAGAGACAGTGAGAGGGGAAAGTTAGAAGTCATCCCGAGGGGGGATGGTCACACTACAATTCTCCTTTTAGGATCTTAGGTATGCATGCACACACACCCAGCATGAGTTTTAAGTCACCAGGTCCAGGATTCAAACTGTAGTTTGTCATGTGGGATCCAGCACTGTAACCACTATGCCATCTGCTGGTCCCAGGGTTTCTCCCTTTATACCATTTTGTAAACTAAAACTCTAAGAATACAACACTGCTAGTAGAAGCATGTTTTAGTTTACATTACATTGTTGAGTATATATTAGACCCAGAAAAGACATCTAGGATGGGGAAAAGAAAGGAGGAGTCCCTAAGCACAGAGTAAAGACATCTAGGATGGGGAAAAGAAAGGAGTCCCTAAACACAGAGTTTGCTGGGGTGAGCAAACACCACACTAGGACATGCACAGAAGGAGGCTTCTGCCTCCCCAAAATGACTTCCTCTCTAGTTTATGGAGGAACTGTCACCTTGCTTCCATAGACTCTGGTAGTTCACTCTCTCTCTCATTCTCTCTTTTTTTTTTTCTTCTGATATAGGGTGTGTACTTGCCAGAGAGAGAGAGAGAGACAGAGAGGGAGAAGAAAAGCACCCTCCATGGGGAATAGTCATGCTGCAGTCCCTTCTCCTCCTTTTCTTCATCTTGTTGAGATTTTGGGCACACATACACACACCTGGCATGTGTCTCAAGTTGCCAGGTCCAGGACTCAAACCCGATGGTTGGCCACATAGGAGCCATCTGTCTTAACTACTAGACCACAGAGCTGAGCCAGATGTCTGGTAGTTTAATGCTCACTAGATATGGAATTGGTATTTTAATTATTGCATAACACTTCTGATAATCATGAAAAGGCCTGTAATTTTAATTTTTGATAATCATAAAAAGGCAATCTGTGATATTATAGAAGGCCTGAGAACTGAGACAATGTTCCCTCCACCCACTGATGTATAAGGCAGAATGGTCATGAAGACACATAGCTGCATAGTGATTTTTCTCTCATCCACTTTCCCCCAGCTAATTGAGTTGAGAATGCCTCCTGCTCTTAATCAAAATTGCCTCCAGTTGTTGGACTCACAACATCTTGTAAGCAAGTGAGAAATGATTGCTCCCCATGGTCTCCTACATCATTCTTATAAGTATTGAGTTTTGGTGTGCAGCATTAAGAAGTTTGTTAAAGCCTAGATTTTTAGATGTTAGCAGATAGGTTGTGAAGATTATTAAATGTTATGATATCATAAGGAAAAGAGGTTTAACCAAGAGCTTAGGTTGTGAGTTGTGGCAGTCATTTTTAGTTGCCTTCCTAATATCTATTCTACTGTTTTTACTTTCCAATAGAACTCCAAATTTTCTTTCAGTGTGGAAATAGGCCTAGTTTTTTGTTGTTGTCGTAGGTTGTTTTTTGTTTGTTTGTTTGTTTTGTTTTTAGGCAATGACAAACCACTTTCCAGATTCCTTTGCAGCTAAGGGTGGCCATGTGACCTTCTGACCATTGAAAATTAAATGGAAACCACTGGAAGGGGCTCTTGAAAAAGTACAATCTTATGTGTCTGGTGTATTCCCTGATTTGTTGACTATCATTTGTCCTCTTTCTGTCTGGAATACAGACTTCATAAGCATTTCTCTTACTCACAGCTGAATGCATTCCTAACTGAA
>NW_006159555.1:9369869-9380734 GCF_000334495.1 Tupaia belangeri chinensis | reverse complement strand
TGTTTCACCCTCTTCCTCTTCTCTTGTCAGCAGTTACAGTATGGCTTTGAGAAGGGGATTGAAACTCACAAAGAACATTAAAAAGTTATTGTAATTTTGAACTCATTACAATCTTTATGAAATTGTTCCTCAGTTTTAGGTGCAACCTGGGACATTTTTTGGTTCTTATGATTTGAGGAACAAGATAGGACAAATTAAAATTTCTAACACTTAAAAAAAAAAAAGAGTCTGTCTGTCTTTATGTCACCTACAGGGCCTTGAATAGTGAGGGTGGTATGACATGGTAGCTGTAACATCAATAAATACAAGAAGGCCTGGCCTTTCTTATCCATATTATATGCTATTTGGGGATTTACAATAACATTTTTAAAATATTTTTATGCATTGGCACAATACTTCTTGGATCTTTGGAAAAGTCATGATGTATTTTTGCATAGCAAAATGGAAAAATACATCCTGATTTTTCTTTTTTTTTTGGAGAGGTTTTAGCTATAGGGCGCGTGCACTTGCCAGACAGACAGAGAGAGACATAGAGATAGAAAGCGAGAAATCACCCCCCAGGGGGGATGGTCACGCCGCAATCCCTTCTCCTCCATTCTCCTCTCAGGATCTTGGGCACACACGCACACACACCCGGCATGAGTTTTAAGCCACTGGGTCTGGGATGCGAACCGCGGTCGTCTACATGGGAGTCCAGCGACATAGCCATTACGCTAACTGCTGGTTCCCAATCATGACTTTTCTGATGATCTAATATATGTGAGGACTTTTCAAAGTTCATGGAAAAATAGAATTAAAGTGCTAGTTTATTTTGGTGCAAAAAAATTGAATCCACACATAGGTTTTTCTTTTTTCTAAATAATGCTCATTTCTGTGAACTTTCTCAAGACCCTCTGTACTAAAATAGAAAGGGAAAAAAGCAGAAAGCAAAATCATCTGTATGGTATGGTGTGTTATTTAGAATAATGGTGGCTACCATAACAAATAATCTCCCAAGTCTTACTGATTTAGTGGCATTATAAAAACATTTCTCATTCACAAAACAATCTGGTGTGTATTCACTGTGTGCCTTCCACACAGTGATTTAATAATCGGACTCCTTCTATTCTGTGGCTCTTCTCTCTTCTAAATTCTTTATTTTTTAAAAGAATTATTTATAACAATAATAATTTAAAAATTTTGACCAGAGAGAGAAAGAGAGAAATTGAGAAAGCAAGTTATCAGGTCTGGGACTCAAAGCACGGTCAGTCATGTGGAAATCCAGCACCCCAAACACTATGCCAGCTGCCAGCCCCCCTACGTTCTTTTTATTAAGCTAATGGGTGGAGAAATGGAATTCAGGAAAGGCAACATTACTTCTTAACTGCTTGACCTGGAACTGACATCCATGTCTTCTACTTATATTCCACTGGCCAGAACGCAGTCATATGGCCACATATACCTGCAAGAGGACTTCAGCATGAGTCCAACTATGTGCCCAAGAGAAGAATGAAATAGCGTATGTGAACACATAAAAGTCACTGCTCCAACAGTTTTAACCATGTAAAAATCTATAGAAATAAGAAACTGGAAGGAAATAAACCCAACATGTTTTCAATTTTGGGCAACAAAATTGAGGATATATTCTCTGGGCAACAAAATTAAGGATATAGTCTCCTCTGGATATTTATTCTTTCTGTAGTTTTCAATTATTTTTACAATATATTCCTCATATTATCAGTTTCCTTCATAAAAGTTGGGATAATTTAGTACCTTATTGGGATAAAATAGTACCTTATTGCTTAAGTTTGTTGTTAGGATTAAATCAAACTAAGACTCTAAAATGCGTATCACGGTACGTTATTATGAGTAAGTGATATTAAGTAAGTGTTATTAGTCTTGTTGGGAACATGCTTCACCTTTTCAATCTTTGTATTAACATAAAAGTCAAGCAGTCTTGGGTCTGGCAGGTGGTGTGGTGGTTAAGGCACTGGACTCCCACATGGTCAACTGCAGTTAGGGTTCCAGACCTGGTGACTTGCTTTCTCATTTTCCCTTTCTCTCTCTCACTGTCTCTCTCTGGTCAAATTAAATGAATAATAATAACAAATACAATGAAATTATAAATAATTCTTAAAAAAAAAAGTCAAACAGACTAACATGAATCCTAGATCTTACTCCCACATCAGATTTTCCAAATGATACAAAGAATAAAAATGAGCACCAGGCATAAATAAAATATTCTTTTCCTGGACTTGCCTGAAACCGTCAGAAGTCTGCAAAAAGTGTCCCTTTTTTATCACATATTGGATTTTGGTTTTGAATTAAACAATGAATTTTGGATAATGTATGTGCAAATCTTATTTATAGAGATTCATTCTGGTTTTGAAGTGCTTCATTTATACATCGTTATTTATACATGATAGGATAATGTTACATGACTACCCTTTATTCCCCAGCCCTCTAGGCCCTTTAAATCCTAGGATGTAAGTTGCTATAAGTGACTGTCTTATAACAACACAGCTAAAACAGCAGTCACTTTAGAAAATTTTGCCTCTTGCATGGTGCTTACAAATATGGATTCCAGAGGCAGAAAGGCCTGGGTTCACAATCTGCCTCTGCCATCCACTAGCTGTGTCACTTTGAACAAGTTACCTAAGCTTTGTGTCTGAGTTTCTTCATCTGTAACATAGGAATAATAATAATGTCTATCTCATGGAGTTATGAATATTCAGTGAAAGAGTTCATTTAACTGAATCTGCTGCCTTATAAATTGTAGGCACTCTATGAATGCAAACTTACAATAATGATGGCGAGAGTAATCATTAGCATTGGTTGAAAGAAGAGAGTTTTTGGAAGGAGGAAACAATAAATTGTGTGGTATAAAGGTCAAGTATGATGAGAACTGAAAGGTATTCAATAGGTTTAACAAGTAGAAGGTCCTTGGTGGTACCAATGCACGGGGTCAAGGCTGAAGCAGTGCTGCAGTGGGATGCAGAGGGAATGGAAAGTTAGAACGAGAAAACTTGGGCAGGGGTGTAGTTCTGGCAGGAGAGACTTAGAAGAAGGGACAATTCGGCAATATCTACTCTAGTCCTTTGCCTGTACATGCAAAGGGTAACAGGGGGCCAACTTACAAGAACAGCCCATCCAGCAACTCCCCAGCCCTGTGCAGGAGATGCAGGCTTTCTCATCTGGTGTGGTGCACTTCTAAGCCTTTCTTACGGGAAAAATGTGAAAACCCGAACTTCTATTTCTGGCTTTTCTGTAGTTTGCCTAAATTACAACTTAAAATATTTAAAGGTTTCCAGCATATATATAGCAAGATGATGCAATAAATACAAAACAAAAGAGAAAGAGAGAGAGAAAGAGAGAAGCAGCAGAAGCAGAAAAACAACGACAATAACAAGCTGATCTGGAAGAAGCAAACGCAGAAGAGATTAGTGAAGAGTTACAAATTCACAGCTGGCAGGGGAAAGAACGTTAGAGCCCCTGAGCATTTGGGGGAATCATATGAAAGCCAGCGATGGTGGATTTCATGTCCTGCACTATACTACAAACCCATTTGACACATGGCAAATTATCGGTATGGATAAAAATTGGGAGCTGGTGTTTCTATTTTTCCTGTGCCAATTGAAGGATTTATCTGTGTAGGAAGAAGCTATCTAAGCCAGAATGGTTAGGAAGATGCTTGAGTTTGGAATTTATTATTCTTCCACTTAGCATTGCATTTTGTGTCACTCCTTATTCAACATCTCTCTGAATAATTTCAGTTCATTAGCCAGAAGTAAGAATGTCCTTAAGGGTAAGAACCATGATTTCTGCTTTCTGCCAGCTGAGACCAGTGCTGTGCCTTTACCTGGACAGGGAGCATAAAGAAGTTTCCGTCTACTCGCCAAGACAAGAAAGTCCTCAGTTCTCCCCTCTCGGGGGTGCTTAAGAAAGCTTTGAGATGTTACCGTGGGAAACTAGAAAGGATCTGGACTGAGGTCACAAAGTCCTATATCAAATCCTAGCTCCATTATTTGTCATGTGACTGCCCTCACTAAGCTCTATTTCCTCATCAAAGAAGTAGGACAGAGATATCAAGTTCATGGACTATTGAACAGATAAAACGAGAGGATGGATGTTGGAGATGTAGAAGTTTTAACACACTCGTCTTGAATTTGGATTTCTAAAAGATCTCTACTTTCTATAAATATTGCTTTCAATAATTATTTTGAATTCTTTTGTGTGCATATAAGCTGTATGGTAGCCTCTGAAGATGGAGGGGTGGTAAGTTATGTGTTCACAGTTACTGCCACAGCTGTTCTGCAGAATGGGAATATGAAGTGATGTAACTTTGCTGCCCTGGAAGCCAGGACCCCTGGTTTTGCCTCTAACACACTGAATGACCTTGAAAATAACATTGGTTCTCTAAGCCTGTATCCTAATTAGTAAATTATGCTCGGGGGGCACTTGGTGGCACGGGATGAATACACTCTAAGTGTTCTTCTGTCTTGAATATTTCTGATCTGGAACAGACATTTCTTTCCATATCGAGCTATTGAGTCATACTTATTGCTTATGGTAATTCATTAAGAAGCAGTATTACCAGTCATTATTATCATCAATAACTCTCTAAATGATCCCCCCTGGAAGAAGTTAGCAGCTAATGAAATTGTTCACAATAAAGGAATTTGCTAATTGAAATGTGGTGCAGTCAGTCCCCTGAAGAAAAAACGTTGCTTCATTATCATTAAAATTTATTTTTAAAAAGTCATTATAATTCATTCCTAAACTGTGTGTACAGGGGTATGTGTCGACATACAGATAAATAGATTCCTGCACTGCTACAGAAAATCTCCTGCACAGGGTCAAGCATGAGCACGCGCTATCTGGACGTTTGAGGAAACACGGCTGGGGCTGTGATCTGATCACTTGCCGTTCTGTGATGCTGTTCGATGCTGCTGTCCTAAAATATACCTTTGCCTACAAGGATCCTGCAGGCTAATTTCAGCAGCTGGGAGCTTGCCCAGGCTGTCATTGGCTTTTAGGTGTGCTGCCGCAGGCGGTCACCAGCAGGCGTCTATCTCCAGAACCAGGGGGAACTTGCAGCGTCTTGATTCCCACCCCTAGTGTGGAACCTAGTGGAAAATGATAAGTCATAGTTACAGGTCTAAGTATTTTTTTGTTAGAATAAATAGAACACTTGTTTAAAAGTTGTATACACACAAAAAAGAAAATTACCTTGACCACACAGGGATCAATGCTGTCATTATGGACTAACAATTGATGTAGACCAGCAGGTAGTTACATTTAAGAGCATCCCTGTGGGGTGCTCAGTATATTTGCCCTCACACAAGGTCTTCTTGATAACAATCAAGCTCTGTGGCCTTTACAATCATCAAGACTTGAGTTTAACATTGCTTCTGCTCCCTATTAGCTGTGCAATTTGGGGCATGTTTCCTCATCTGTAAAATGGGGATAATACAAATGATAATACCTACTCTATATGGTGAATGTGAAAATTACATGTGATATCTGTATTATATACTTTGTAAAGTGCTTTTCACATAGTAATCCCTAAGATATTACATTTATTTATTATTCTTAATAATAAAAACTGGAGTTCAGAGAGATTAAGAAAGAAGTCCAAGGTCATAGAGCTAATTACGGTCAAGGCCAAGGTGAGAACCCAGGATTCTCTGCCTACGATTATACTACAGTGCCCCTAAAGAGGGACGACTATGGTTATTCGAAGAGCATCAACAGCAAGAGCAGAATTTATCAACTAACACTGTCCTGGGACAGTTCTTTTTTCTCTTAGAGTTCTTTACTATAGTGTGTGTGTGCTCGCCAGAGACAGAAAGTAAGAAATCACCCTCCAGGAGGTTTGACCACCCCACAATCCATTCACTTCCATTCTCCTTTCGAGATTTTTGGGCATGCACTCACACACACCCAGCATGAGTTTCAAGCTGCTCAGTTTGTGACTTAAACTGCAGTGAACTACATGGGAATCCAGCGACGTAACCATTACACCGTCTGCTGGTTCCAGAACAGTCAGTCTGGGACAGAAAGTAGTGGGAATCAGCCACCTGTGCAGCAGTCAGTCCCCTCTTTCTTCCCAGAGGCAGTGCTCTGCTACAATAGAAAGACGATAAACCTGGGCTCTGGACACTCTGAAACCAGTCAACTCTCAGCTGAGTTACCTGCTAATTGAGGTTAAAATATTGCAAAATAAATACTGAGTAGTGCAACAAGTGTAACTTCTGTGTTTTTTTTTTTTTTTAATTATTTAGAACTTTTTGCCTTAGGGTGTGTGCGCTTGCCGAGAGAGACAGAGAGAGGAAGACAGAAGCAGTGAAAGGGAGAGTGAGAAATTAATCCCCGGGGGATGACCACGCTGCAATCCCTTTTCCTCCATTCTCTTCCCGGATCTTGGGCACACACGCACATGTGCCTAGTGTGATTTTCAAGCCACCGGGTCCAGGACTAAAACCATGTGGGAGTCCAGCAGTGCAACTGCTTTGCCATCTGCTAGTCCTCTTCTGTGTTTTTTCATAAGTTCTCTTTGTCTTCCTCTACTCTGCTGTGATACCCCATCTTATTTATTTATTTATTTATTTTTGAAGAGGTTTTTGCTATAGGGTGCGTGTGCTCGCCAGACAGCAGAGAGAGACAGAGACAGAAAGTGAGAAATCACCCCCCAGGGGGGATGGCCACGCAGCAATCCCTTCTCCTCCATTCTCCGCTCGGGATCTTGGGCATGCACGTACACGCGCCCGGTGTGAGTTTTAAGCCACCAGGTCTGGGACTTGAACCGCAGTCGACTATGTGGGAGTCCAGTGACATAGCCATTACGCTAACTGCTGGTCCCCTGTGATACCCCATCTTGACATGGTGTACTCAGTGAGGCACTCTCCTTCCAGATCCAAACTGGAAGTGGGACACAAATGCCCCTGGTTTTCCCTTCCCCAGAGTTCCTGGAGTTTTGCTTTCGCACAGCCCTTAAGGTGGCATCTAGAGGCAAAAGTGGGAAGAGGATGCCAAGGCCAGAGCCTCTGACTTGCCACTCTTCTCTGCTTCTTTGGGTGAAAGATTTTTTTATTTTCTGTATTATCATAACTTTCCTTGGGTCATTTCCTACATCCACTCTATCCACGGCTTAGAGAAAAACTGTATTTTCAGACAGATAAGCATTGTTTTCTGTACGTAAAGAAGGAGATTTTGGAATTTATACAAGATTTCTCATCAACGTCTGACTTTCATGTCTGTCTTGCTGTGGAACTGTAAAAGAAGACATTTGCTGAAGGTGGTACCCCCATCTTCTATCACTAGGGCACTATGTCTGTTGGCTTGTCTTTCAGGCAAATGGGATACACGGGAAAGACAAATGAATGGGCTCATCAGATCGCAGAATGAAGGGCCAAGGAATCTGGATTTGAACATCAACTCTGCCTCTAACTAGCTCTTGACATGAGTTAAATTCCTTTACATTTCAGAGGTTTTGTTTCTTTTTATTTTTTGGAAAATATAAGGTTGAACTGAATGGTTTCCAAAGTCCATTCCAGTACTAACATCCCGTGTTTCTTCAGTCACAAGCGTTTTTTTGTTTGCTTGTTTTGTTACAGACCACATGTGTTTGCTGGAGAGAGAAACAGAGAGAGAAAATGAGAAATCATGCCCCAGAAAGAATGGCCACACTGCAATTCCTTCTTTTCTAGTCTTATCTTGAAATTTTGTGCATGCACACACATGCACCCGATGTGATGTTCAAGTCACTGGGTCCAGGACTAGGACCACACAGCTGGCCATGTGGGATCCAGCACCTTAACCTCTATGCTACCTCCTGGCCCAGTAACATGTATTTTTATTCCATGTGAACTTTGTGTGGAGCCAGGCAAATGGTTCTTGTTCTATAGTTCCGGTTGTATAGGCTCTTGGTACCAGATAGATTTTTACATTTGACTATTTTCTAGAGAGACAGAGGCCCTGGAAATGGAGAAGACACATTCATGGCAGTCTTTTATGTAAAAACAGTGAACATTTCTTGAAATTTTACCATACTACAGGCGCTATGCTAAACACTTTATAGACATTCTTATTTGCTCCTAATAACAATACTATGAATTAGGATTTCTACCCATTGTTTATAGAAGAAGAACCTGAGGTTTAGAGAATAAACTCAAGATCATAAGCTACTAGTGACTGGGCCAAAATTCTAATGGTTGGTCTGTCTGGCTCAAAGCCAGACCCTTGACCTTTGAGTTATGTATTTTGCAAGCCAGCTCCTTGGGTGGGACTTGATCAGCCCATGATCCAGTACTCTGAGTTGTGGAGTTTTATCAAAGTTCTCTGGCCAGCATGATATCTTAAAAATGCTAAACGACCCATGGGAATGAGCAACACTGTTGCCAGAATAAATTGACCAATATGAAGGTGCAATTAAAGGACTGTGGATCCTATAAGCACATACTATTTCCAGAGAAGGCCCCTACATGAATGCTGCTGAGCAGAGATGGCCAACAAACCTTGTGCTGCTTATGTTTTTTAGTTTTCCCCTTTCCATTGTTAGCTCAATTGTTTTATTTTAATGCCACATGAGTGCACATTTATCTGAAAACCTCTCCTGTGTTTTTGGTGAATAAGAGAACTACAAAATGATAATGTCTCTTGGCCCCTTGGGCCTCCTACAGGTACAGCCAGACATTTGCTATTGCCATAAGGTCTCTCAAAGCAGACAGTTCTCTGAGACTGGATTTTCTCTCCTTTTCTTTAAGCTTTTTGTCACACAATTAGATCTTACTATTGAATTTGAGCCACAGCACACTGTAGAATACACTCCAGGACTCCATTGGGAGCTCTTGGACAAGGGATATGTCTGGGCCTGGTTCTTCTTAGTTCATTCTGTTGCTGCTATTAATACACAGGTCAATTCCTGCTATGGGCTAAAAAATATATTTTTTAATTGGGAGAGCTGAGCTTTAGGTTCATCCATGTTGCTGCAAATGATATGATTTCATTATTAATAGCTGAATAGTATTCCATATCTTGGCTATTGTGAATAGTGGTGTAATAAACAGAGTAGTGCAGATGTGTCTTTGACATACTGATTTTAATTCTTTTGAACATATGCACAGTAGTGGAATTTCTTTTGGCTAGTGCTAGGAAAGAACATAGATAAACTAATAAAGATGCAACTAGAAGTGCTGATTATGTCCCAAGCTCGAAGGATCTTGAAAGATCATTTATGAATTATTTTGAGTTTGCCAAATATTGCCTTCAGCTTAAAGAAATATATGATGTCTTCACTCAAGGTTTGTGACTTTTATATTGTATGGTAATATAACTTAAACATGTCATTGTCCTCAATTATTTGAGCCAGTCACCTTTTCCAGTTCTTTGCTTATTATGTTTTATGAAGTAGTTAAGTAGTTAGAAAAAGTTACCAAGAACAGAAGTGAGGAAACGGGAGGATGAAGTCCTGCAAAAAAATTAGGAGACAATTGTATAATCTGTCTAAGAGTGATGAAATGAAGGCACCACGCTATTAATTCAGGGTGTGCTCTCTGGCAGGCCTTTGGCATGAAGTATAACATCTACTTAAGTGGGTCACAGACTGATTGTTAATTTCTATTCATGGGGTCTGTTTCATTTTCTGGTGTCTCAGTTAGTGCCAAGATGATACTTTAAATAGTTCTGAAGGCATCCGTAGAGGTAGTCAAAGCTTCTAAAATGGTCTTCATTAACTTCCTTTGTCAGTGTTTCTTCACTTTCCCATGAGTCTTGAGCACAATCTGAGCTACTCCCCTGGAATACAATCAGCAAGCTGTTATCAGAACTCTGCAGCCACTCCTGGACACCATTGCCAATGAGCTGGAAAGAATTGTGTGGGAGGAAATGCCACCCTTGCTGAGTCAAGCAACTTCTTCAACTTAAGGTTGACTGGTAATTAGCATGACTGTGTCCATTGGACCACAGGCAGAACAGACACAGCTCCATTCCATTCACCAGCTAAGGAAGGGCACTGACCAGGGTAGTAAAATGTTTCAGTTCCACACAGAGTTGGCCAAGTCAGGATATATGCAAGCAGTAGTGTGGTTACTAGCCCTCTGAATTCTGGAGTTCCTTTTTTTTTTCTTGGAGAGATTTTCACTGTAGGGCGCGTGCACTCGCCAGACAGACAAAGAGAGACATAGAGACAGAAAGCGAGAAATCACCCCCCAGGGGGGATGGTCACGCCGCAATCCCTTCTCCTCTATTCTCCTCTCGGGATCTTGGGCACGCACGCACACGCGCCCGGCGTGAGTTTTAAGCCACTGGGTCCAGGACACGAACCGCGGTCGACTATGTGGGAGTCCAGCGACATAGCCATTACGCTAACTGCTGGTTCCCTGGAGTTCTTTTGATATAGCTAGATTTTGGATAAAAGAGAGAGTGGAAACTGAGAGCTGTTAAAGCCTGTGCCACCCACAAGCTCAACTGGAACCTAAGCTAGATGAGAGTAGGTGGTTCAGTCTGAATAGTCCCCAAAGTGACTCTAATTTGGAAGTTTAATTAAAACAGCCAGACCTATGGAGTCAAAAGAAGTGGGATTAGATAGTAATTCTGTATGTTAACACCTATGTGATCTTGACCAAATCATCCAGTCCGTTTGAGCTTCAGTTTCCTCATATGTAAAATAGGATATATTACTCTCTTCCAAGGTTACTGTTAGGATTAACTGAGATATTTTAGGTTGTTGGAAAAGTCATGATGAATTTTTCTTTTATGTTTTTCAAAGGTTATTTATTTACATAAGAAAAATAAGATCTTCCACATGGCTCCAGCGAACTAGATTTTTCAGGGAATGAAGACTTTCTACTGATAATTCAGCCTCCAGCAAACGAGCTAGCAGCAGA
>NW_006159555.1:9365594-9368229 GCF_000334495.1 Tupaia belangeri chinensis | reverse complement strand
AAGAGATAGGGAATCAAGGATGGGGGGGAAAAAAAGCAAAACATACAGAAAACAAGAAATGGAAGATCATTTCCTGACAATAACATGTTTGTTGATGTGCTTGATTGAGACAATATACAGTGTACTCTGGATGGAAAATCTCATTTTGTATGCTGTAATGATGTACAGTGAATGAATGCAAATAAATTTAAAAAAAAGAAAAATAAGATCAATCAATGATATATTGCCTATTTAGTTTGATAACCTTTTGCCATCTTACTGTGAGCTTCATAATTTCTCATTCATAGAAGAACTGTCATTTTTTACGAAAAGCTGGATATGGTGCTGATTTACAGCTTCATCTGAATTTAATGTTATACCACAAAGGGAATTTTGAAGAGAGTGAAACAAATGGAAGTCTGATGGTGCAAGTTCAGGTGAGAACAAAGCATTGAGCATTTTTTTTAAAAGATATTTTTGCTATAGCGCACGTACGCTCATCAGAGAGACAGAGAGAGCCAGAAAGTGAGAAATGATCGCCCAGGAGGGATGGCCATACCACAATCCTCTCTCCTCCATTCTGTCAGCATTTTGGGAATGCATACACATGTGCCTCATGAGAGTTTCAAGCCACTGAACCTGGGAATCAAACCACCACTGGCCATGTGGGAGTCCAGCACCTTAACCACTATGCCACCTGCTGGCCCACCATTGAGCATTTTTGATAACAGGGATGGGGAGGTACTTCTGTCTGTCAAGCTGATACCATATAAGGCTATTTTGCTGCCTAGGAGGCTCAATTAAAATTCTTTTTCTTGAGTTAAGTTTGAAAGAACAAATGGCCTTCTAAAACCAATATTGTCAAATGCCATTTATTTCTGGGATTTACTTTTCTAAAATTTGACCTGAATGTCGCTTGATCCATGGCTTTACTTGTACCTATCAGCAACTTCTTTGTTGAAACACTTTTTTCTTTTAGCTTGAGACTCACTTTCCCTTGGTTCTTCTTTTTTTACACTGGCTGGTCAGGTCCTGCTTGTCTATTGATTGATAAATATTAGAACACTCTATGATTTAGCCCTAAAACCTTCTTTCTTTCTTTGTCTTAATTTATTCCCTAGGTAATATCTACCCAGTCCCTTAGCTTTAAAAACATCTATACACCAATGAAACTCAAATCCTGACTTTCTTCCTAAATTAGAGACTTAGAGTCATCTGTCTACTCAAATCTTCACTTGAACATCTAACGGGGATCTGAGAATTAAACACCTAATTCTCCACCAACATCCTCTCTCCCTCTGCTGCCAATTTTCTCCTCGTAGTCTTCAACATCTCAGGAAATGGTACCTCTGTCCTTCTACGTGCCCACTTCCTGTGTTTCTTTGATGCCCCTATTCAATTCATCAATAAATCCTGTTGACTTTCCTTCAAAGTGCAATATGTTAAAAATCTGAACACTTTTTACCAACTCTACTGCTACTATCTTGTCTAAGGTTCCATCCTATCTTGCTCTTTTGTGTGAATTATTTCATTAATTTCCAGATGGATCTTCTTTTTCCTTGAGCCCACCATAGTCAGTTCTTGACACAGAGGTCAGAGTGGTTTATTTAAAATGCAGGTAAGATCGGGGCTAGACAGTGGCACAGTGGTAAAATGCAATGAACTGTGAGGAGGCAATCCCACTTGGAAAGGTTTCCAGTTAGAGTCTGGAGACCTTCCTGAGAAGATACACGCTCGCCTATGATCTTAGGGTGAAGGCTAGAAAGCTAAAGACTAGAAGGCTAGAGTTAAATTGTGGTGTCAAGACCTTGTTGGGGGTGCTCTCTCTCTCTTGCTCACACATGAAAGAATTAAATAAACAATTTTTTTAAAAAAAATGGCTGGTAAGATGCAGTCATTCTTTTGTTCAAAAAAATTAAATGCTTTTTTATTTCATTCAAAGTAAAATATAAAGACAAATAATGACCTATAAGGCCCTACGTGACCTTGCCTTCAACCACCCTTCTCCTTTCATATTTTAACTTTAATTTTCTGCTACCTACTATGCATTCTGCCCCAGCTAGACTTGAAATTGCTTAAGACAATTACTTTTCTTATTTTTCATGATTATTTGCTCAAAGTCATATTTTGGAAAAATCTTCCCTCAAACACTTTCTCTTATCCTTGGCATTTCTATATCCCTTATTCTGCTTTATTTTTCTCTATTGAACTTATCACCACCTGAAAAAATATATACTCACTTATTTAATCTTAGTTTTCCTTAGTAAAATATTAGCTCATAATTCAGATTCCAGAACTGGTGGATTAGATGATTTGTTACATCTCCCACATGAAGACTGCTAAAAAGACAGTTTAACACACACGCACACACACACACGCACACACTCCTACACACACATGCACACACACACACGCACACACTCCTATAAGCATCAGAGACCTATAAGATAGTAAGAAACTAAATAAGAAAACAATCAGAATTCAGGGAGTAAAACAAGAGCCTTTCTGTGTACCAGCATTTAGCGTAATGGCTATGTCGCTGGACTCCCATGTAGTTGACCGAGGTTCATGTCCTGGACCCGGTGGCTTAAAACTCACGCTGGGCGCGTGTGCGTGCGTGCCCAAGATCCCGAGAGGAGAATGGAGGAGAAAGGAT
>NW_006159555.1:9350790-9365462 GCF_000334495.1 Tupaia belangeri chinensis | reverse complement strand
CAAAAAAACAAACAAAAAAAAAAACAAAAAAACAGAAAAAACCCCCCCAAAAACCAAAAAAAAACAAGAGCCGTTCTGGAAAGGAAGACTTGCTGATAGTCAAAAGAAAACTGAGGGCTTGGTTTCATGGTCCAGTGGTTGAGGGAGCCAGATCCCACACAGTTGATTGTGTTTCTAATCCTGGCCCTGGTGGCTTGAAAAACATGCCAGGGGAACCAGCAGTTAGCGGAATGGCTAAGTCGCTGGACTCCCACGTAGTCGACCGAAGTTTGAGTCCAGACCCGGTGACTTAAACACACGCTGGGCGCATGTGCGTGCGTGCCCAAGATCCCGAGAGGAGAATGGAGGAGAAGGGATTGTGGCTTGGCCATCCCTCCTGGGAGGTGATTTTTCACTTTCTGTCTCTCTGTCTCTCTCTGTCTTTCTGGCGAGCGCATGTGCCCTATAGCAAAAACCTCTCCAAAAGAAAGAAAGAAAAAGCATGCCAGGTACATGTGCCCAAACTCTGACATGATGAAGTGTAGAAAGGACAGTTGTTGCTGACACCTGATGGGGACATCCCTTCTCTCCCTCTCTTTCTCTGGAAAGTGCATACACCCTCTGGCAATTCAGAGGGGAAAAAAAAGAAAACTGAGAGGCAGAGCTTCACTGAAATCTTGGAAAATCACCCACTCTGCATCCAGGAACAACAGGTATCTTATGTGGGGATGCAGGAGGCAGGGAGAGGATAATCCTCTGCAGAGGAATATCATCCTGGATCTTAAATTTTCAGTAAATATAATTTTTATTTGTTTAACAAACTATGAAATATTATAAAGTAAATGAAGATCCAAGACATCTCAAGCCAGAACCAAGTAAAATAGTAAACAACAAAAAAAATGGAGCTATAAAAACTTCAAATATTTAAATGATCAGGAACATGTTGTAAAACAACAATATTAATTGTAATAGATACAAATGCTTTGCTTAAAAATTTTAGGAAGTAATAGAAAAATAAGAGGTGACAGTGTAGAACTGGAAAAGAGCCAACTACAAATTATAAAACTGAAAAATACAATAAATAAAACTAAATAGAATAGATGTGTTCAACTTCAGATTATATACAACTGAATAGAGAATTTACAAATTGGAATCTGGGTCAGAGGGAAATATATAGGATGAAGCCTAAAGAAATTAAAAAAAAAAACACAAGATCAGCAGTTGGAGTAATGGCTACGTTGCTGGACTCCCAAGTAGTCAACCGCAGTTTGAGCCCCAGACCTGGTGGCTTAAACTCACACCAGGCACATATATGCGTGCGTGCCCAAGATCCTGAGAGGAGAATGGAGGAGAAGGGATGGCGTGGCCATCCTCTCTGGGGGATGATTTCTTGCTTTCTGTCTCTCTGTCTCTTTCTGTCTTTCTGGCAAGCACGTGCCCCCTATAGCAAAAACCTCTCAAAAAAAATTATAAAACAATAAGTAAGAAACACAGAGAATAAAGTGAGATGGTCTAACCTTCATATAATTGGAGTTTAAAAGGAGACGAGAGGGGCCAGCATGGTGGTTAAGATGCTGAATTCTCAAAAGTCCAACCGCAGTCTGAGTCCTAGACCTCATGGGTTGAAAATCATGCTCAGCATGTTTGTGTGCATGCTCAAAATCCCAGGAGGAGAATGGAGGAGAAGGAATTGCAATGTGGCTGTGTGGCTATCCCCCATTGGAGGGGAAGGAGATTTCTCACTTTTTCTCTCTGTCTCTGGTGAGTTCATGTGCCACAGTTGGAAAAAAAGAGAGAGAGAGAGAGAGAGAGAGAGAGAGAGAGAGAGAGAACTCAGGAAAAATGGAGCAAAGGCAATATCTGAAAAGATAATTTTGGAGAACTAAAGAAATTAATTTTGTTATTCTATAGGCCCAGAGGGGTCAAATGAAGCTGAACAGAATTAAAAAGATAGAAATCCATACATAACTACATGGGGCTGGCAAATGGCATGGTGGTTAAGGGCAGTGGACTCCCACATGGTTGACCATGGTTTGAGTCCCAGAACTGGCAGCTTGTTTTCTCACTTTTCTTTTATCACTCTGTCCTTCTCTGGTCAAATTTTAATAAAAAGGAAAGAAAAAAAGAAATCTATAGCTTGATACACCATAATAAAACTGTAGAACGTTAAATTCAAAGAGAAAATTCTTAAACATAACCAAAGAAAAATGACAGATTACAAACTCAGGAATAAAAATCTAACTCTTGACATCTCAATAACAAAAGTGGAAGCCATAGGTCAGTGGAAAGATACCTTCAGGGTACTGAAAAAACAAACAAACAAATAAAACTGCCAACCTTGATATGTTGAAGTTAATGAATGAAGATATATTCTTCATTACCTACAGAAGAGCATATCTTTTTATGATAAAGGTGAAATACACAAGCAATATAAAAAAATACAGACAAATTAGTAAAACATTTTCAAATAATAGCAAAAGTATAAATATCATATATATATATATATATAAATTATTACCATATGTATGTCATATATTTATATATATGAATTTATCTCCTACATTCTGGTTGTAGCATTTTCTAAATTTCCAAAAGTAATGCATGAGAACTGTTTCTCCAAAGCCTAACCATTACAGTATATTGTCAAATTTTCTATTTTTTGCCAGTCTCATAGGTACACGACATAATCACACTGTATTTTCAGTTTGCATTTATCTTATCATGGATCGATGAGATGAAATATCTTTTCAATTAAAGGCCATTTGCTTTTCTTTTCCCCATGAATTGGTTGTTCAAATCTACTGTTCATTTTTCTTTTTTTTCGCTATAGGGCGCGTGCGCTCGCCAGACAGACAGAGAGAGACATAGAGACAGAAAGCAAGAAATCACCCCCCAGGGGGCATGGTCACGCCGCAATCCCTTCTCCTCCATTCTCCTCTCGGGATCTTGGGCATGCATGCACACGCGCCCGGTGTGAGTTTTAAGCCACCAGGTCCGGGACGTGAACCGCAGTTGACTACGTGGGAGTCCAGTGTCATAGCCATTACGCTAACTGCTGGTTCCCTACTATTCATTTTTCTCTAAGATATATCATATATATATATATATCAATCATATATATATGTATCCTATATTTACACATATGTATATTATATAGATACATATATGATATTTATCCTTCTGCTGTAATATAATATATAATAATATAATATACATATAGTTTGTGCCATAGGGTGCATACCTTTGGAGGGTGAATGAGAAATCCTCCCTTCCACCAGAAGGGATGACCATGATGCGATACTTCCCCATTCTCCTTTCCGGTAATTTGGACATGCACACACATGCACCTGGCATAATTTTCAAGCTGCCAGGTCTGGGACTGCAACTGTGGTCAGCCATGTGGAAATCCAGCGCCTTAACCACCACACCACCTGCTGACCTTATATCCCCAATATATTAAAATTTTCTTAAACTAGAGAGGAAAAATAATAATCTTAGATATGTAAACAATAGATATGAACAACCAGCTCACAGGAAAAAGAAAAGCACATGGCCTTTAGCTGAAAAGATACTTCATCTCATTCACCCACAAGGTAAATGCAAGTTGAAACTACAGTGAGATTTTGTCTTGTATCTATGAGATTGGCAAAAAGTGCAAAAAGTTTGACAAGACACTGTAATGGTTAATCTTTGGAGAAATAGTTCTCATGCATTACTGTTAGAAATTTAGAAATTGCTACAACCACAATGAAGGAGAATTAGGCAAAAACTGATAAAAATTATGTTTGCACTTGCTCTTTGACCCAGATCCCTATTACAGAGTAGTTTTCCATCCCAGAACTGCACTGACAAAAATACAAAAAGAAGCATGCATTAGACTCTTTACTAGAAACAGCGAAACTCTCCAAACAATTCAAATGTCTGTGAGATGACTGTACACCCACCCAAGTGAGTACTCTTCAGCTATGAAAAGAATAAGGAATTTCTTTATAAGCGGCTATTGAGTAATCTCCAGAATTTTGTTTGTTTGTTTTTTGAGAGGAGAGAAATTTTTTGCTATAAGGTGCATAAGCTTGCAGGAGAGAGAGAGACTGAGAGTGAGGAAATCTCCTCCTGGGGGATGGCCACACCACATTCTCTTCTCCTCCAGTCTCCCCTTGGGATTTTGGGCACGCACACACATGTACCTCGCGTGAGTTTTAAGCCACTGGGGCTGGAACTTGAACCACAGCAGGATGTAACCATTACGCCATCCGCTGGTCTCATCCAGAATGTATTTTTAAGCCATTACGCCATCCGCTGGTCTCATCCAGAATATATTTTTAAGAAAAGCAAGGTGGAAAAAGTATATATAGGGGTCAGCTGGGTGGCATGTAAGGTGGGAAAACTGCATATAGGAGCCAGATAGTATATAGGCATGATGGTTAAGGTGGCTGGATCCCACATGGCCAGCTGTGGTTTGAGTCCCAAACCAGGTGGCTTGAGAAACATGCTACGTGCCTGTATGTTTTTGCTTAAAATTTGAAAGGAGAAATGGATGAGAAGGGATTGCAGCATGGCCATATGCCACTGGGGGGGAGGGGTGCGCTTTCTCACATTGTCTCTCTCTCTCTCTCTCTTTTTCTTGTGAGTGCACTCACCCTTTAGCAAGAATTGTTTTAAAAGTGTGTAGTATATTACTAGATATCTAAGAAGAAGAGTTATACCTACATAATTGATAATATTTAAAATGGAAAAATAAATAATAAGATTTCAGAAAATTGTTACTCATGGGGACTGACATAAATAATAACCCAAGATAATCTTCAGTTGAGTTATTATTATGAAATTATTGAATAGTTTACCAAGATTATTAGATATAGATGTAATTTTTAAAAGTAATTCAATTCCTGTATGAACAAGAAATAGAATTTTAAATAGCATTTATAATAGCCACACAAAATATAAAACATCCAAAACAACAAAACATATATAAGATCTTTATGGTAAAAAAATATATTAAATTTCAGGGCCAGCAGGTGGCATGGTAGTTGAGATGTCAGACTCCCACATGACCAACTGTGGTTTGAGTCTTGGACCTGTTGGCTTACTTTCTCACTTTCTCTCTCTTCTCTCCATCCCTGTGTCTCTCTCTGGTGAGTGTACATGTCCTACGGCAAACTAAAAATAATAATAACAATAAAATTAAATAAATAATTCTTTAAAAATATTAAAGAAAGCTTCAATAAATAGTTACCAATCATGTTCATAGATAGAGAGACTCATGTCACCAAAATGTCAGGTTTCCCCCAAATTAATCTATAAATGTAATGTGATTCTAATATAAAAACACAATAATTTTCAAGGTATACAGTGACAAGGTATGTCTAAAATGTATATGGGAAAACAAAGGATTCAAAATATCCTAGACAGTTTTGGGAAAAAGCAAAGTTGGGGCAAGGCTTGTTTCTATAAGATGCCTGGATTTATTATGAAGCTACAGGAATTAAGCCATAGAAATAAAGCACAGTTAGTCTTCAGTATAATAAATATAGCAGTAGAACAGAACAAAAATAGAGAAAAACGTCCATCCTTATATGCAAAGACTTCAAAAAGTTAGTGAAAAACTGGAATTAAATTATAAGGTTATTTTGGTGCAAAATTTTTTTGAAGTCTATGTGTAATTTTTTCATAATTTTAAAATTATTTGTATGAGTTTTTTAATATCCCCTCATGTATTATAAAGATCCATCATAGATTACTGGGTATCTATAATGCTGCAAGAATTGATTATGAGAGAGAAGCTGAATTTGTACCTTACATCAAACACAATTAATTTCAGATGAATTAAAAAAACTAAATAAGAAAATGAACAAATTTTTTAAATGTTTAGAAAGAATGTAAGGGAATGCATTTATGACTTTCAGTAGAAAAATATTTATATTTTTTTTTACAAAAGCATAATGGGAAAATTTAATAAATTTGACCAGATTGAAATTTTTAGATGCATATTAATCAAAAGACATTATTAAAATAGATTAAAGATTGGGAAAAGTCATTTGTAAGAGGATCTATAGTATATAAAGAAGTCCTATACATAAACAGATAGAAAGCTCAAGTAATACTAAGAAAAAAAAAAGATGAACTATATTAAAATGCAGTTGACAAAAGAGAAAAAAACATTTGATCAATAAATGTATGAACAGATATCTCTTTCGAGGAGTCAGAGAAATACAAATTAAAATCACAATGAGATATCATTATATATTCATTAGATTAGAAAAATTTAATACCATGACGATGATAAGTATTAGAATGGCTATAAAGCAATGATGTGAATGTTTGGGTACATAAACTGGTACAAATGCTTTGGAGAATAATTTGGCAATAGTGAGTATGACTGAAAAAATAGACATTTGGAAAGCCAATAATTCTGCTCCTAGGTATATATCCTAAGAAATGTGTCCTATGTATGCTCAAAGAGTTATATACACTTTTAAATAATAACAACAACAAACTGGAAACAATTTAAATGAACATCCATAGGAATATTGGTAGTGCAATCTCCTCTGGAGCCTCCAGAAAGAACCAATGCTGCCGACGCCTTGATTTTTATCCTATAGACTCATTTAGACTTCTGACATCCAGAACTGTAGGAGAATAAATTTGTGTTGTTTTTAGCCACTAATTTTGTGGCAATTTGTTACAGCAGCCATAGAAAACACTCTCATAAATACTATTCTCTAGACACAAAGTTGGGCACCAGAGGTGTAGGCAAACAAGACAGAAATGATCCTTCCTTACTTTAAAGGATTATACACATGATCTGATAGGGAATGTAGACATTAAACAACTAAATAGACACACACACATGCACACACACATACACACATACAAATAAAATAGTCATGATAGTAATGTAGTTAGATTGATGATAATTACTTTAGATTGATGAGGACAGAAAAGTCTGCTTGAATAAATTACATTTAAACTGGGACCTGAAAGATGAATGGAGTGTAGTGCCCTGAGGCAGAGTGGTATCTGAGCTCGGGTGGTATGAGAAGTAGCTGGGGAGACAGACAGGATCCAAAACATGCCAGACCCTGTCATTCACATTACAGACTATAGATTTTTCTTAAGTTCGATGGGAAGACATTGAAAGATTTAAAACAAGCAAGTGATATACTATAGTTACATGTTTAAAGATGATTGTGACTTTTTGAAGGAATTAGGTTGAAAGTGGACAGTGGTAACAGAAGGGAGACCAATAAGAGACTATGCAGGAAATGATGGGTGTGGAGAGGAAGAGATTTGGATGTACTCAATATTTTATTTTGAGACAGTGCCTATAGGACTGGAAAAATAAATGTGGGCATGAGGCATTAAGGACATTTATCAAGTTTCTAATATTAGCATATGGGCAGATGTTTGTACCTTTCCTGGAATGAGAACACCCTGAAGGAATATACAGGATGGAGGCCATTAACGTAAAATGTAGAGTTTTCAAAATGTTAAATTTGAGGTGCCTGTGGAATAACCAAGTAAAATGTCAAGTAGGTAGTAGTTGAACATGTAGGTTCGAGCTCCAAAATGATTACTCAGATGGCACTTAAGAACATAGAGGTGGCTGAAATTACCCAGAAAAAAATCAGTAGTCTATAGGAGACACTTAAAGCTGAACCTGAAAAATGTCTTCCATTTAGGGTGCAAGTAAGGGGGGAAGAGATAGCAAAGAAAATTGAGATGGAATGCTCGGAAAGTGGAGAAAACCATTATCATGTAATCAGTGAGGCCCAGGGATGAGTAGAAGAATGTGGGAGTTTTGATGCCAATAGGAGGTAAAATAGATGAGAACCGTACAGTGTTCCAGGACTGAGCAATGCTGGCAATTTTAGGTAACCAAGGTTGCAGGAGCAATTTTGGTGGGTAACCAGAGCTAGACTTAAGAAAGATAATTTTACAGTGAAGTGAATCATTGTGTAAGTGACTTCGGCAGGGTTACGTTTAGTATAGAAAGGGACAGGGAGTCAAGAGATAGCAGATAAGAGATGCACAATCAGGGCAAAGTTCTTTTATAGGTAACAGATTTGCAGATTTATGCACAGAGGAGGGAGGGAAAGACAGGATTTCTCCAGGAAAGAAGGGAAAGAATCTGTGGGACAAGTCTCTAGGAAAACTGGGAAGGGTAGGGTCTCATCTCTAAGAAGGGATTAGTCTTCACCAGGAAGAAAACACTCCCTTCAGAAGGAGAGGGTACAGATGCTGGCTCGTTTGTGTTCTGAGAGGCAGGACAGAGAAGGGGGATTCCTTCTCTTAAACCCTGTTCCCATGATGATGGTCATCTACTAAAAGTGATGTGAAATTGAAGTACAATTTTAGGTTTTAGGAAGGTGAAGAAGTCACTGATGAGCAGTAGCTGAGAAGGAAGTGACCAAGACAGGCCTTTCATTTCTTTTTACTTCATTTTAAACAGGTACCTACTCCAGCACCATCATACCTGTAGAGCAGCAATTTGCATAAACCTTTCTCCTTTATAGGATTATGAGCCCCTTACAGGCGGAGATCTAGTCTTCATCTCTGTGACTTCAATATTGTTACTGGTTGCTATGGTCTAAGTGGGGACTTCGAATCATTTGGGAGAATGTTGTGTATTCTGTAATTTTTTTTAATTTGAAGAAATAGTATACAATGTAATATTATATAAAGCAAAATTTTAGGGGCTAGCAGGTGGTGTGGTGGCTGGGACACTGGTCTCCCTAATGATCAACCACAGTTCGAGTCCCAAACCTGGCAGCTTGCTTTCTCACTTTCTCTCTCTCTGTCCCTCTCTAGTCAAATTTAAAAATAAATAAATAAAGTTAAATTTTTTAGAGGTTTTTGCTATAAGGTGCATGCACTTGCCAGAAAGAGAGAGACAGAGAGACAAAGCGAGAAATCATCCCCCCTGGGGGGTGGTGGTAGTGGCCGTACTGCAATCCCTCAATATTGTTACTGGTTGCTATGGTCTAAGTGGGGACTTCGAATCATTTGGGAGAATGTTGTGTATTCTGTAATTTTTTTTAATTTGAAGAAATAGTATACAATGTAATATTATATAAAGCAAAATTTTAGGGGCTAGCAGGTGGTGTGGTGGCTGGGACACTGGTCTCCCTAATGATCAACCACAGTTCGAGTCCCAAACCTGGCAGCTTGCTTTCTCACTTTCTCTCTCTCTGTCCCTCTCTAGTCAAATTTAAAAATAAATAAATAAAGTTAAATTTTTTAGAGGTTTTTGCTATAAGGTGCATGCACTTGCCAGAAAGAGAGAGACAGAGAGACAAAGCGAGAAATCATCCCCCCTGGGGGGTGGTGGTAGTGGCCATACTGCAATCCCTTCTCCTCCATTTTCCTCTATGGATCTTGGGCACACACATACACACACACCTGGCATACATTTAAGTCACCGGATCCAGGACATGAACCGCAGTTGATTACATGGGAGTCCATCAACATAGCCATTATGCTAACTGCTGGTCCCACAAAAATAAATAAAGTTAAATAAAATAATTTTTAAAAAATTTACAAATCCCAGTTAAAATTTCTGGCTTCCACAAACGTATTTACTCTACTATGTTATAACTATAATTATGGTGGGTGTTAAGGCTCAGTGGAAAAGTAGGGGAAGGGAGAGAATCCCAAGAGGAGAATGGAGAAGGAACTGCAGCATGGCCAGCACCCGGGAAAGTGATTTCTCTGATTTTTCTGTCTCACTGTCTCTTTCTGTCTCTCTGGTAAGCACATACATCCTATAGCAAAAATCTCTCAAAAATAAAAAGTATAAAATTCAATAATTCTTAGTAAGTTCACAGAGTTTTGCCACTGCTATGACAATCAGATTTTAGAACATTTCTATTACTTCAAAAAGATACCTATTCAGTAGCTCATCTGTACTCTTCATTCCCACCGCAGCTTCAGGCAGTCTTTATTAATTTTCCTATGATATATCATACAAATGGGTCATATAGTATATAATCTTTTGTGTCTGGTTTCTTTCACTTAACATGTTTTTGAGATGCATTCATGTTAAAATATGTATCAGTACTTTGGTCCTTTTTATTGCTGAAATAGTATTTATTGTATGGATATAACACATTTTACTTATTCATCCACTGGTTAATAAGCATGTGGGTTATTTCTACATTTTTGGATATTATGGATAATATTCCTACCTATGGACATTCACATATGAATCTTTGTGTGAACATAAGTTTTTATTTCTTTTATTAAGATAACTAGGAAGTGGAAATATGCATCATATTACAACTCTGACATTTAAGAAACTGTTTTATGAAGTGGCTGCACCATTTTATATTCCCACCAGCAGAGTACAAGAGTTACAGTTTCTCTGCACCCTTGCCAACAATTCTTACTGTCTGCCTTTTTATTCATTAACTTTGAAAATATCATTAAGAATGTGTAAAACACTATACAACTTTTATAGTTCCTTAGGTGAAAGCTGCTATTCCTGAACCACATTTCAAGAAATAGATTATTTTTTGTAGAAGCTTAGGATCTATGTATATCTTTCGGCTGTTGTACTAAAATCTAAAGACTCTAATGTGGGACCAGCAGGTGGCATGGTGGTTAAGGTGCTGGACACTCCCACATGGCCGACCACGGTTCAAGTACCGGACCTGGTGGCTTGCTTTCTCACTTTCCCTCTCTCTCTCTCTCTGTGTATCTCTCTCTGGTCAAATTAAAATAAATGAATGAATAAATAAAATTAAATAAATAATTATTTAAAAAAATAAATAAAGGCTTTAATGCTTTTGTAAAATGTATGTGAGCATGTGCACATGCATGTTTATGGCAGATACTATTTATTGTACACCAGTATCTAGTCTTTCTTCCTTACAGAGAAATAGAATTTTTGGTGAGTACAATAAAAGAGTCATTTCACAGCCGCTCTTGCAGCTAGATGTAGCTGTATGACTTAGAAGTGAGCAAGTGAGTTTTTTCTACCCGCTCTCCTCCTCCATCCCCAACATTACTGCCCCAGCTGCACTGCACTTACTCCGAGCTCTAGGCTCCTACTCAACTAGCACCACCTTGTCTCCCTCTAGCAGTCACTGTGATTATCTTCTGGAACCTCATCAACCATGAGGAGATGTTCTCCAACATTTACAAGATCCAGAGATCATGGTCAGGCTGTGCCTGGAAGTGGAGGGGGAGATGGTCAGTAGGAGAGAGGGTAACATTGATGACTCACTCATTGGTGGAAATGCCTCCACTGAAGGCCCTGATGGCGAAAGTTCTGAAAGCACAGCGGTCACTGGTGTTGACATTGTCAGGAACCATCACTTTCAGGAAACCAGCTTCACAAAAGAAGCCTACAAGAAGAACATCAGAGATTATATGAAGTCAATCAAAGGTAAACTTGAAGAACAGAGACCAAAAAGAGTAAAACCTTTTATGACAGAGACTGCAGAATAAATCAAGTATATTCTTGCTAATTTCAAATACCACCATTCTTCATTGGTGAAAACATGAATCCAGGTGGCATGGTTGCACTGCTGGACTACTGAGAGGATGGTGTGATCCCATATATGATTTTCTTTAAGGATGGATTAGAAATGGAAAAATGTCAACAAATTTGGCAATTACTTTGGATCACCAGTCATCATAACTGACTGCTGCTTGTCATTTACAAAACACCAAAACTAAAGACAAGTGGGATTGATGTCATCTTGAGTGCTTCATTTATTTTGATTGTGATTTATTTGGAGTGGAGGCATTTTTTAAAAAGAACTATTTGTTTAATTTTACTTATTCATTTTTTTAAAAATTTGACTAGAGAAACACACACACACACACACACACACACACACACACACACACAGAGAGAGAGAGAGAGAGAGAGAGAGAGAGAGAGAGAGAGAGGGAAAGCAAGCCACCAGATCCAGGACTCGAACCATGGTTGGCCATGTGGAAGTGTCCAGCGCCTTAACCACCATGCCACCTGCTGGTCACAAGGAGGCATTGTTTTTAAGGAAAACAGTATGTCATGTAGATTGTCTAAAAATAAAATGCATTTAAACCCATTGAGAGAATGCCTGTTAGTTTAATACATTTAAACTAAATCTTCACGTAGTGTTCCTGAAGAAGCTAGAGCCTGGTTATAAACTATTACTAGAAAGCATAAGACTGCCTTCAAAAACTTTCTACAGTGAAAACTACTTGTGGGACTGGAATATATTTTAAAAAATCAAAAGTTTTAATTCTGAGTTGCAATAAAGGAAAAAGACCATGCTTATAGCTTGCCAACATTTGAAGTGGAACCTTTTCAAATCACCTGCAGTGGAAGTAGTTAACTCTGGAAGAGATTACCAAAAGAATAAAAAGAGACTAAATCAGTTGGAAAAAAAGAAGTAAGGAAGTGAGCCGATGGCATGGTAGTTAAGGTAGCTGGATCCCACATGGGTGTCCACATGAATGGAATTCAAGTTCTGGACCAACACCTTGAAAAACAAGCTGGACACCTGTACCTGTGTGCCCTCAGATCCCATGACGGGAATGGAAGAGAAGGCATGATCATCTCCCCAGGGAATGCTTTCTTACTGTTCTTTTCTTTCTCTGTCTCTCTCTGGCACACACCTTATAGCATTTTTTTTTTTTTAATGAGCCAGTCTTTTACCTCTTTCTATATCCTTACTTACTGGAAAGTGGAAATGACAGTAAAAGCAAGCATAGCTACCTTAATCCAAAGGGTGATGTGACCATGTGCTGGGGTGGGCAGGGCATCAAAAGAGAGGAGACCTGGGACTCTTATAATTGCAGGGTCTCCAAATCAGCCCTGGATTGTTTGCCTGAACTTTTAACATGAGGGGTAAATATGTTCTGAAACCCAGGGTTATTCTGAGGCTATCTGTTACAACAACCAAAATGTGAATTTACTGACATTGAGAATTGCTCTGGTAGAAAATGGCTAGAATAGGAGTCTTCACCAATGAACATGATCATACAAGAAAATGCAGAATAATGTAAGAAAAAGGGCCCTGGAGTTGAAATAAGAATACTGGGGTTTTAGTATTGACATTACCTCTAGTCAGTTTATTGACCTTGGGCAAGTTTCTTTATTTTTCTGTGTCTCCATCCACAAAGCAAGGTGGTTGTGTATGGTTAAAAATAAATTCTTTTAAACTTGGAAATGATAAGTTCTAGGTTTCAGAAGTATTTTATTATATTCCTTTTTATTGGCTATGCAATTCAATAAAAATTTAAAGTATATGAAATAAACTTTAATATACAGCCAGTGGTGTGGTGGTTAAGGCCGCTGGATCCCATATGGCTAACTGAGCAATTCAAGTTCCAGATCTGGCAACTTTAAAAACATACTCGGTGTACATGTGTGCCCCAAACCCTGTAGGGATGGAGAAATGGAGAAGAGGGGTTTGTGGTGTGAGCAATCCCTATCAGGGGATGCTTTCTCACTTTTTCTCTCTCCCTCTCCAAGAGAACATGCACCCTCTGGCAAATTAAAAGAAAATGTGGACCTTTGGTTCCACCCTTCTTGACTAACATATAGGCACTCCTCATTTAATGACGGAGTTCTGTTCCTACCACTAGGTTATTAAACAAATTGGTCACTAAGCAAGGAGCTTAAAGGCAGATGTCTTATGGTGTGTTGTGACACCGTAGGCTATGTATTTTTCAATAGCTATCACATGACATTATACAAAAAGCATATATTATGTAAGCACCAGAAAGTGACAACACAATAATTTAAATCTGGTGGAGTAGTTTTTATTTATTATAAATACTATTATGGGTACATGATAAAGTGCAAATTTACACATAAAATAGGTAGTCTTGTGTGATTGTGAAGGCTTTGTGTAGTGAATACTAACTGAATGTGGGAAAGAGACGAAGACTGAGATGTAGGATTTCTGGCACTGAAGAACTGGGCATCTGAGTGGTAGTTAAACAGACCATTAAGTAAAGAGTAGCTGCAATATGATGATAATCTTCATCATCTGCATCATTGAGAACATTTCCCAGAGCTAAGAACTCCCCATGTATTAGCTTTTAAAGTCCTCCAATGGGTGCCATTGTCTTCTCCATTATACAAATAAGAAATACGACATTTAATGAAGTTAAGTACCTTTCTCATCATACACACTGTTAGTAGTTATGCCAGGAATGAAATTCCTGAGCCCAGAGCACAAATATTTAATCATTGCTACTCTGCCTCCATGACTTTCTTTACCTTAGTCATTGGGAAATATACCAGAGAGTTTCTGGTAATGGCCACTGGCCAGATGGCCTTTTCACCCATTGTGACTATGAAGGATGGTTATATTTTAAAATGAACAAACATTTTGCTCAGTCGGTTAAGGTGACATGGAGAGGAATCATTGTGACTCATCTGAGAAACAAGGGGAGAACGAGGCTAATGGTGAGACACAGCTGCCAAGTGTTGAAAAGGAGATACGCCATCCTCAAAAACCTGGGACCTAGCAGCATGAGCAGCATGATCGTGGACTCCAAGGGCCAAGCCTCGGAGCTGGATAGACAGCTGTGGTTTAGGGAGGGGAAGGGTGTCAGGCTCCAAGATGAGATGTTTCCTGCCCACTGCTCTTTTGCACAGGCACATCAGAGAAGCTATGCCTGATGGACTCTGAGCAGTTTTTTTTTTTTTTTTTTTTTTTTTTTTTTTTTTTTTCTCTAGACAATGA
>NW_006159555.1:9316953-9350523 GCF_000334495.1 Tupaia belangeri chinensis | reverse complement strand
TAGGAGAAGCTATACCTGATGGACTCTGAGAAGTTTTTTTTTTTTTTTTTTTTTTTTTCCCTTTCCTGGCAACAAATTAAAACGGCACCTAGGGATTTATCCCACCTTCTGCTGATCTCGATGTGAACTGTGCAGCTAAATCCCTGTACACAGCACTGACTCCATCTCCCAGGGTGTTGCTTAAAATGAGGCTGAGCACAAATGGAAAACATCCAGTCTTGTTGAAGTCAGCATACAGAATTAATCTCTCAAAGTAATGAAAGAATTGGTTTCACTTTGTAAGATAAATAAATGCAAAGTATGGTACAGAGAGATGTTCAGCTCAGCTGCTTTTAGAAGATCTCTTGGGGGAAGAATATTGTGTATTTGGGGCACACTTTAAGGTCTCTCTGATATCTTGTGTGATTAAGGGGATGTTTGTTTCTTTGTTTTGTTTTAAAGTCTGTTTAGTAAAAAGGAGTCTTCAAAAAGTTCATAGAAATGCATATTATTAAAAATTATGCATGGATTATGGGGTGAGCAGATGATGTGGTGGTTAAGGTGCTGGACTCCCACATGGTTGACTGCAGTGCAAGTCCCGGACCTGGCAGCTTGCTTTCTCACTTTCCTTCCCTCTCTCTTTCTGTCTCTCTCTCTGGTGAGAACACATGTCCTATAGCAAATTAAAAAATAGTAATGATAATAAATAAAATAAATAATTATTTTTAAAACACTATGCACATATTTCAAAATTAATTTTGTACCAAATAAACTTACACTTTTTTTTAGAGCATTGTGCCTTAAGACATGTGAGCTTGCCAGAGAGACACACACACAGTGAGAAGGAAAGTGAGAAATCACTCCCTGGGGGATACCTACACTGCAATCCCTACTCCTCCATTCTCCTCCTGAGATCTTGGGCACGCATACACACACACCTAGCATGGAAACCCAAACAGTCTTTGGCCATGTGGAAGTCCAACAACATAACCGCTCCACCATCTGCTGGTCCTATTACCTTATACTTTAATTCCATGTTCTATGAACTTTTTGAAGTACCCTTGTATATGAGGTTTTTAACCTGCAACTAACTATTCACCTCTAGTGCTTTTTAACATTAAGAAAGGCAAAAATATCAGAGCATCTTTTTTTTTTTTTTGGAGAGATTTTCACTGTAGGGCGCGTGCGCTCGCCAGACAGACAGAGAGAGACATAGAGACAGAAAGCGAGAAATCTCCCCCCAGGGGGGATGGTCACGCCGCAATCCCTTCTCCTCCATTCTCCTCTCGGGATCTTGGGCACGCACGCACACGCGCCCGGCGTGAGTTTTAAGCCACCGGGTCCGGGACAGTTCAACTACGTGGGAGTCCAGCGACATAGCCATTACGCTAACTACTGGTTCCCAATATCAGAGCATCTTGATCCTCTTTATAAAGTTTTTGGAAGCATAAGTATGGGATTTAAGTAAATATAAAATGAGGCACCATCTCAAAGTCAATATGAAATAAAACTTTCCATTTCCACCCCATCCTTACTTTTATTTTTCTATCCTGACACTGAATTTCAGGCTTTGACTTTTTTTCTAAGTGTGGACCATAAACCACATGCTTGGACTCACCAGTAGTGCTCCTTACAAATTGTTCTGAATGTTTGGGCTAAAGGGGTCAGAACACAGAGCATTTCACTCCTAGTACCTAATAAAATGAACAAAACTACTATGTTTTTAAAAGGCAAAAAGTCCATATCAGCAGTCAAGATCGAAAAAGGCTAAAACTGCATGTAATAAAGTTTGAAAAGTGACTCTTTGTTTATCACACCTATTTTCCAGAAAAAGGATATAAGAAAGCTGTGACAGCAAAATTCTGGTACTTTTCCTGAACTCACTTTCATGTGAAGAGAAGTAGACTGAAGGATGAATAGGTAGAGAAACTACCTTGCATAGGACCACTCTCTGTACCACTGTGGGTCCTGCCTGAGACAAGAGGGGTTGACAGGCATTCTCCAAGGTCATTGCCTAGGTTAGCCCAAGGATAACAAATACTCCTTGCTGTGAAGACTGGTCCTACCTAGAAAAGGACATTGGTTGGGACTCGGATGAGAGGACGCAACCAGGATCCCAGCAAAGATGGCAGGTAGCTCTAGGAAGAGTTCTCCCCACACTCAGGTCCTCACGTTGCAGAAAAGTAAATAAAAAGTAACATCCAGCCCCTAAATTGTTGTCCACAAAGGTGATAAATAGTTTCCAGAGAAGAGGGTCAAGAAAAACAATAGATCAGAGGAACTGAAGAGTTTCACAGAACACACTAAGTTCAGCTTGAGCAAAATGAAAATACAAGGGGTTTTCAAACATTTCATTGAAAATGTGTGTTATGAAAAAACAACATATAGATTTCAGTATTTTGGAACCAAGTAAACTCATTCTTTAATTCCATTTTTCTATGAAATTTTTGCAGTTCCTTCATGAATATTATGCTCTAATCTGGTAAATGTACCACAGTGGAAGGGTGAAGAAGGAGAGAGAGGGAGAAAGAAAACTAGACACAAAGAAATTATTCTAGAAGAAAACAAAAACCTTGAAACTTTAAGAGAGTTTCTCCAGATTGCCTTATGCCAAAAGAAAACTCAATGAAAATGTATCAATAGAATAAGAGCTCATAGAAAAAAAAAATGCCAAAACAACAGAAAGAGGTGAGAGACAAATTGCAAAGCTAAAGAAACCAGTTGGAACCATATAGGCTAGATCAACAAAGAAGTTTAAAAATCCAGAACTATCTAGTCACATCTAAGAGTTATTGGCATGGAATAAAAGGATTGGGGCAGCTGATGGCATGATGGTTAAGATAGCTAGATTCCATTTGACAAACTTTGTGGTTCAAGTCCCAGACCAGTGGCTTGAAAAGCATGCTGGGTGCATGTGCATGCATGCCTCAAACCCCAAGAGGAGGAAGAAATGGAGAAGGGATTACAGTGTCACCATACCCCTTGTGGGGGAGGTTTCTCAACTTCTCCCCACCCGCCTCTGTCTCTCTCCTGTGAGCACATGAGTTTGGAGAAGGTAATAAATTGCTTGCATAAGCAAAGAAAAAGTGAAAATTGGAGTCAGAGTCTGGGGGTCAAGAATCTAGGAGAGAGAAGTAAGAGTGGAGTCTGGGAGGATTTAGGGAGAGAAATTCCCCACAGAGGACACAGCCAGGAAGACACAAACCAGATGTGAATTTTTACTTTATGTTTTTTCTTTTTCCCCCCATTTTTGTTTATTTCCTTTAAGACCATCTCCTTGCAAATTCTGGAGAGAATATACAAAACAAAAATATACTTGGTTTCAAATACTTAAGCAGTGTGATGGAAATTAAAATGTTCCTGTCGGCTCACTACAGGGCAGTTCAGTGTTCCGGAGGAACACTCTCTCCTCCTACTGGGATATTCTTTGTTGTGAGCCACTGTCCTGCTCTTTGACGTATTTTCCATGTAGAAGACCCAGAGCCTGAAAATCACGCTGACAGTTGGAGTAGCCCATCCCCAGTCTCATGCAGGAAACAGGTAACAGCTAGATTCTTCTTTTAAAGACGGTAAGTGAGAAAACAAGTCCTAATCCAAAACCAGTACCTATCTTAAGAACAGCATCTGCCATGCACCGGCCCCACTTCTGGCCAAGTTCTGAGTTCTGACTCAGACATATTCACTACCCTCAGCTCTAGTTTTCCCAAAGGCCAGCCATCCCCCACCTTACGTTTTTCAGGTTGTGTGATATAGCTACCCTTCATGCTTGCTCCCTCTCTTCCAGGACACACACAACCTCAGTGAAATCGACATTACGCATGAATGCCTTTTGCGTGATTGCCTTTGGTCACGGGAAGCAGGACTCTAAGAGGTGCTGAATTCTGCCTCCAAGTTGGTACAGTAATGCTTAGCAGTGTGATCGATGCAGGAATATGAGAATGCAGGGGACACATTGAGCTTCTGTGTAGATTTCCAGAGCCTGATTATGACACATATTTGCAATATGCCAAACTTTATTTTGGAGCTCTTAAGATCTGGGTTGATAGGAAATCTCTCAGTAGAGTTCTCAATCATTCTTTCTGCAGCAGCAAAAAGTAGAAGTGAAAGTGAAGAGGACTGTACTGGGACCATATATTTTCTAGTGTCTTAATTCAACACTGCTCTTCCACCCTGCTTCCATTTCTCATCAATGCCAGAAATGATGTACTTTAGTTTTGCTCATCACTGGCTCAGGGTCGCCAGCCTAGATGGCTCAATATTCTCAAGAGAACCACTTTTCCCTTTCCCTAGACATCTAGCTGTATAACTCAATTTCCCCAAAGAAGTTTCTTCTTCTATTTTGTATTTGCTACATTTTTTAAAAAGAATTATTTATTTATTATTGTTATTTAACTTGCTGTTGTCATTAGAAGGGGTGGGGAGTGAGAAAGCAAGCTGCAGGTCTGGGACTTGAACTGCAGTTAGCTATGTGAGAGTCCAGTGCCACAACCACCATGCCACCTGCTGGCCTCCCTCTACCATTTTCTTCTAGAAGCTTAGTTAATCCCCCTGTCTCCCTTAGTGGCAATGATGGTTGTGTTGCCATCAGGGCCAGGCAGTAGTTCCTGTAGCAGTCTTGGCCATGTGTAGTCTTCCTTGTTTCCTTCCTTAGCCTAGTTCTCACACATTTCTTAACTCTGTGAGCAATCTGATACTCTTTCAGTAAGTTACTTTTCTGCCTAACTTAACTAAAATCAGTTTCATCTTTATATCCAAGAATCCTGATGAGTACAATGTGATTCTTTAACTAATGACTGTCTTTAAGAGAGAAAGTTTTGTGGCTGTTTTGTCCACTAATAAGGCCAAAGAACCCAATAGAATGTTTAGAATATAACTAGAACCAGGCCAGTCAGTTTATGTGGTGGGTAAGGCAGCTGAATCCCACATGGCCAATTAATGTGGTTTGAGTCCTGAATCCAGTGGCTTATAAAACACATCAAGAGGGACCAGCAGATGGTGTAAGGTTACGTCGTTGGACTCTCACACAGCTAACTGCGGTTAGAGTCCTGGATATGAAGTCTTGAAACTCATGCCAGGTGTGTGTGTGTGTCATACCCAGAATCCCAAGAAGAAAATGGAGGAAAAAGGATTGTGGCTTGGCCATCCCCCCTTGGGCATGATTTCTTGCTTTCTGTCTCTCTGTCTCTCTGGCCAGCATGTCTATAGCAAAAATCTCTCTTCAGACAAACAAACAACAGCAACAAAACTACTGGGATACATGTGCATGCCCCAAATCCCAAGAAGATAATGGAGGAGAAAGTATTGCAATGTGGTCATTCCCCTTGGGAGTATGTTCTCTCTCTTTCTCTCTCTCTCTTTCTCCCTTTCTCTCTATCTCTCTCCAGTGAGAACATGCACCACATAGAAAAATAAAAGAAGAAGAAGAAAGAAAAGAGAATATAATTTGTATTTAATAAATATTTTTTAAATAAATAGATTCCTCTCTATGTTTCAGTAGCAGTTTGCTCTGATAACGTTGTATTGTGATACTCTTTTTGCTCTTAAGAGCACATGCCTTGTCTTATGTTTGCATTTTGCCTAAGGACTGATCCATCTGACTCATGGTAGGTGCTCCAGGGGTGTGTGTTAATTAAATGGGAGTCACAAATTAACTTGCTTTGTAGACCTGACTGGGAAATGCTCATCTTAGCATCATGTGCCAAATTCACGTTTCTCTTCTCCCTCCCCCTCCCAATTCCACAGGTCCGAAGTAGGTCACATACCTGGTTACCCTCTGTAAATTGGTTATTCGGTTTGCTCTATCCTTCCCCTAACAGGTGTTTCCTATGCCTGTCAGATGAAAGACTAATTTTCTAGAGAACTCAGCATTGGAAATCCAAAGAATACATATGTATTTTGTCACCGTCCCTATGGATATTGTGGGCATTTGACCTCCCTATACAGTAAAAGCAAAAACAAAAACAAACAAAAAACTCTGTATTGAGGTATAATTTATATACAATAAGTCCAGCAATTTAAAGTGTATGACTTATTGAGCACTGAAGAGCATATACCATCATGCAATTATTGACACACTCATAATATAGAACGTTTTAATCACTCCAAAAAAGACCTACATGCCCTTTTGCAGTCATTTCTCTTCTCACCAGGCATTCACTGGTTTGCTTTCTACTCCTATAGCTCTGCCTTTTCTATAATGTAATATAAATGAAGTTATGCAGTAAGTAGTCTTTGTGTCTGGCTTCTGTCATTTAGGTAATGCTTTTGAGAGTCATCTATGTCATTGTTTATGTTGGTTGGCTGTTCCTTTTAAGTACTGAGTAGTATTCCATCTTTATATGGGTGAATCATCATTTGTTTATCCACTTATGACCTGATTCATTAGGGTTATTTTCAAGGTTTAACTATTATGAATAAGCCTGCTATAAATATTTGAGTTTAAGTTTTGTATAGATATGTGTTCTCATTTTCCAGTAAATTTAAGAGTGGGATTGCTAGTTCATATGATAAATGTGCAATTGACTTTTAAAAAACTAGTTATTTTCCAAAGTGGCTATACTACATTGCATTCCCATTAGCAATCTCTGAGAACTATGATTGCTTTACATCCTTGTCAATGGTTGCTATTATCATTCTTTTTTAAATTTATTTTTATTTTTTCTTTCATTTATTCATTTATTTATTTTTACATTTTTCCACATTTACTTTACATAGCAAAAACTTTTAGCTCATACTCCATAGTTCTTGACAGTTATTATCATTCTTTTTAAATTGTATTTCACATATTATATGTATATATATATATATATATATATACATATTTATATACACACACACACATATATATTTGCATTTCCTTAATGCTTAATGATGTGCATCTTTTCTGTGCTTATTTGTCATTTATAATTCTCCATTGTGTCTACTCGATTTTTTTCCCTTTCATTTTATTTTATTCTATTTTTTGCTATCAGGCATGTACACTCACTGGAGAGAGACAGAGAGAGAAGGGGTGGGATGGCCACATTGCAGTCCCTTCTTTTCCATTCTTCTCTTGGGATTTTGGGCACTCATGCCCACTTACCTGGTATGTTTCTCAGGCTACCAGGCCTGGGCCTCAAACCACGAAGTTGGCTATGTGGGATCCAGCTGCCTTAACCTCTGCACCACCTGCTGGCCTTTTTGCTCATTTTTCAAATCAGATTTTTTTTTTTTTTTTGAGAGGTTTTTACTACAGGGCGCGTGCGCTCGCCAGACAGACAGAGAGAGAGACATAGAGACAGAAAGTGAGAAATCACCCCCCAGGGGGTATGGTCACGCCGCAATCCCTTCTCCTCCATTCTCCTCTCGGGATCTTGGGCACGCACGCACATGCGCCCGGCGCGAGTTTTAAGCCACTGGGTCCGGGACGTGAACCGCGGTCGACTACGTGGGAGTCCAGCGACATAGCCATTACGCTAACTGCTGGTTCCCTCAAATCAGATTTTTTGTTTTCTTAATACTAAATTATAAAAGTTGTAGTAGCTATTAAAAACCTGCTGTCAGACCAGCCAGTGGCATGGTTGTTAGGGAAACTGGACCCCACATGGCCAACTGACAGTTTGAGTCCAGGGCCCAGTGGCTTGGGAGATACGCCAGACATGTGTACTCGTGTGCCTAAAATCCCAAAAAGAGAGATGGAGGTGAAGAAAATGTGGCATGACCATCCTCCATAGCGGGTGCTTTCTTACATCCTTCTCTCTGTCTCCTTCAGTGAGTGCATGCACCCACTAGCAAATAACAGTAATTTTAAATTCTTCTGACATTTTGATTGAGATTATGTTGACTCTATAGATCAATTTGCAGAGAATTGCCATCTGAACAATATTTAGTTTTCTGATCTGTAAACATGTTATATCTTTGTATTTATATAGATCTTTAATTTCTCTCAGAAGAATTTCATAGTTTCTCAGCATATAGCTTATAATTAATTATATTTCATTAAATATATCCTTAAGTGGAGCTAACAAGTGGTGTGGTTATTAAGGTTCTGGACTCCCACATGGCCAAATACAGTTTGAGTCCCAGACCTGGAGGCTTGAAAATCATGCTAGGGGTGTGTGTGTGTGTGTGTGTGTATGTGCCCAAAATCCCAGGAGGAAAATGGAGGAGAAGCAACTGTGGCATGGTCATCCCCCCTGGGAGAGGATTTCTCACTTTTCCTCTCTGTCTTTCTCTGTTTGTCTCCAGTGAGTGCATACACTATATGGCAAAAACCTTAAGGAAAAAAAATGCATGTGTCTACGTATCTCTAAGTGTTTAATATTTAGATTTTATTATAAATGGTATTTTTTATTTTGACGTCTAATTATTTATTTTAGTATATACAAATATAAGGGAGTCTTGTGTATTGACTTTGTATTTTGCAATCTTGCTAAATTCATTTATTATTTCTAGAAGCTTTATTGGTCTACAAATAAAGATAGCTTTAGTTCTTCCTTTCAAACCTGTACACGTTTTATTTCCTTTTGTAACCGTATGGTAATGCCTAGGGCTTTTAGTACAATATTAAATAAAAGTAGCATGGGCGATCTTACTTGCCTAGTCCCAATTTAGGGGAAAGTATTAAGTCTTTCTCTATTAAATATAATGCTAGTTGTAGGTTTTTCATAGATGCTCTTCATTAAGTTTTGAGAGTTCCCTTCTTTTTCTACAATGCTGAGAGCTTTGTTTTCTTTTAATCATGAATGGGTGTTAAATCTTACCAGATGTTTCTTTTCTATCTATTTAAGTTATCATATAGTTTTTCTCTTTATTCTGTTAATATGATGATTGATTTTTGGGTGTTAAATCAAACTTACCTTCCTGGAATAAACCCTTCGTAATCATACTGCTTTCATTTTTGTATTTATGTTATGTGGAATGGTGGCCTTAATTATGTTTCCTTAAGTCTTTGTCCAGTTTTGGTGCCAGAGTACTGCTTCATTCATAGAATGATTTGGAAAATGTTCCCTCCTATTTTTTCAAAGAAAAAAACTATAGAACTGAAAGTACAGAAAGTAAAATCATAGGTAAGTGAGGATAGCTGTATATCCAGTAGGGAAATAAGTGGATAAGACCCAGTGTCCAGGAGGGTTTAGTAAGACCAGAAGGTAGGGAAAAGAGGAAAGGAGTAAACTAAGATAGAAGGGGAACCAGCAGTTGGTATAATGGCTATGTTGCTGGACTCCCAAATAGTCAACTGTGGTTTGAGTCCTGGACCCAGTGGCTTAAACTCACGCAAGTTTAAGCAAGTGCGTGCGTGCCCCAAGATCCCAAGAGGAGAATGGAGGAGAAGGGATTGTGGCATCCCCCTGGGGGCCATCCCCCCTCGGGGGTGATTTCTCACTTTCTCTCTGTCTCTCTCTGTTTTTCTGGTGAGCACACATGCTCTATAGCAAAAACCTCTAAAAAAAAAAAAAAAAAAAAAAAACTAGGATAGAAGGTATTATTTCTTCCTTAAATGTTTGACAGAATTTGCCAGTGAAGCCACCTGGATCTGACATTTCAATATGTGAACATTTCTTTCCAATCTAGTTGATCAAAATATCTTCAACAGATAACACCACTACCTCCCCATCCCATCATCCTGTCAATGCTCTGTCTCTGTATCCCTCCTCCAAATGTCCTTCTCCAGGCCCCACTCCTCCACACACACCACATCTGGTAATTACACACTCTTGTTAGTTTTATAAAGTGAAAATTTAACTCATTGATAGGAGGCATTCCCTCTTGAATATTATTATTTAATGCTGGAACTTGCCTTTTGTGCTTTAATTATTTCCCACAATTATTTTATTTTATTTTATTTTATTTTATTTTTCTAGAGGGCATGTATGCTCTCCGGAGAAGAAAAGTAAGGAAGCACCTCCCATGAGGAATAATCATGCCACGGTTTCTTCTCCTCTATTTCTCCTTTTGAGATTTTAAGTATTTACACACATGCACCTGGTATATTTTTCAAGTTGTTGGATCTGCAAGTCAAGTCTGCAGTCAGTCATGTGGGATCCTGCTACCGTAACTACCATATCACTGGCTGGTCCTCTCCCCCAAAATATTGATGTGTTTTATTTTTATTTTTAGTATTGGTTCAAAATATTTTTAAAATTTTTCTTTATTCATAATAAAGCATTTGAGCATAGGAGAGTGAGAGACAGATAAGCACCCTCTGCAGGGTCTGGTCTTGCAGGTCTGGTATTGTTTGGTGTACTGATTTCTCAAACTTCTTTCCTGGCCTCAGCTAGTTTTCTCTCACATATAACAAGATAATTACTCAGTGGAAGATTTCAGACTCTCTTTCTACATAGCTCCTTCTTCTCAGAGGGAAATTCTAGCTGATTGGACCTCCAGCTCCAGTCTCTATCTCAATTTAGTGAGATGGCTGTGCTCCTCCTGGGCTGTAACATAGAAACTTCTAGCAGAAAACTGGGGCAACGGTGGGGCCTTCCTCAATTATTTCCCTTCTTTCAGGTATCACAGTTCCACATTACCTATTGGCCAACATCTTCAAAATTGTACTCATACATTTTATCTGGTTTTCTAATTATTTAATGCAGAAAAATAAATCCAGTCCCTAGCACTTCATCATGGCCAGAAGTAAAATTACATACACAGTGGCTTAGCCAGATTTAATCCCCGGACTCTGCACTTCTTGTTCTGTCTTCCACACACAGACAAAAACACATATGAAAGTGAAAAGATTTTGTCTATATTTTTAGTGGATAAGAAAATACATGGTGTTGGGGCCAGCAGGTGGCTTGGTGATTAAGGGCACTGGATTCCGAAATGGCTGACTGCAGTTCAAGTCCTGGACTAGGCAGCTTACTTTCACATTCTCTCTTCCTCTCACTCTTGCTCTGCTCCTCTCTGGTCAAGTTAAAATAAATGAAGTTAAATTTAAAATGATTCTTAAAAAAAAAAAAAAGAAAGAAAAGAAAATACATGGTGTCATAAGTTTGAAAGAACTGGGATGGAAGGTGTTTTCAATACAACAACCAAGATAACTCAGATGACCTCAGAACCATTGTAAGTGTTTTAGCCTGAATGTAGTACTCTGATTTCTCATTTACAATTATGGATGTGTTTTATAACAATTAAGTAATGTGGAGCATGGAGGCTCCTTTAAATATAAGAACAATCCTAAGGGATGGGAAGCTCTGGTGTTGACTTCTTTTGTTTCTGGGAATAAACCTACACTGCTGTTATCAAATTTTCTGGAGGGATGATAAGAACAAAAGTGGTAGGAGATCCCGCCATTGATTTCCTTTGAGCAGGATAGAGGTTTAGGAAGGGAAAAAAGGCTAGAGTCAGGGATCCCTATCAATTTCCTTGACTTCCTTTATCTTTAATTAAAAAAACTCTTTTCATTTTGAGAGCCAACCCTGATAAAAAGGATGCTGGTGTTAATGCTGCACAGATGGGAAAAAGAGACAGTAGTGTCCTCTGTTCTACCCCATCAGCAATTCTGGAGATACTTTATAATGCAATGACCAGGATCCAGCTACTAAATACTGGTCTGCAGCTGTTTATTATAATTATCTTATTTTCATTTCAGAGAATATTTAATTGGGTGGTTTGGACTTACTTGGCATTGTCAAAATCCTTATAGCATAGCAGAATAACCTTAGAAATTGTGAAATTGTGTCTCAAAATAGAGCTGAAAAAGGGGGAGAGTACAATCTGCGTTGGTTTTAAAATCCACTTGGAGCAGGGGAAATGTACAGCTTGGGCTGCTTTCTGAACTCTTGCAACGTCACTGCTGATTCTGCACTTTGGGGGACAGGCTGTCATTTTAGTGCAGGTTGTTCATTTTAAATGATTTGTTCTGAAAAAAAATACTCAGTTAAGAAAACTTTTAGCTAAATTCTTTTACCAAAACATTTTCCATGTTATACTAAAAGATAAAATTTGCCACATCAATGGTATTTTAAGAAAACCAGCTACAATTGATAACGAAATGCCCTAAATACTTGGAAAGGTCTGAGAATTGCAGTTCATCAGAAAGTGCCTCATCTCTAACTTGAAACTGTTCTGAAACAGGGCCATCTAGTGGACTCCCTTCCTGGGCAACCATGAGGACACCATCTAGAACCTCACATTCAAGTCTTTACTCCCACTTTCACCCTTAGATGTAGGAACCAAGTTATTACATGTCACATTCAATCTTCCTGCTTTAAGAATGTCCTTCATAAAATATCATATACAGTATAAATTATCCAAGGCAGTGGCTTCATCTACCTATCTATCGATGTGTGTGTGTGTATTTAATTTTAAAGTAATTTACATCTGCTTACATTTTTAGACTAGATTGTTTGCTATTACTCTATATGAAAACACATATCTTTTAGTAAACTATTTTTAACTTTTCAAAAATATATATATACTTTTAATCTCTCTAAACCCAAAGGAATCATCTCTGATATAAATAGCCTTCTTGGAAATAAATCTCTTTTCACTTACATTTGTGTGCTGATTAATTTGGTAATATATTCTGTGAATATATATATGAAATTAAGCTTCTAAAGATTCTAAGTTGTATATTTTTTCCCTTTTTATGGAAAACAACTCTTTCTAGCCTTTTCACACTGCCACCCCCTCAATCATAAAATCTCATTGAAGAATTAAGAAATGTATATGTGAGGCCATCTGAGATTTATACAAGATATATATGATATAGGATCTGGATGTTTGTTCCAGATGTAACTATATCGTTCATGACTCATCGGACACCTGACATTTTGTTAGGTGTGTCCATGGAGTGGTTGGAGAGAACAGCTCTCTAACAAAGGGTATAAATAAATCTCCGCCTAGTCAAATTAAATGAAAGATTCATTCAGCACATTAATTTCATTCTCTTCATAACTAAATTACATCTACCAGCATCCCCTGCAGTTAGATGGGGCCCTAAGGTGATTGAGTTCTGGCAAAAAAAAAAGGTGATTGAAGAGTTATACATCCTTATCATCCTGACTCCTAAAATATCCTTCATCATCTTGCATGTTCTATCTTTTTTCCACCACCACCACCACCCCAGCCTCACCAGGTGCAAACCTTTACCCAGGCAGACCAAGGGAGCCTCTTACTAGTCTGAGTCCTTTAATATCTGAGTAGAGGCTATCCCTCTACCCTAATCCCCACAACTTGAAATGAACTGAAATATGGACATGAAATACATTTGTATCATTTTAAGCCAATGAGACATGGGAGGTTGTTTACTAGACACAGGAGGTTGTTTACTGATTGCCCTGATTAATACAGGAGAGATTAAACTGGAAGAAAAGAAAGAGGGTGATATACAAGGCAACGATTTCCTTTAGAGACTTCCGTGAGCACTCTAACTCTTCTCTGCACATGGTTGACAAATAATGAAAACATCCAAAAAAAGTAGAACCACTAAGTAGAACCACTAAGCAATTTCTTGCAGAGTTTGAGCTAGTAGAATCAGAAAGGCAGGCTGTGGATAGAATGATGGTTGGATGGAGGTGCTTCCCACAGCGTTAGCAGTGCAGCGAGTGCAACTTGTAGTGTTTACGACATGGGGATGTGGGAACTGGGCCTTGTCAGCCTGAGCCACCAGACATTTACTATTGTTAGCATATCCTCTTCCATGCTAACTAAACTTCCTAATTAACTCTATTCCAAGATGTCCTCCAAGATATGTTATGTACCTGATTCCACATGATAGGTGTTCTGGTTATATTCAGGTTATGCAGAGTGGGATTTAGTAAACTTTTTCTATTTGAGCCATTTGTGGAAGTAATATTTGGCACATGTCTAACACATGAGGAAGCTTTTAGATGGGCGAAAGAAACAGATACTGGGCCAGCAGGTAGCAGGGCAGTTAAGAAGCTGGACTCCAGCATGACCCCCTGCAATTCAGCCAGACTTGGCCATTTGCCTTCTCACTTTCCCTCTCTCTCTCTCTCTGTCTTTCCCTGGTGAATTAAAAAAATATAATAATAAATAAAATTTAAATAGGTAATTCTTTAATAAATAAAGAAAGAGAGATTATTGGGTCACAGATGTCAAAGTTTGAAGAAAGACAGGGCTTAAGTAAAACTGTCTATTGGTAGAGAGGAAAGAAGGAAGCATGACTCATGGCAGAAGGCAAAGAGGGTGGAATGAATAAGGAGATTGTTGAGGAATAAAAAGGTGATTGGTATTATAATGTCAGACTGAGGTGATAGAAGAAGATGAAATTAAACAGTATAGACAAAGTAAATATATGTTACTAAAGGCCTTGAAAACTGTCACTGGGGTTTGGATTTGAAGCTATAAGCCAGAGGTGCCAGGTCAATCAAATGAATAGACAAGCAGAAGTTTCACAGTCATTTGGTCTGGTAGCTGCCATACCATTTTCCCCAGTGGCACTACTATAGCAGGAGTATTTCAAGGTAGAATGAACATCTCGATCTTAAATCTAAACATTCTGGGACCAGCAGGTGGCATGGTGGTTAAGGCACTGGACACTCCCACATGGCCAGCCATGACTCGAGTCCCAGACCTGGTAGCTTGCTTTCTCACCTTCCCCCTCTCTCTGTGTCTCTCTCCAGTCATATTAAAAATAAATAAATGGGGGACCAGCAGTTAGCGTAATGGCTATGTCGCCGGACTCCCATGTAGTCGACCGTGGTTCGAATCCTGGACCTGGTGGTTTAAACTCATGCTGGGCGCATGTGCGGGCGTGCCCAAGATCCCAAGAAGAGAATGGAGGAGAAGGGACTGTGGTCTGGCCATCACCCCTTGGGGGTGATTTCTCACTTTCTCTCTCTCTCTCTCTGTCTTTCTGGCAAGCACATGTGCCCTATAGCAAAACCCTCTCCAAATAAATAAACAAATAAATAAAATTAAAGAATTATTTTTTAAAAATCTAAGTGTTCAATGAGAATGAAAATTACTTGTTTGTGCTTTCTCCTTGAGTATCCTTTCTCTTCATCTGCCTGATGACAGTGTCTCCTTCTAGAACCAGTTCTGTTGCTCTCTCTGTTGTGAAATCTCATGCAAGTAGTTGATCATTCCCTCTCTTTTGCAATCCAGTACTAGATACTTACCTGTGCTAGCTTTTATTTATTGCAAGTATTTCATTACTTATCTGGCTCCCATCCCACACTAAATTGTGTATTACTTAAGTGCAGGGAATACATCTCATTTAATTCTACATCTGAACACTGAGAAAAAGCCCCATCATCTGGTAAGTGTTCAAGAATAATGTATGATAAATGCATGATGGATATGAATGAATGAAAAGTAGAAAGATTTATTTTCCCCTAAGGAAAAAAAAAACAAACTGGAGGCCTCATTCACATATTCATGATTGCTATTACTTATTTGTCTACATATCTGTCTTCCTTTATTGATGAAAACCCCCTCTGAGTGTTATTCACAGATTTATTCTCTACATGGGTCAGTGTCTGGCATACACAAAACACTAAGTGAAGTGTTTCACAAATAAATGGATGGATGGATAAATGATTTCTGCTATAAGCAAGCACAAATCACCAAGATTTGTTGGTATGAGATCTTGGGAGGAATGCACAAAATGAAAATGGTAATGTTTTAGGTTTTGATAATAAAATCTTTTCTCCCTGAACAAGATAAATTGAATAGAGACCATCATAATTAATTTCTTACTCTTCTGAATAGCATGCATGTGTCAATAGGCCAATAAAAAGTAAAAGTAATCACAGCTTTTGATGTGGTAGGCTTGGGGGTGAACCAGCAAGGAGTTACATTCCATTTGATAGATAAGAGCAGTTGTGCTGAGCCCAGTCATGGCAGGAGCTGTGGGGGTTCATCCCACTAGTTATGTGATACTTTGAAACCCAATGTGACCTTGTGACTTCCACCTTCCTTCCAATCAAGAGAAGTTACTGATCTTGCATTTATACCTGATCATATCCAGGACCAGTAGAAAATGTCTGGGGAGGTAGTTTCTTTTCATTTTTGATCCATTAAAACAAATAAACAGGCTTTTTTCCCTCTTTTTTAAGGACCAGGTAGTAAGCATGCTTAATTTGGTCATTAGTAGCTTGCGAAGAAGTGAATAGATCACTTATTGTAACCTCAGTTTCTCTAAACAGCTTAGAGTCAGCAAAAACAGAAGCTTAAAAGGTTGTTATCTGCCTTAAAGAAGATATATACATGTGAGTACTTTATAAGCTAGGAAGTTCTAAGGCCATAAAGGTACTGTAATGAAGGTTTATCTACAAAATGTCTGTACATGTTTTCACAAAATAAATACTTGTATAATCAATGAGTGAAATGTTCCTTTCTTGAGGATACAAAGTTCAAGTAATATTTAATGAACTGAGCAAAGTTTATTTAATAAGTATTAAAAGATTTTATCTGGTTTGTGGCAACTCTCCATTTTAATTGGTCCAGTCTAGACAAATTTATCAGGCAAATATAGTGATACTAGTGATTGTGGTGATGTTCATAGGATCTATTCATATATGTTTGTGTGTGTGTCTGTGTATACATGAGCAACAAAGTGGGAAAAACAATAACATTGCAGGATTATGACCACAGCATCACATCATCATGCTAAGGAAATGTATAAAGTACAGATAAAAGAATAAAGAAACCTTTCCATGTTCTCATTATTCATATCATTACAGAAACCCATGCATCCTTCAAAGCAAGTATATGAGGATCGAAGGTAAATGATGGGGCCAGCAGATGGTGGGGAAGGCACTAGCTTCCCACGTGGCTGACTGCAGTTTGAGTCCTGAACCCTGTGGCTTGAAAACTACAACAAATATGGGTCAGTATGTGGCATGGTGGTTGGGGCACTGAACTCACATGACCAACCACAATTTGAATTCTGACTTGATGGCTCATTCTCTCTCTCTCCTCTCTCTTTCTCTCTCTCTCCTGTAAGCGTGTGCACCCTATAGCAAATTAAAAAAATAGTTATAAATAAAATCAAATAAATAATTAATTAATTAAAAATAAATTTTAGAAAACAATATATTGTACACTTGAAAACTGCTGGGGCCAGCAAATGGCATAGTGGTTAAAGCACTTGGCTCCCAAATGGCAAACAGAGGTTTAAGTCCTAGACCTGGCAGCTTGCTTTCTCACTTTCACTCTCTCACTCTGTCTCTCTCTGGTGAGTGCACGTGCCCTAGAGCGAATTTAAAAACAAATAGCAATAAATAAAATTAAATAATTTTTTTTAAAAAGAAAACTAGTAAGTGAGTAAATTTCAAATGTCTCATCACACACAAAACAGGTGAGATGTGGGGCCAGCAGGTGGCATATTGGTTAAGGCGCTGGACTTCCATGTGGTTGATTGCAGTTTAAATCCCGGGCCCAGTGGCTTAAAACTAATGCCGGCCCAATGTGCATGCATACATGCCCAAAATCCTGAGGAGAATGGAAGAGAAGGGATTGCAGTGTGGCCATCCCCCTTGGGGGGTGATTTCTCTCTCTGTGTGTCCCTGTTTCTCTGGAAAGCACACACAGCCGATAGCAAAAATCTCTTTCAAAAAGAAAGTGAGATGCTAGATATGTTAATTATCTTAATTTAATCATTCTGCATAGTATTCAAAACATCATATTATACCCCATAAGAACATATGATTCTTATTTGTCAATTAAAAATAATATCAATAAAATGTTTTTAGAAAGGGAAAAGAATACTAGATTTTACAAAGTTAGTTGTCACTTTAGTCCCCGAAAGGCAGTGCAGCTGTAATCATGACTCTATGTCCTATTTTTTCTTAGTTTATTCCCTGTTGGTCATTAATAACTGTATAGAAAATAAATAAACCTGAGGGTCAGCAGGTGGCATAATGGTTAAGGCTCTGGATTCTCATGTGGCCGCCTGCAGTTTGAGACACAGACCCAAAGGCTTGAAACTCACGCCAGGTGTGCATGTGCCCAAAATCCCGAGAGGAGAATGGAGGAGAAGAGATTGTGGCATGGTCATTCCCTCAGAGGGTGATTCCTCACTTTCTCTCTCTCTCTGCCTCTGTGTCTTTGGTGAGAGCACATATCCTATAGGAAAAATATCTTAAAAAGAAAAGAGAGAGCAAGAAAAGAAAAGAAATAAACCCATTTGATATTATAACACTTTTTTAACTTAAGTAATGTAATAATCCTTTTTTACAGGAGGAAAAGCAAATTCTTACATGCCTCCAGTGTTTTTATGATATGTTAATTAAATCTTCACAAACATTAAATTACACATAAGCTCCTAGTATACAGCTTGTTTCATTTATAAAACTGAAACAAATTAAATGAAAACAAAAATATAAAACCAATAAAATTCAAGTAACAAATATATTTTAATAAAACAAAAACAATAGTATTAGGTTGAATAATGGAAGGATGGATTTGGGAATTTTATGTTTCATTGTATAGTGCCTTGATTTTGAAAATGCTGGAACATGATTTGAGTCGTTGAGCACTGTCTTTAGTTTTCCTTTTAAATAATGCCACTAATTTGAACTAGTTTATCTTTTTGATGGGTGATCTGCTATATAGCACCATCTAAACTGCATGCAATGGTAACAAAACATTCTTTTAAAAATTTTATTTCCAGAAGGTGTCTGCATTTGCCAGAGAGAGGGAGACAGACAAGCAAGCATTGAGCATAGTCATGACACAACTCTTTTCCCTCTATTGCTCCATCATATCGGGATTTGGGGTATGCATGCACATATGCCTGCCATGTTTTTCAGGTCACTTGCCTGAGACTCAAACCATGGGGGAGTCAGCTCCCATTGCATAGTGCTTAACCATTGGTGCTATGAGGCCATACTAGTAGCAAAACATTCTAATAATAAAAAGGCATAATTAAAACCCTTCCATTTTGCCTGTTTATTTAGCTCACTTACTAAATGAACTATTGATAGTCAGTATATACAAAGATGGGAATCTGTGTCCTGTGAAGCTATGAGATGGCTCTGTTCACCACTTCCCTACAGCTGAATGTCTTTGAAGCCTTTATTTATATACCATGCCAGAACATCACATGGCTTCCTCCTGGCTCCCAACCAATTGTTAACACACATGCTAATTGGGGTGTTAGGTTATCCAAGTGATCTAAAATATACTCACACTATAATTTAAAAGATGTTGTAAATACAGCATTTGGAAACTTTTTTTTTTTTTTTGAGAGATTTTCACTGTAGGGCGCGTGCGCTCGCCAGACAGACAGAGAGAGACATAGAGACAGAAAGCGAGAAATCACCCCCCAGGGGGGATGGTCACGCCGCAATCCCTTCTCCTCCATTCTCCTCTTGGGATCTTGGGCACGCACGCACACGCACCCGGCGTGAGTTTTAAGCCACCGGGTCCGGGACACGAACCGCGGTCGACTACGTGGGAGTCCAGCGACATAGCCATTACGCTAACTGCTGGTTCCCAGCATTTGGAAACTTTTGTAGAGAACTTGAGAACTTGCATGCTACAGAGTTAATCAATTGCTCTTTCTAGAGTATCTGACATTCCTTGCCACTGAAAATGCAGGGATCCAACTAAAAGCAAAAACTTCAGCAAATGAATATTGTCTTAGGTTACTAAATGCTTGAGATGTCAGACAAGTTATTCTGCTCTACTAATCCCAAAAGAATATTAAAAGAGTGGTAGTCATGCCAACCATGCTCTCTAGATGAAAAAGATGGAAACTGTTATTTAACTATGGTTTCTGCTCAAAGTTTCTCTGTAGCACACAGTGTGTGACCTTCTACCTCTTTAAGCAACCAACATCACCATGAAATTGCTGATTATAATAGTTTCTGTTTATCTCCAAATCAGTGACAAAAAAAGAGAGAGTTTCAATTAGGGATTTGGAGGAGAATGCCCCTTATTACACATGTAGATTTTTCTATAAACATAAGCAAATTTTCCTCTTTGCTCTCTTGCAGATAATGATACCTTGTATGGGAAGGTGATAGATTTTTTTTTTTTAAGCTAAAGAACAAGAATCTTACAGGGAATTACAGAAATTTCTAGAAAGATCAACTTCTTTCAATTGTTTGGCTTAGGTGGGCTTAAAATAATGACAGTCCCAAAATTCTCCCATTTTTGACAGAAAGAGGGAAAGGGAATGTTGTCCTGGATCCCACCTCTTGGCTATAGATTTGGTCTGTCCTACACTCATATCAAACTTTGGATCTGAAATCCCTGGCCTCATTTTCATGTCTGCCTCAAATAGTGTACTCTGCCAGGAAGCAAACCAACTCCCCCATGAGCTTTGAAAAACATACTTGGACACGTAGACACTTCAAAGTGGAAGGGACAAGTTTACTGACGGAAGACACCTTCTTATTTTCTGACTCCATTTTTTCTCCCTGCCCATACTTTAGGTCTAAGTTTAGTTACTGATGCTGATTTAATTGTATATATAATTTTTCATCAAGCTAGAGTGCCCTCTTGTGGGACAGTCCAGTAGTTACCCAGGTGCTCCAAACCATCTTAATTTGTGAGTTCACATTTTCCAGTTGTGCTTAGATAACTTGCTCTCTCACTGCTTTATTTTTATTCAACTCAGCCTCACAAGTTTCAAATCCAAAGGTAAATGAGAAGGGGGAGAAATATGGCAGGTAGTACCCAGTGGTATAAGAATATATATTTATCTAAACAACTTTGATGTCATTGATTTCCTTTTCGAATGTGGTGGTGGTGGTGGTGGTGGTGTTGGGGGGGGGAGTTGAGGGAAGTGAAGAGAGTGTAGAAAGTTCCCAAATTCAAGAAATTACTAGCTGTATTTAACTCCACTTACAAAGGAAATATTTATTGGTGTTATCAAATGCTTCACAGGAGTCCTAAATATAATCCTTCCTGGAATGGTTAGGCATTCAGGGACTAACTCGAGGATTTAATTGTTCAGACCTCCTCATAACAGAGTTGAGGGGGTCTAGCCAAAGTAAATTACAAAATTTTGTTTCGAAAAGTAGCTTTTCAAAGGCCAAATGGGGATTAAGAACAGTTTAAATAGGGAACTAGCAGTTAGCGTAATGGTTATGTCACTGGACTCCCAAGTAGTCGACCACGGTTCATGTCCTGGACCCGGTGGCTTAAAACTCACGCTAGGCGCGTGTGCATGCATGTCCAAGATCCTGAGAGGAGAATGGAGGAGAAGGGATTGCGGCGTGACCATCCCCTCTGGGGGGTGATTTCTCGCTTTCTGTCTCTATGTCTCTCTCTGTCTGTCTGGTGAGTACACACGCCCTATAGTGAAAACCTCTCCAAAAAAAAAAAAAAAAAAAAAAAGAACAGTTTAAATACACAGTTTACTTACTACTTCAAAGCATAGATTTTTAAAAACGTATTTGGAAAAATTTACAAAATAGTGTATGAGAAGATAATGAGCCCCCATTTACCTTTCAGACAGCTTCAACAGTTGCCAACTCATTATTTATCTTATTTACTCCACACATCCTTCCTCCCACTCCAGTTATTTAGAAGTAAACTGCAGGTGTCATATCCTTTCAACTATATTATTTCAGAAAGTATTTCAGAAAGACCAGACCTTCTATTTAACACAAATAGCCACAATATTATCATATACAAAAAAATTAACAGCAATTCCTTAATATCATAATAGCAAGATACTGTTCAAACCTCTTTTGTCTCTCTTAATCGATCTCCTCTCGTTTCCTTTTACCCGGTCAATAAATGTTTGCTTAAGAAACTAAACAATTGGAACCAGCAGATGGAGTAATGGTTACATCACTGAACACTCACATCGACTGCAGTTCAAGTCCCAGACGCAGCAGCTTAAACTCATGCTGGGTGCTTGTGTACCCAAGATCCCAAGAGGAGAACGGAGAACGGAGAATGGGTTACGGTGTGGTCATCCTCCCTTTGTGGGGGGTGATATCTTGCTTTCTATCTGTCTCTTTTTGTCTTTCTGGAGAGTGCAAAAAAAAAAAAGAAAAGAAAAGAAAGAAACTGAGCAATTAATCTTCAGTTTTAACAACTTGAATTTATTTAAGTGTACCACTTTGGTGTTGTGTATGGAATTTATTTAAGTGTACCACTTTGGTGTTGTATACGGATTTCTTCTGCTCTCCTCCCCCCCCCCCCCTTAACTGTGTTTTTCCCCCCCCCCCCCCCCCCCCTTAACTGAGTTGTTAGATCTAGAAACTGGATCAGACTGTTTAATTTTTTTTGACAGTGCTACTTGATAGGCAGTTGAGGCAGCTATCCACCAGGGGGCGAAGTTGCTCTCTTCTTGAGATGTCTGCAGCTACAGATAGATAAATGAGGATCAAAATAGTGACAGTTCTATAGTGGCATGCCTTCCTTTTTTTTTAATTTTAATTTTTTTTCTTCTCTGAAGAAATTTTACCTCATCAACTATTCTGATACTGTAAGATGCAATTCATATAGAGCACAGACAATTGTTTATTTTTCTTACCAGATTTCAAAATAAAGATTTTGTTCTGAAGCAACACACACAGGTAACAAGTGACTTGTTTAAAAATCACTTTGAGGGCCAGCAGGTGGCTGGTGGTTAAGGTGTTGGATACTACATGGTTGACTGCAACAGTTTGAATACCAGACCCAGCAGCTTGAAAAACATGCAAGGCACATGTGCATGCATACTCCAAATCCTGAATGGAGGAGAAAAGATTGCCTCATGGCCATCCCCCTGATTTATTTTTCACTTTCCAACACTCTGCTTCTCTCTTTCCAGGAAGTACGTGTGCCCTATGGGAAAAATCTAAAAACAAAAACAAAAACAAAAACAAAACACTTTGAATTCATGCATGTGAACACATTTAACTTTCTTTTTTCTTTTTTTGGAGAGGTTTTTTTGCTATAGGGCATGTGCACTTGCCAGATAGACAGAGAGAGACAGAGAGACAGAAAGCGAGAAACCACCCCCCAGAGGGGATGGCCACGCCGCAATCCTTTCTCCTCCGTTCTCCTCTTGGGATCTTGGGCACACACACACACACGCCCGACGTGAGTTTAAGCCACTGGGTCTGGAACTCGAACCATGGTCAACTACGTGGGAGTCCAGCGACATAGCCATTATGCTAACTGCTGGTCCCAACATATTTAACATTTTTTCAATCCACTAAAGTCATTATACTTATTACTGAAGCTTAAAATATTCCACCTCCGGTTGTTGGGCGCTCATTCTGGATGGCTCCTAAATCCTTTTGCTACAGCTCTACTGGTCTTTAAAAACTTTTCTTTCTTCCAATATGACAAGATATCCTAGTCTTTCTTTACATTTCTTAACCTAGACCTGGAATTAACCACTTTAGTTTCTTCTCTACAACAATAGTTCTCAAAGTATGGCCTTCGGAGTCCCTCTGATCCTTTTATGGGGTTGTGAGGTCAAGATCATTTTAATGAAAAACTAAGGTACTAGTGTAAGAATAAAATCCAACTGTGCCTGTTTAAGCTCTGTAAAGATAACATTTAACTTTTGCCTTTTCTCTTCTGTACTAAGCTGATGCCGCCTTTATGATAAAAACCCTGAGTTATACAAACCCCAAGGACTTGCTCAGCTCCTTGCAGGACAGCTCAGCTCCATGCAAGAAGTCAGGTCCCTTATCTTACTTCCTCATTCTTTCCTCCCCTCACCCCACCGATGTCTATATAACCTGAATGCCCCTTTGTTTGGGGCTTCACTCGCTACCGTGTCTTGCATGACGGAGAGTGGAGTCCTAGCACGCTAGCAATAAAGCCTCTTGTACTTTGCATCAAGAACCGACTTTTGTGGTTGATTGGGGTCGCCGTAGCACTCCCTGGACAAGGAGGATCGGCTGGTTATCGGCAGGAACCTTTCACTAGTTTTCCTTTTTTATCTTTAATTTTCCTCAAATATACATGGAGTTTTCCATAGGCTACATGATATGTGTTATTATGACTGAATACAGAAGCAGTTGTAAGAATTATGCCATTGTTCATTAAGAAAAATATTAAAGACATTTACAAAAATGTAACATTTTTTATGTTAAACATTTTTTGTTAATGAGTACATTATCTTAAAATGCTTTAATTTGAATTCAGTAAACATCAATACACATTGCTCACATAAACAAAACCTCTTTGGGCCCTCAACAATTTTTAAAATTTTAAAGAGGTCTTGGGAACAAAACATTTAAGAATGGCTGCTTCAAAGAGTCTGGTTCCTTGCAATGAAAACTTTTGTTATAGAAACTATAGTGTAGGAATTAGCAATGCTTTTGGTTACTGGGCTGGCCATTTACTTTGGGCAATAGTCAATGGTCAGAGCTAAGAAAAATTATATATATTTATAAATATAAAATACATCATAAATTCACACTGATTCTTCCTATTCAAAATTCAGAACACAGAGTTTTTGCTTAATCTCATACTATTTGTATGAGAGATCTTTTAAAAGTTCATGATAAATGTGTACTATGAAAAAACTATGCACAGATTTCAAAACATTTTGCACCAAAATAACCTCATGCTTTAATTCCACTTTTGGCAAACTTTGATGTTCCCTCATACACATATCTCCTTACTCCCAAACCAAAAATATCAGTTCTTTACAAAAGTAACAAACATTTATTTTTAGTCAAATTAACAATACCACCACCACTACCAACAATATGGTTACTTAAAACAGTTTAAGATGGAACTTTATTTGCAATTCTTCTGACTTTTGAGTCCAAAAGAATTGCAAATTGTATTTTTATTTGATTGATGGTTTAAAGTTATTTGGAATTAAGTGTGTCTTTGACATTATGCCACTGAATAGATCAGTTAGATGTATACATTATACTTTTGATTTTTAGGGACTATATTTTGTAAATTTAATCTTGTTTTATAATGATGTGAAATATTTTACTCAGTTTTAAGGTCAAATTTATGAAATAAGATATATTCAGAAGTCTCCTCTATCCTACTCCTTTCCTCTCCATATACCTAAGATTTTTTTTACATAAAATAATTTTTATATCCATTATTTTAAAAATTTAAGCAAATATGTATGTACATTTAGTATTACCACCACCCATTCTTCATGATCAAAGGTTGTATACTATTTATACACTCCTTTCCACATTGTTTTTTCACTTACTAATATATTCTGAAGATTATGCCACAACTGTACACAAAGCTATTTCTTATTACTTGTAACTGCATTAATACTCCATTGCTTTGCTGTGCCATAATTTATTCAATCTGTCTCTATTAAGGAATTATGGGGTAATTTCCAGCGTGTGGCTATTAAAAGTCATGCTGTGATGAATAGTTACGCACTTTTTCTTATCTTTAACCACGGTGTCTTTGGGATAGAGCCCTACTTGTGATTGCTGGGACAAAGAATGAAATATCTCCATGTAATCTTGCTAGATGTTGACCCCTGTGGGAATGGCCACCTTGCAATCCCTTCTCCATTCTCTTCTGATTTTGGACACGCATGCCCTAACACGTGCCCATGTATTTTCCAAGCCACCAGGTCCAGGACAATCGGCCGTGTGGGAACCAGCTGCCTAAACCACCGCCACCTGGCTGGCCTTGACCTACTCCTTTTCCTTCCGTGTTGGTAGATGGAGGAACAGACTGAGACCACAGTTCTAGTTCATGTCACCAGTCCCTAACATAGCTAAGATGTAGCTATCTTCACAACCTTTAGGTTATGGGAAGAGGAATTTCAAGGTGCCAGAGGCGAGCCAACAATTTTGTGTCTGGACTTCACATCTGCTAAAACACATATACTTATTTCTCTGGCTCTCAGTACATACATTCTTTTCCTTTATCAGAAACTCTGGTCTCCTATACGTTCGCATTTGTCGCGTCATCACTTTATCCCACAACTAAACTTCTAATCCCTACGGTTCTCGACCGGCAGCCCACTAACCGGTCAGAGTGCTTTGCGCATGCGCGAACTCTGCTTTCCTCGCGAGGAATGTGAAGACGCTGCAGAGGCAAGATTAGTGTGTGATGTCATAACTGCGCGCCGCTCCCAGGCGTCCTCGGAAGGTCGATTTGCGGAGCGGGAGCGCGCGTGACTGACAAGACTCTGATTCGGGAGCGCGCCGTGTCCTTTAACCTTGGGACCAGCGTCGACATGTCGGGGTACACTCCGGATGAGAAACTTCGGCTGCAGCAGCTGCGGGAGCTTAGGAGGAGATGGCTGAAAGACCAAGAGCTGAGCCCTCGGGAGCCGGTGCTTCCCCCGCAGAGGCTGTGGCCTTTGGAGGAATTCTGGAATAAGTTTTTGCAAAACAGGACCCCGTGGAGGAACATGGTGAGTGATGGACCTCCTCCGTCCCCATTTAGACACCCCACCGCGACCCCGACCCAGCCACTAGTCGTCTGCTCATTGCAACCACACCAAGTACTGATAACGTTCTGGACGCTCCTGAGCTGGGAGTCCAGGAGCTTGTATGCCTTTGGGAGAATGATGCCACTGTCTGTCAAGTGTGAGAGGGAGACGAATCTTAGGTAGGACCTAGCAGAGTTGGTCCTTTGGACTGTACAATTCTGAGTTTAGTATTTGAAGATACTATGTAACTTTTAAAGTTGAGGTTCTAGAGACTAATACTGCTCCCAACTACTGGAGTGCCCAGTGAGCCCCTGGCTGGTAGGATAATTCTTCTGTGATCACCATAGCGGACAAAATCTTTAAGTATGCTTAATGAGTTGTAGTCAAGAGCTACCTTTCTAAACCATTATGTACTTTTAATACACCATCTTATTAAAAAAGAAGACATTTGTAGACTGCATAAAAATCACTCATTCTAGGATGGCCTTCATTTTCAGGACCTCTGAGTATTTTGTTTTGTTTTGACAGGATCTGGCTATTGGGGTCCTCCTGCTCAGCTGAGAATACAAGCTTGCTGTACCACATATGCTTTTGTTTTAAACAGGTTCTCACTATCTTACTCTGGCAGCTGAGACCTCATGATCTTCCTGCCTAGTCTCCTGAGTAGCTGGATTTTTTTCAGGCACCCTCCTTTCCTAGCCTTCAGCTTGGTGGGAATCAAATCAAGAATTTTGAGTGGTCTCTTCCTGTGAAGCAAGGTCTCTGACATGGCTTGGCTATCTGAATACTGTTTGAAGTGTGTTAATTATATCACACCAATTATAGGTGAAGAACACTTTATCTCAGAATTACTTTCAGTTACCTACAGCATTGGCTAACAATGATAGTAATAACACTATAATAAGTAGTGTTTGGGTGCTTGCTGTAGGCCTGGCAACCTGCTGGGAGTTTTACATGTGTGACTTCTTTACTCCTGTAGAGGTAGAAGCCATTCCCAATCCTCATGTTCAATGTAAGGAAGCAGGCTTACAAAAATTCAGTTACTTACCTACATGGAGCTCAGAATTGGAGTAGTTTATGTTAAAATCTACATGAATCTACTTTTAAAAACACTGTTTTTAAATTTTGTTTATTATTTTTATTAGGTTGTTTTTCTATGCAAAGATGTGTCATGACTTTCCCAACAACCCAGTAAGTTGCTGTAGGGCCACGGGTGCTCCACCAGAGAGAGAGAGAGAGAAACCTGTCAGGTCTGGGACTTGAAGTGTGGTCAGCCATGAGGGAGTCTAGTGCTGTAGGGCACGGGTGCTCATGAGAGAGAGAGAGCAAGCTGTCAGGTCTGGGACTTTCAGTTACGAGGGAGTCTAGTGCCTTAGCTACCACATCATCCTCTGGCACTGAATCTCCTTTCTTATTGTGCTGCAAAACCTAGTGCAACAGAATTGGTACACATTTTTCTGTAAAGATGGTATTAGATACCTATTTATGTTTGTAAAATTCAGCTCTCTTAATTCAACCCTTCACTCACTGTTTGTATCCATGACATCATCTGCTGCTTGTGGCAGTCATTGTTGAAAGTTGAAATTCCCACCGACTGCTAGTGATCTAGGGAAATAATCATTAGTTAAAATCCATTTTACTTTACTTTGAGTTAGTTTTTTCTTATATAATCATAGCTGTGATAATACTTGGACTTTGGATTATTCTTTCCCTGAAAGGATAGATATATTTCAGTCAAATTAACTGAACGGAAGTTCCACTTTTAGTTCTTTTTTGTCTTTCTCTTAAAATAGTGTGTCAGGGACCAGCAGATGGAATAATGGCTATGTTGCTGGACTCCCATTTAGTCAACTATGGTTTGAGTCCTGGACCTGGTGGCTTAAACTCACACCAGGGGCTTGTGTGTGCGTGCCCAAGATCCCAAGAGGAGAATGGAAGAGAAGAGATTGTGGCTGGCCCCCTGGGGGGGGGTTTCTCATTTTCTGTCTCTCTGGTGAGCGCATGCGCCCTATAGCAAAAACCTCTCCAAAAAAAAAGAAATAGTGTGTCAGAAGACGTCACAGACTGAGCTTAGAACACTGTTATCTCAGTATGTAAAATACTTTTTCCCAGCACTGGTGTGCTCCAGGTGGTCTACTTTACACCTTGAATGAAGCAGGCATCTAATTTTTAGTGTCTGAAATTGATAAATTAGGGAGATGTCTGCACCTGAAAAAGCCTGTAGGTTTTATTACACTAGTTAAATTCATTTAAATTATTCTTTCACTGTTCATGCCATGTTTTATGTATTTATGAATATTATAATAAGAATATTTTTGTAAATCTTTTTTTTTAAATGTATCTGTAAATACCTTACTATAGTCTTGCCAAATACCACTGACTTAAAACTTACTGGCCCTGGACTCTGTCTTTAGCAGACCCTACGTTTAGTAGAAATATTTGAGTAGGTGAGATTAGCTATAAACTATAAAGAAGTATTTAGAGATTTATAAAGTAATCATGACCTTGTTAAATCACTGATGCTTTTCTTTTTCTGCTGCAAATGTAAAAATGGGCTATCTGTTTTTTGTGTTTTTTTCTTCTAGGTCTATAAAGCATATGGACACAGTATCTTTGCTTTTACTCATGTGCTTATACCAGCCTGGATTATTCATTATTACCTCAAATATCATGTGAATGTAAGTATGTTTTAAGTATGTGCCTTTAGAATTTATTTTTTATATTTTCCAAAATCATTTCCTATGTGGGTATGTCTTTCCTTGCTTTACTTAGTTGAAATAATCTGCCACTTATAAAATGATTTTGAACTACTTTGAATTCTTTTAGGTTAAAGTTTTAATGAAGATTAAGTAACTAAGTACAGTTTTCAAAACATTTGTCTTTACATTAGTTTATAACTTGTTATGGTTTGGATAATGGTTTGTCCCTGTCTTTGAATTTGATCCCCAGTGTGATGGAGTGTGTGAGAGGTGAGTAGAGTAGTGATTCAATCATGGAGGCAGCCCTCTCATGAATAGATTAATGATGTCTCATGAAACCCAGTGAGTTCTAGTTCTCGTGAAAAAGAGTTCTTGTGAGATCAAGTTGTTATAAAAGAGAGATTTCCTGCAGGTTTCCCTGTGTGCTCCTGTCAACCTCACTGCTTCTATTGGTCATGTATTGTAAGGCGCCCCTAAAAGACCTCTCCCCTCGTGGCACCAAAGATGGCGCCTAGTGGAAATCCTCGAGGCCTTACTTAAGTAAACAACTATACGGAAGTGGGCATAGCGGTGACCGTGGTATGCACATGATCACCACGGGAACAGTACATGCAACCAATCCTCATCCGAAGATTAGTTTCCGTGCACGTGGACAATGAACGATTGGCTGGGGGCCCTATATAAGGCCCCGGGGGTTGGGGAAAAGGGAGAAGAAGATTGTAAGAAGCCTGGGGAAATAAAGTGTTCTGGAGAAGACCTTGTCAGCATCGTCATTAAAGCGGCAATGTATGCCAGCCTATGCTTTTGGGCTTTCCATCTACCAGAATTCTGAGTCAATAAACTTTTTTACTTAAATTCACTCAGCTTCAGGTATTTCTGTAAGCAACATAATAATTAACTAAGACACAACTTGAAATGCATTTTCTCATAGAAATAGTGTTAAATGATCAAAATATAGTTGAACTAGGAATAATAGTATAAATTTGAGGTCCTGAGTAGGAAGGAAGAAAAGAATTTATACTTTTTGAGCATTGATCTGGTATCAGGTTATTTTTGCCATTCTGTTTCCTTCCTTGTATCTGATTTTCCACAACTTGGTTTAAAATCCACTATGTTAAAAAAAACTCGAACTTTTTCACTGAAAGACTCTGCATGAGCTGATTAAAGTGAGCCCATTGCCATAAAGACTGTGGATAGCAGAGTTTGGTGTGGGGTCCTGGATCCCAGGCAGAGTAAGTAGGGCATGCATTTTGAAGAATGGCATGGAAATGAAAGCAATGGTAACTGTTTAGTATGGTTCAAAGGAATACAGAGTGAAGAGGGCATTCTTGGGACCAGCAGTTAGCGTAATGGCTGTCGCTGGGCTCCCACGTAGTTGACTGCAGTTCGCGTCCTAGACCCGGTGGCTTAAAACTCAGGCCGGGTGCGTGTGCGTGTGTGCCCAAGATCCCGAGAGGAGAACGGAGGAGAAGGGTTTGCAGCGTGGCCATTCCCCCTGGGGGGGGGATTTCTCGCTTTCTGTCTCTCTGTCTCTGTGTCTGGCGAGTGCACGCACCCTATAGCAAAAACCTCTCCAAAAAAAGAGAGGGCATTCTTGTGCTATGTGAAGGGTATTAAAGTCTGAGTGGGTTTCCAGGGAATAGGTGAGTACACTTGTTTGGGAGGAGCAGTGTCAACAACCTAGTGGAAGATAATAGAACCTGAGCAGAGGGAGGGTATTTGAAGGAAGGGTGGTACGGAGTAGTGGTAGAAGTGGCAATTAGAGTAAGAAGTTAGAACTCATGAGATAAGGATGATACTTATTTGGTATTTGGATATGGTGACAGGAGACTGGTTACATAGAGAGAAATTGATGAAATAAGTATAAATATTGATGATAATGGGACTCAGGATACTCAGTCAGAAAAGGGAGGTCCATAAAAGACCTCCCTTATGGTGTGAGGATGAAATTGGAGGTATTGTTGTGAACTCTTGGTTTTTAAATATGTATTGATGGATATAGAAATAAATATAGATGTAAGCATATCTGTGTACATGTGCATGTGTGTGTATGCATATTCCCTAACTTTCCTCTGAAAGGACCTATGAAACAATGATCCCTTAATAATTAGCATACCTAACAGCCAGATATTATTTTCAAAATGCAGTTTTCTACTGAAAGGATTGCACAACTCCTTGGAAAAATGACTGATTCCAAAGCTGGGGCTGGTAAATACAAAATAAGCTTGGAACATATTGTGCCAGAAATTAAAGTGCTCCAAAAATGATGAGACTGTATCTAAAGGACAGAGTCAACTTGAATGGACTCCATGGGACAATTTGAGCACCAAAATAAGAAATGATAGTAATAGATGAGAATCAACTGAGTCTCCTTGAATATTTCCATCAGAGCTCTTGGATTAGTAATGATCAGATACATTATCAATGAACAGTAACATTGTGAAAATATTTTTTTTTCTGAGCAGTAGGTCTCAACAGTACATTAAGATACTCAGTATATAAACCATGAAAATACTGAGTACAAAGTAAACCATGTTGTGAACAGATATTCTGTCATCCATGTTTTTTTAAAGATAATTTAAATGTATGTATGTACATATGTATGTATGTATTTATGTATTTAATTTGATCAGAGAGGGACAGAGTGAGAGAGAAAGGGAGGGAAAGCAAGAAAGCAAGCTGCCAAGTCAGGGACACAAACCTTGGTCGCTCATGTGAGAGTCCAGTGTCCTTAACCACCATGCCATGTGCTGGCCCCTGCCATCCATGTTTTGTTGTTCCATTTATAGAGCATAGGCAGAGTAGATTTAGCATCATTCTTAAGAGTCTGAAGATTTTCATAATGGTAAATGAACACTAGCTTCAACTTGATGTTTCATAAGTATGCTAGCCCCTAACAACAGAGCAAGTCAGCCTGTTATTTATTTACTTTTTAAAGTGTTTTTCTCTCTATGAGAGAGAGAGACAAGAATCCTCCATAGGTCTTCATGCTATGATCCACCACCAGCTTCAGTCAGCCCCAGATCATGGGCATGTACACACCCAGCATGCAGAGAGTTCTTTGGACATGAACATGGAAGCTTCCCATGTGGGTTATCCTTGTGAAGTATTGTATTACTGCTATATCACCATCTGCCACACTCCCCTCAGCCTATCCTTTGAAGCTTTGAAGTCAGGCACTGACTTATCTCTAGCTATGGAAGTTGTAGATGGCATCTATTTTAGTCTATTCTGTTGCTTAATAACTGAATACCTGAAACTGATTTATAATAAGAATAGAGATTTAGGGGGCAAGCAGGTGGTGTGGGTGAAGGGGCTGAACTCCCTGTGGCTGACTGCAGCTCAAGTCTCATACCTAGCAGTTTGAAAAATCATGCCAGGCGTGTGCCCAAAATCCTGAGAGGAGAATGAAAGAGAAGGGATTATGGCGTGGTCATCCCCCTTGGGAGGTGATTTCTCACTTTCCCTCTCTCTGTCTTTGTCTGGCAAGCACACATGTTCTATGGCAGAAACCTAAAAAAGAATAGAGATTTATTTAGCTCCTTGTTTGAGTGGTAAGGTCAAGGGGATATATCCAGTGACAGTCTTTCTGTAGTTAGGATCCTGAGGCAGTGAAGGGCATCAATGGCCAGAGTGTGAGCAGAGCAGACTATGTGTCTGTCCATGTGTTTTCTCATAAACCCTGTCCAGTCATGGGGAACCCATCCTAGTTCTTAATCACTTCTCAAATTCCCCATTTTCCATGATATAATCAGATTAAGTTTTCCCCCTTTTAATCCCTCAAAACCAAATTTTAAAAAAAATTTGTCTTTTTAATTTTCCCAGAGGGCACGTGTACTCATTGGAGAGAGACAGAGAGAGAGAAATGGAAGGAAAGTGAGAAAGCAACCTCATGGGAAATGGTCTTGCCACAGTCTCTTCTCCATCTCTCCTTCCTTTTGGGATTTTGGGCATGCATGCACATGTGTGTGGTATGTTTTCCAAGCGTGGTTCTGAACCCTGAACCAGCTGCCTTCACCACCACACCACAGGTTGGTTCATACAACCAAGTTTTAACTCATGACTTTTGAAGGGACACATTCAGCTAAAGCAGCATCTTCTTCCAATATAAGGCTGTTGCATGTACATTGAAAATCTGTTTAGCCACTTTCATCAGTTATCTCAACTATTGGGTCGTCAGAAAAGTCATGACACATTTTTCATAGAAAAATATGTCAATCTTCTAGATAGCTTGCTGCAAGTTTTATATCAACACTTAGTGCTTCACCTTGCATTTTTTGTTATGGAGGTGGCTTCTTTACTTAAGCCTCCTGAACTAACTTCTGCTAGCCTTAAATTTTTCTTGTGCAGTTTCCTTACCTTTCTCAGTCTTCATAGAATTGAAGACAGGGCTTTATTCTGGATTAGGCTTTGGCTTAAGGGATTGTTGTGGCTGGTTTGATCTTCTGTATGGACCAGACCACTGAAACTTTCTCTCAGCAAGAAGGCTGTTTCACTTTCTTATTCATGTGTTTACTAGAGTTGCACTTTTAATTTCTCTCAGTAACTTTTCCTTTGCATTCACTATTTGGCTGACCCAAGAGGCCTAGCATTTTGCCTGTCTTGGCTTTTAGCATGTCTTCCTCACTAAGCTTAATCAGTTTTAGTTTTTGATACAAAATGAGA
>NW_006159555.1:9299082-9316922 GCF_000334495.1 Tupaia belangeri chinensis | reverse complement strand
CTTTCCCTCGAACACTTAGAGGCCATTGTAGGGTCATTAGTTGGCCTACTTTAAATATTGTGTGTCTCAGGGAAGAGGAAGGCCTGAGGAGAGGGACAGAGATGGGTGAATGGCTGTTTGCTGGAGCAGTTCTAACACATACAATATTTATCAATTAATTTTGCTGTCTTATATGGGTGTACTTTGTGGTGCCCCCAAAATAACTAAAATAGTGGCATCAAAGATCACTTATCATAATCACCATAATAGATATAGTAATAAAGGAAAGTATGAATTATTGTAAGAATTATGTAAAAAGAGACATGAAAGTAAACACATGCTATTAGAAAAATGATACTCTTGTGTCATTAACAGATTGCATGAGACTGAGTGATATATAATGAAAAAAAGGTTTATATGACTCATGATTCTGGTGGCTAGAAAGTCTAAAGGCATAGGACTAGCATCAGGCCAGCCTTCATCACAGCCATCATAGCTGACAGAAGCAGAGAAGATGGTAGGCATGTGCAGACTACAACCCAGGGACAGTCATCTTCCTTTTATAACAACCCACTCTTATGAGAACTAACCCTTTCTTAGAAGAAATAGAATTTGATCTCTCGTGAGACAGCATTGATCCATTCCTCATGTGATCTAGCCGTCATGATCCAATCACTGCCCATTAGGCAGTTCACCCTTTTTTTTTTTTTTTTTTTTTTAAGATTTTGCAATAGGGCACTTATACTTGCCAGAGAGACAGTGAGAGAGGAAGTGAGAAATCATCCCTTAGTGGGAATGGCCATACCACAATCCCTTCTCCTCCTGGGATTTTGGGCACACATGCACATATTTCTGGTATAATTTTCAAGCCAGAAGGTCTAGGAGTACTCAAACTGCAGTTGGCCATGTGGGAGTCCAGTGCCTTAACCACTATGCAACCTGCTCGCCCTATGTTCACCACTTCTTAACATTATTACATTGGGAACCACATTCCCAAACCTTTGGGGATAGACTAATATTGAAACCATAACAGAAGCCGATTAACTTGCTCAATGCAGATTTCCACAAACTTTCAGTGTGTAAAAAATGCAGTATCTGTAAAGTGCAATAAGATGGGAAGTATGCCTATATCGAAGAAAACATAGGAAATCATTGATAAGTAAAGTGAGTAGAAGGGAGGAAGGCTCTGACATCTGGGAAATCAGCTAGAGGCTTTTGCTGTTTAGTAGCTGTTAGCTGATGAGAATCAGGTTAGGGTGACGATAATGGATAAAAAAGAAAAGTGAAACCAAGAGGACACTTTTTAAAGGAAGAAACACCTGAAGTGATCAGCTGATTAACCTGGGATTAAAATCTAAGTTCAGAGTAATTTTCTATTGTAAATGTGTAGACTTGAGGGTTATATGTAGGTATTTGGAGAAAAGGGCTTTCTGGTGATGGAGAGGAGGTAAATTTGTTTAGGATCATGTCCTACCATAGTAGTTTCTGTGGATGTCCAATCAGACATGGCCTGTCTAATATGTTAGAAACATGAGATTACTGGGATATGATAGGGTTAAAGTGTATAAACCAACAGAAAATCTTCCTGCAACCATTAAAGAGGGCTAATGCCTTATATCTCTGAGAATCAGAGAATAATTTACATTCTATTGTTGTTGGACTTTTAAAAACTTGTTTATCCATAGGCCACTTTTTATCATTAAAAGTCTTGGTGTTTTACTCTTTTGGCATGTTAGGCCCTAGAGAACAAAAGTATTATTTTCTGTCAATGAAAGTTATTTTTATCAAGAGTAGGTCATGTAAGGTCTTGGAGATCGCAGCCAAACTTCAGCTTTTTCTCTAAAAATTGTGGAACTTTGAGCAGAAGAGTGGTACATCTTAAAAGGATCACTCTACTTTGCCTGCAGTGTGGGAGCATGGACTGCAGGAGGGCATGAGTGGAAGCAGGGAGGCTGGTGAGTACAATTGCAGTAGTTCAGGTTGAAAAATGATAGAGGCTTAGGTAAAGGTGGTAGTATTAGAGGTGATAAGCAGCTGCTGGATTTAGGGTACGTTTTCAAGGTACAACCAACAGGAACTGCTGAGGAATCATTTTCGGCTTTTCTAAGTGGAGAGGATGAAAATGCCATTTACTGAAATAGAGAACTTCGAGAGGAGCAGTTTTGGGTTGGAGGAAGTTAAGTGTTAGATCTGGTTGCTTCTGAGATGCCTATTTAATAGAAACTCTTAAACCATAATTAACAGTTATTTTTATTGCAGACAAAACCATATGCCATTGTTGAAACGAAGCCCAGGATATTTCCAGTAAGTCTTAATACTTCTCTGGTTTTTCTTTTGTTCATTACTTTTCTCTCTTCTTACTCTATTCCCCAAGTGGTCATTAGACTAAAATGTTCCTTTCTTTCTGTCATTTTAAGTACCAGTTTTGTATATGCTTATAAACAAAGGAAAACAAGAACCATAACAAAAAGGAGGAAATAGTGTGAGGTAGTGACTACTGTTGAAGATGGGAAGTAGGCACACTTCTCATCCTGACCATAAAATTTATTTTATGATCCTGATCATCCAAAAGTGAGTTGAAGGTGCCAACAGTTTTTCACTGGTGCCATTTGATGCTGGGTAAGGACTTCAGCACTAGACTAAGCAGATGCCAAAGCATGGTGTCAGCAACTGAATTCTGTTCAGCTCCAAATCTCCTGGTTTTATACCTAATTTTCAAGGTTTGATCCTAAGCTCTCCATTTGTGAATTTAAAATTCACTAATGTGTGTTTTAAATATTATACTATAAATATTTAAGCCATATATTAGTTTAAAATGTATTAATTCAACATTAAAAGTTTGCCCCATACCAGCAGGTGGTGTGGAGGTTAAGACACTGGATCTGATAGGACCAGCTGAGTGGTTCTCCAACTATCAGCTTGAAAATCATGCTAGGCATGGTGCGTGTGTGCCCAAAATCCTGGTAGGGCAGTAGAGAAAGGACTTACCCTTTCTCTGTCTCTTTGGCGAGCACACGTGTCCTACAACAATAACAACAAAAAAAAAAAAAAGGAAAAAAGTTTACTCAGTAGTTCGGTGGTATTTTTATTGGCTATTTGTGAGGTTATTATTTAGCCATTATTATTGGCCCTTATTATTTAATATAACATATATAAGTAAAATATATGCTATGTTCTTGTCTACTTCTCATCACAGATAATGAACTACTACAACTCCAAATCTGATCATTTTGAAAAACAAAACTTAGCATAGATTCTTGCTTAAGTCCAGTGATATAGTCATAGTAATTGATTGTTAACAGAGGGAATTTTAGGGAGAACCACCCAAATTGACTAACCATCCCAATGGGAACTCTGCTTTAGGAAGTACTAGGGAATTTCTTTTCTTATTTCATTGTATAATTGATGTGTGTCAGGGACTAAGTAGTCTCAAAATATGAAATTCAAAATCTTGTTGATTTTATCAGGTATATAATTTATATTTATTCAGACTTCTGTTTTTCTATTTGTTTTGCCATTGCTGTTCAAAGGAAGAAGACCACATCAGTATAGTGATTCTATAACATTTCTCATTTTTCTGTACTTTTTGCTACTGTGGTTCATTTCTGTTTCTGTGCCATTGATCCCTTTGAGAATCTTCCCTCTTGAGAAACTGAAGAATGCCCATTTGTACATACATTTTTAGAATAGGTTATGTTCTAAAATCTCAGTGGCTTAACAAGCCTTCCTTCCTTCCTTTTCTTTCTTTTCCTTTTTCTCTTTTAATTTACCTGAAGCCACATGTACCCTTCAGAGATAGAGAGGGAGGGAGAAAGCACCCCCCCACCACCACCACCAATCGGGTATGGTAATGCTGCAACTTCTCTCTTCTTCTCCATCCTGTTGGGATTTGGGGCATACACGCACACATGCCTGATACATATTTCATCCTTTTAGGGCCAGGATTCAAACTGTGTAGCTGGCCGTACACAAAAATGTTTAATTGTTATTGACATCACAGATGAGTTTAAATCAGGTGACTATTCTTGATGTTATAGCTGTGCCTCTAGAAGATGAGGCTTCAAAGACTGTGGTAGGGGAAGAAAGCACTGGGTGTCTCAGGATGTTTTAAGGTTTAAGCTTGGAAGTAGCTCATATTACTTCTCAGATCCTACTAGCCAGAATTCATTCACTAGTCCCAGATATCTATGTGCTCTTTGCTACTTCCCAGACTCCATGCATGGAATCTCTGCCATAGCCCACCCTTCTAGTCACCAAGTTGCTCTTTGCTTCCTTCTCTTCTCACACATAATGCTCAATTCATCCCCTAGGGAGAAATCCCAAAGTCCCATTCCATCACTGCAGCCAACCCCAAAATCCAAGGTCTCCAGATGAAGTCCATTAGAATCTCAGGTTTAGATACGACTTCTCTTAATTTGAGGATCAATGAACTAAGAAGACAAGTTAACTGTATCCCATGCCCCCCCAACTACAGCCATTGTTCCATAGGCAATTTGAGAAACACAGCAGTCTCTATCCTAGATATCTTGAAATCTTCCTGGTCAAATGTTGTAAGGATTCCTAACCTCTCTGTGTGGGAAGTCACTTGAATGGGCAGTGATTTTGTTTCCTGCAAGGAATACCTTTGTTCTTCCTGACCCCTGCTCTGTGCCATAGGTTGTTTTTGTCAACCTAGACCACATCTAAATGGGTATTGAGAAGCATGCCCTCCTTAGGGCTTGTATAGCCTTCAGAATTTGCTTTCTGCTCACAGAAGGTTGAGTGCCATGGGTTGTTTTAATTTTAGACATTAACAGTCTTGTTTAGTCTAGCTATTTGGTTTCTTTGACTATTCATTTCCCTCAGCATTTGATAGGCATGGAAAGAAAAGTAGGTGTAAGTTTGCTTCAAGACAATCCCATATGGCAATGTCTGTATATAATATAGTCATCAGGTTCTCTGATTTCTTTGTCCTCATGCTTCTACCTCTCTCAACTCAGTGGATGCCATCTGAAACACAATGATTCAAAGGCCACTGTAACTTTCAACTGATTTTTGTCATAGGGCTGAATTCCTCTGTTTACTGAGTTATTGAGCATCTGTTGCTCAGAATCTCTTACTATTTAAAGATTCAGAAACAATCTACTTTCCAGTAATGTTATAAAATTCCAATGTTTTACATTCACTCCATTTTTATTTCTCCTCTCCAAATTAGCCACATTCACCTAATCTTGTTTCATTAAAGTACATTCCTAAGGCAGCCAGTACTATGCAAACATAACTTTTTTCCAGATATTTGTCTTAGACTCTCAAGTTCATTAGGCAGTCTATATCCAAGTTACTTTAGAAGACATTTTAGTTTGCCACTGCCTTTTGTTTCCATCTTTTAGCCTCCCATTGCCAGTGTCTTTCCCACCACAGTGCCAAGCTGAGTAGTGCAACAGTTTGGTTTTTATTACAGTAGCACTAGTACTATTTCAAGGTAGTGATTGCTGTGTTAGAGCTGGTTGTGGTAACAAATTGTCCCCCAGATGTATAATGGCTTAAATATAATAAAGGTTTATTTCTTTATTAGATAATAGTTCTGAGCAATATGAGGTCAGGGAATGGCAGGTAGTTGAAATAGGGATAATTCTACTCTACCAAGTCATTCAGGGATTGTCAGGCTGACAGGGAATATATTAAACACATAGCTGAAAGTGAAGCTAGGTAATTTGCCTGAAAGTATACAGCTCGTCAGTGGAGGCTCCAAGATTCTCACCATTTGGTTCTGGCTTTAAAGCCCATATCCTTTGGACCACACATTGTATTAGGTCTGAAAAGTCACCTGGGTTAGATGCCCAGCCAATGTTTGCATTATGTCTCTAGTGTCTAAGGGAAAACTGGTGATTGTGTAACACATTCAGTTGCTGGGAATTACTTCCTTGTATTGAAGATGCATGCTTCCCTGCAATTTGTTCCTAAGGTTTCTATTTCTTGGGGCGATACAAATTAAAGATTATCTTTTTATCCCTTGGAGAACACAACTTTCATGTCCTTTCTGGTTATTTTCCTTCTGAGTGAAACATCCCCTATTTTTTCACTGTATTTTAATATTTTGAATACTGGTTGTTCATCTTTAGACAATTTCTACTTTGTCTAAGTCCCTTTCAAAGTGAATACAAGAGTTCAATTAGATATTCCATGTAAGGTCTGACTAACACGGAACAGAATAGAACTACCCATCTCTGTAGACTGAAGATTTTTCTACTAAACACTTCTTTGTTTTCCTAGGGTGATACAATTCTGGAAACTGGAGAAATAATTCCACCAATGAAAGAATTTCCTGATCAACATCATTGAAGATTGCTTAACAATTTCAAAGGCCTATGAGCCCAACTTGGTTCCTACATTACTGCAATATGAAATATACTCTTGAAAAGTAATTTTAATAAAGTTTACTCTCAGAAAAAGGTTGGCATATTTCTTCCCAAACATTGTACGATTTGACACTCTGAATACTTTTTCTTTTTTTAAAGAGATTTTTGCTATAAGGCACTTGCCATAGAGACAGAGAGGGAGAAAGTGAGGAATTACCCCCCTGGGGGATGGCCACACTACAATTCCTTCTCTTCCCTTCTCCTTTAGGGATTTTTGGAGATGCACGCATGCATGACCAGCATGAGTTTCAAACTGCTGGGTCTGGGACTCCAACCCCCACAGGGGAGTCCAGCACCTTAACCACTATGCCACCTGCTGACCCTGACACTGAATAATTTGACAATAAGTTAAAACTAGACATTCTAAACAAATGATATTGAACGACCACCTACTTTTAGTAAGCATTAAGTTGGAAAACAGGATGTAGAGATGTAGTCACATGATACATTTTTTCTTACTGCAGTACTGTAATTTGGTATGAGGGCATGCAACACGGTGAATTGTTCCAATAAGTATAACAATACACTTTTGATTTTAAGAAGGCTTTCTGAAGCATTTTAAAAGTATTTTTAGTAACAGATTGAAAAGCTTGTTACTCTATTCTTTATCTGATACTTAAATGCTGTCAGATCTAGGCTGCCTTTGTCAAATGAGAACATAGTAGACTAAAATCTCTAAGTGTCAATATTTTAAAAATTAGCATATCAGTGATTATTATAAAGAACTATACAAAAATAAACTTAGAAAATTTTGTATTATAAATTTTACGTTTAAATCTACATAGGTGTCAAATAAGAAAATAACTGTATTGCAGAGAATTAAGCCCAGAGGAATCACAAACTGTTTTCACTTATTCCAAAGACTTGTCAGGGTATTCCTTCCTTAGCTGTCGCTGGGCAGCTACTGTTGATGCATAGATTATGAATCCCCAGGAGAGTAACACGATCGCAAGCAGCAACTAAAAACAAACCAAAAAAATCAGAATCAAAAAAATTACTATACGTGAGCGGTACTACTCCCCACCACCCCTGTCCTGTTGCCATGTGTCGTTGCTAAGGTGTGAATTATAAGGACAAACAAGTAAACGGGTTTCCATGGGGAGTACAGCCAGGAGCCGTTACGTAAGAAGCGGAAGACTGTGTCCTCCAGGAAGAGGCGGAGTCGAGGAGTGGGAGTGAGCTGCTTAATTCAGAAATGGATTTTGGAGTTCCTGGGAGCTGAAGAAGTAGGGGCCCTTCTGCCTGCGGACCCTGGGAGTCGACTCCGTGAAGCCCCACCAGAACCCGGACCTACCACTGAATAAATCCAGTCCAGGGTGCGGCGACTCACTGGCTTCATGGTAAGGAAGCGGCGGCAGTCGGCGGGCCCGGGTGGAAGCCGCGGGAGTTACAGTAACCTCCCGGGTGATGGCTGTCGGCTGGCAGCGGCCATCTTTCAGCCGGGCACGAATGCCCGCCCACTCGCTTTCTGGAGCCTTTGCGGTCGGCGGAGCTGGCTTCTTCCGCCCAGGGTTGGCAGCAGCGTCATGTGATGGGGCCAAGCCCGCCTTTCAGGGAGGGAATGAAAAAACCGGAAAGTGGGCTAAAAACCGTCTTTTTGTCGTCTGAGGGGGTCGATGAGCTGTTCCACCTTTTTTTGTTGATTTAAGATATAGTGCATTATTAATACAGGATGAGTCTACCTGTGTACTTAAAAGTTTATATTAAAATTATGCATGTTTTAATTATATTCGACCTCTAACCCTGAAAGAATTAGCTTCCCTTTGCCCTCACATCCGTACATCCGTTCCCACACAACATGGATAAACGTTTGACCTGGCATAAATAAGAATACCACTTTATATAACAGTGACGGATTGCTGTGGGAATCCATGCTAATTGAACCTTTCTTAAAGAAACTTGAGCTATTTTAGCAATAGCTTGTTGAAGTAAATATGTGTTTAAGAAATACGTGGTACGTATTACCCGGCACAAGGTACGTACCAGTCAACAAGTATTTGTTCCTTATGTGCTTAGAATGGCACGTGTGTGAAAGATTAAGCCGAAAGCACAGCAGTTTGGCACGCGAGTTTACGAAGTTCAGCTCTAGAATATTGGGAACGCTCCCGTTGGAGGCCTGCGTAGTAGAATGTGCTAATGGCCACGTCAGGTTCAGGCGTTCTCTATATCTGAGGTATCGTTTTAGGATTTGAATCCGGATTTCATGGAGTTAGAAAGGGAAAAGCAGTTCTTTGAGGTTAAAAAAAAAGTTAACTGAGGAAGAGTTCAGACCACCCTGTTTCTCCCCAGACTGGAGTAGCTCTCACTCCGAAGACTTTGTAGGCTACTGGTTGGGGCCTGGTTTTGAATCCCATTCGAATCCGGGTGTTACTTCCTAACTGTGCAATCGAAGGTGAGACTTAATCTCCGATTAACAGTTCCCTTATCTGTTCACTAGAATTTTAGCAACTTCTCAGAGTTTGTTGAGGTTTATTAAGATCAAGCTAGTGATTGAGTTTTCCGGGTAAGTTAGGCGCGAAAGTCAGGTAACTGCCTCTGTAGCTCCCACAACTAATAACCAGAATGATGGTGGTGGTACTGATTTCTGCCATCCAGGGTCTCCGCTTTCGTGGTTTGGGCCCGGCGGTGGGGGCAGGGCAAGGTTTCGGGCCGGAGCGCCCGAGGCCCCGCCCCCTGTGCAGCCGCGCGTCTACTGCGCAGGCGTTTACCAAGGCGGGGGTTGTGTTTTGACGCGCCGGCAGCTGGGGGTGGGGCTCGCTTTCTGCCCCGCCCCAAGGTTGCCATTGGTGATGAGCGCTTTACGTCACAGGGGTCGAAGCCGCCGCCAGGGTCTCCGCTGTCTCGCGAGGAGGGTGAAGCGCCCCCGTCTGATCCGGCGCCTGAGGGGAGGCGGAGAAGTCGTCGAGTACGTCTTCGCGGATCCTGCCGTCACCGACCGAGCTTTTTGGGCCGTCGAGAGCTTATCACAAGCGCCTCAGCCGGGCCTGCGCCGGCGTCTCCTGAGGTGAGTGAGATTGGGAACAATGGGACACGGGGGTCGGAAGGGCTGGGCGAGCCGACGCTCCCGCCTGGAGCGAGGCCCGGGAACCAAGGGGCTGCGGTTTCGGCCTAAGGGGGCAGTCGGGGCCTGTGCAGGCGGCGGCTCCTGCGACTCACCTGTGGATTTCTTCCGGTGGGCGGGTGAGGGTTGCGTTTCCAAGAAGAGCCCTTGAGGGTCGCGAGCCTAGCCATGTACTGGAAACAGGTTGGTCTGTGGGGAAAATAAAAAACCTCTGAGTGAAATGTGGCATCACCACTGACAGAAAGTGACCTTGGCTAGATTCCCTAGCCCCCGAGCCTGTCTGTGAAATGGGAATAACGGTGTTTTAGTTCGTTGTGGTTATGTAATGCACATGATGCTTGTCTTAAGTGTTGGCCTGTGGCTATTCTCAAAGGAAGCGATGATCACTTGTGACTGTTGGAGTTATGTGTGCAGTGTTACACACCTGGGCTGGGCTTGCCTGCCTGTGACTTCTTCACACATTTAGTGCAGCTTTCCTTTTGGGCTTCTGATTCCTAGACTGGATGAGGCAGTGCTGAGATGAGACATAGTGATTTAAGAGAAAAACAGAATACAATTTTTTTGGAAGGAAATTTAAAGATTACTTAAGATAAATTAAGAAACAACTACCCCCAAAACAATTTAAGGTTGTTTTGCCTTTTTTTTTTTTTTTTTTAGCTCAAGAAATGTAAAGCTTTCTACTTCCCAAAGCATTAAGTTCTTGGAAAAATGAAATTAAAATACAAGTTTTTGGGGGGGCATAGTTTTATTTCATTATACACATTTTTATTAACTTTCTGAAGACCCCCATCATATATGCTATAACATGGATAAACTTTATTATGGTAAATGAAAAAAAATCACTCACAAAGAACCACATATTGTATACTATTTATAATAGGTAAATTTATAGAGATGGAAAGTAGATGGTTGCTAGAGGTTAGTAATGAGGTATCCCAGAGTATTTGGAATGAGTGGTTTTAGAGGGGAACAGTTCTCAAGTAATTATTTCCTTACTTTGTAATCTTACTTTGTATCATTTGCAGTTTTTCAGATGTCCAGGCTATTACCTTTTTTAGATTCCAGCTTCCTGGCTCTTTATCTCCTCCATCCATTTTCCCTAGAGTTGTGGGCTTATTGATTATCTGGAATTCCCCCTACTTGTGACATGAATTGTTCTTAGCCTTGTTAAAACCAGCAAATTTGAAGATTTGGGAAAGAGAATGATTTGTCTTAATCAATTTAAGATGGTAAACTTTAGTTAGGATTTGGGAGGCAGTTTAGAAAGTAGGGTCAAAAGAACTTACTTTTCTTCTCTATGGGTTTGCCATCTTAATTCCTAGAATGCTAGGGTAGAAAAACTTTTTACACTTAGCATGTCTACCACCAGGCCCATCATGGCTAACTAAATGCAGATCCTCTTGCAAATCAGCCAATCTTACTCTTTTAGTCATTCCAGATGCCTTAATGTGTATTTTAAAACAGCTTTATTGGTCAGGGATTTATATTACATCAGTAAAATCACCTGTCTACTGTAGTTCATTGTTTTTAGTATAGTTACAGAGTCTGTAACCATAATCATGATCCATTATAATTGTAGTTTTTTGTTTTTTGGTTTTTTTTTTTTAAGAGATTTTTGCTATAGAGCATATGGGCTCTCCAGAGACACAGACAGAAAGGAAGAAATCACCCCCTGGGGGGACGGCCATACTGCTCTCTGGATCTTGGGTGGGCACGCGCACACAGGCACCTGGTATGATTTGGGACTCGAACCACGGTCGGCTGTGTGGGAGTCCAGTGATGTAACTATTATGTCATCTGCTGGTCCCAATTGTAGATCATTTTTATCATCCCCTCAAAAATACCTCATTACTAACCTCTAGGAACCATCTACTTTCCATCTCTATAAATTTACCTATTATAAGTAGTATGCAATATGTGGTTCTTCGTGATTTTTTTTTTCATTTAGCATAATAAAGTTTATCCATGTTGTAGCATATATGATGGGGATCTTCAGAAGGTTAATGAAAATGTGTATAATGAAAAAAAAAACTGCCCCCAAAAAACTTGTATTTTAATTTCATTTTTCCAAGAACTTTTTGGGGCTGACAGATGGTGTAATGGTTAAGGGTTCTGGACTCCCACATGGCTGACCGTGGTTCAAGTTCCAGGCCTGGTAGCTTGCTTTCTCACTTTCTCTCTCTCTCTGTCCCTCTATGGTCAAATTAAAAGTAAGTAAATAAAGTTAAATAATTCTTTTCTTAAAAAGAGAACTTCTTAATGCACTCTTGTATCAGTATTTTCATTTCTTTTTATTGACAAATTGTAATATTCTAGCTTTGTGCAGTGGCAGTATCGTAGCTAATGAGGTGTATCCGAGGCGTGATTATTGCTAACTGAAACAAATTGTAATATTCTATGTATGACTAGACTACAGTTTATAAATCTGTTTATCAATACCTGGATGTTTTGAGTTTCAACTTTTGAGCTATTGTGACTAATGTTGCTGTGAATATTCACATACAGGTTTTTCTGTGGACATGTTTTCCTTTCTCTTGGTTAGCTGTCTGGGTGTGGTATTGCTGGGTCATAGGGTAATTCTATTTTGTTTGTATTTTAACAAATATTTTTTGTGTTTAGTAATGATTTTGAACAGGTAGTTCCTTAATTGATGATGTACTAACATTACCATTGTCTGGTATCTTTGGAGAATACCATTCTTTGTAGGTAAAGATATTTCTGTGTATAAATTTTGAGAAAGAACTCTAATTTACTAATTTACTTGTTCCTTTTACCTATTTTGGAAGATGTTACCAGCCATTCTCTAGTCTCATCCTTGTCAAAGTGGGTTAACAGGTTTATAAAACTAAGGCAGGGAAGGCAGGTTGCATTTTCTAAAGGTTGTGCTTAGTTGAGATTTTGTTTTATTTTGAAATTCAAGCTTATTACCTAATCATTTCCTGTAATAAATTCATCTTGGGTTGTAATTTTTATGTAAGCTCTAAATGTTCAGTAAACTTGAAATTTAAAGAAACAAAGTAAAATGTTATTAACTTTAAATTCATGACTTTTTCACGTCTCAAAGTCCCTGCTTTGTCTACTGGAGAAAACCTGAAATCTAGGGTTAATATGGATTCCTCTGGTTTACAGAGCTACTTATATCAGTAGATGAAATCACTCTTCAAACCACATTTTTAACTCTAGTTCCTTTCCCACTTTTCTCCATTCCTCCCCTCTAAAACACAATCTCCAATCTTAAAGATTTTTATTTTCATGGTTTCTTTTCTCCTTGAATGCGTATATTTTTTAAAAAAAATTAGAAGTAGAGGGAAGTGCTCAGAAACATGCCATATTGAAGCTTTATAGTTAGACTGTATCAACAAAAAAGCAGTTAGGATTATATATTTATAATTCTAAAAGATGTCTTTTAAAAGGGTCGTGAAAGGGACCAGTAGATGGCATAATGGTTACATCACTGGACTCCCCCGTGGTCGACCATGGTTTGAATCCTGGATCCAGTGGCTTAAAACTCATGCCAGACACGTGTGTGTGCCTAAAATCCCAAGAGTAGAATGGAGGAGGAGATTGCAGCAGAGCCTAACCCTCTGGGGGGGGGGTAATCTCTCACTGCCTGTCTTTCTCTCTGGTGAGCTCTTGTGCCCTATAGCAAAAACCTCTCTTTGAAAAGGGGGCTGTGTGGGACCAGCAGGTAGCGTAATGTCTATGTCGCTGAACTCCCATGTAGTTGACCGCAGTTCGAGTCCCAGACCCGGTGGCTTAAACTCAAGCCAGGCGCGTGTATGTGCGTGCCCAAGATCCTGAGAGGAGAAGGGATTGAGGTGTGGCTATCCGCCCTGGGGGGTGGTTTCTCGCTTTCTCTCTCACTGTCTCTGTCTTTCTGGTGAGCACACGTGCCCTATAACAACCTCTTAAAAATAAAGGGGAGTGTATGTGTGAGAGATATATATTTTGAAAAACTGTGTATTGAATTTCAAAAACTTACACCAAAAACAAATCTATATGGGTTCTATATAGATTCATATGTTAATTCTGTTTTTCTGTGACATTTTTGAAGTCACCTCAAACTTTTCAAGTCATGTTAAATATTTATGACAATGGTGATTTTTCTCTTCCAATCAAGAAAATACAGGGCTAATGATATCTGGACCTCTGAAGAAACATTAGTTCAGCATTAATTCTCTTTAAGTTAGAGTTCTGTGAATGGTCCTAGGAGAGCAGGGTTAACTTCAAACTTAAAATGGAATACTTGCATTTCATAATCAGTCATTGGTTTTTGTTGTGGACTTTATTGATTTTCTTATAGTTTGTTAATGCCAATGAATCTATTGTGTAGGATATTAAGATTGTTTGACTAATTTGACTGCAATTGACAGTGATGGAACTTCATATGATAGAGGAGGTAGAAGGTGAATAATACACCCAGGGAAATATAAAGAAACTAGTATTTAATATAAATAAATTATTACTATAGAATGCAGCAAAAGAGAGGTTTATAAGATAATAAGATACATAAGATAATATAGAATATCCATATAGATTCAGCTTTAGAAAATTCACTTATAAGTTACAAGCTGTTATAAACTGGTAAATTTAGGGACCAGCAGTTGGTATAATGGCTATGTTGCTAGATTTCCATGTAGTCAACTGTAGTTGCAGTGCCAGACCTAGTGGTTTAAACTCACGCCAGGCACGTGTGCATGCGTGCCCAAGATCCCGAGAGGAAAATGCAGGAGAAAGGATTGCAGCGTGGCCATCTCCTCGGGAGGTGATTTCTTGCTTTCTGTCTCTCTGTCTTACTGGTGAGCGCATACACCCCATAGCAAAAACCTCTCAAAATAAATAAATAAAATAGAATAAACTGGTAAATTTATAAACGTTGATAAAGCTATCTTTAACGGCTTAGTGATCTTGCAAGAAAAGTAGTTGGGGAGGAGACTGAAAACAGGATTCCAGGATAGTTTTTGGCTTGACTTTTGGGTTAAATGAAAAAGTTAAGGATGGCTTCTGAGGAATGCTGAATCAGTGATTACTAAATACAATAGTGAAGTAATAACAAAAGTGTAGTGATAATAACAGCAGCAGCTAACCTTGACTCAGCAGTTCCTAGAAACTATGAGTGGTAGATAAATGGCACTTGGTGTGGTTTGTTTTGGTTTTGCTTTTCTATACAAGGGAACTTCAAAAGTTTATGGAAAAATGCAGTTCAAATATGAGTTTATTTTGATGCCAAAAAATTGAAATTGGTACATAGTTTTATTATAATATGCATTTTCCATTAACTTTTTAAAGACCCCCACATGTCAAGTTTCTCTCAGTTATGTTATTTTTCTAAAAAAAAAAAATAGATGTTACATAATATTTGAGATCTTACTATGTAAACAGGTACCTTTTATAATAGCTTTTCACATTTTCTTAAGCCCATTGATGCAGGGTCTATTATCACTGACCCATGGATAAAATTAAATCTCAGAGATAGTAACTGATTCACAAACTGGGAGTGTGAAACCAGGCTTCAGTCCCAGGAAATCTTAACTTCAGAGCTTGTTGTTTATGGACCATCTTACTGTGCCATACTGTTCTTTTGTAATTAAGTAATTAATCACTTAAGTTTTTTTACCAAAGTATATTTTGAGTCTTTATTTGCGTTTTTGTTTATATTTAGTCGTTCTTTTATCAGGTTACTGATATATTTCTTTCCCTTTTGCAGATAATGGCATCAGCTGCTAAGGAATTTAAAATGGACAACTTTTCACCTAAAGCTGGCACTAGCAAATTGCAGCAGACAGTACCAGCTGATGCATCTCCTGATTCTAAGTGTCCTATATGCTTGGATAGATTTGACAATGTATCTTACTTAGATCGCTGCTTACATAAATTCTGTTTTCGCTGTGTACAGGAGTGGTCAAAAAACAAAGCTGAATGTCCACTATGTAAACAGCCCTTTGATTCAATTTTCCATTCTGTGAGAGCAGAAGATGACTTCAAGGAGTATGTCCTAAGGCCTTCATATAATGGTTCTTTTGCTACCCCTGATGGTCCGCGATTTCGCTACCGAACAACTATGACAAGGGACAGAAATGCTTCTGTTTATTCACCTAGTAGTACCGTGAATCGAAGAACAACTACTCCACCAGATAGTGGAGTACTATTTGAAGGGTTAGGTATTTCAACAAGATCTAGAGATGTTGAAATTCCTCATATTATGAGACAAATTGCAATAAGGAGGCCAACATCTGCAGATGAAAGATCTTTGAGGAAAATTCAAGAACAAGATATTATTAATTTTAGAAGAACTCTCTATCGTGCTGGTGCTCGAGTTAGGAATATTGAAGATGGGGGCCGCTACAGGGATATTTCTGCTGAATTTTTTCGTAGAAATCCAGCTTGCTTACACAGATTAGTCCCCTGGTTAAAACGGGAACTTACAGTTCTTTTTGGAGCTCATGGATCTTTAGTGAATATAGTCCAGCACATCATTATGAGTAATGTTACTCGCTATGACTTGGAGAGTCAGGCATTTGTATCTGATTTAAGACCATTTTTACTCAATCGAACTGAACATTTTATACATGAATTTATTAGTTTTGCTCGCTCTCCTTTTAATATGGCAGCCTTTGACCAGCATGCCAATTATGATTGTCCTGCTCCTTCATATGAAGAAGGAAGTCATTCTGATTCTTCAGTCATAACAATATCACCAGATGAGGCTGAGACTCAAGAGTTGGATATTAATGTAGCTACTGTTAGTCAAGCACCATGGGATGATGAAACTCCAGGACCATCTTACTCAAGCTCAGAGCAGGTACATGTTGCCATGTCTTCCCTTTTAAATACTTCTGACAGTTCAGATGAAGAACTTGTTACAGGAGGAGCCACATCTCAGATACAAGGGGTGCAAACCAATGAAGACCTAAATAATGACAGTGATGATTCTTCAGATAATTGTGTCATTGTTGGGTTTGTTAAACCACTAGCTGAGAGGACCCCAGAACTTGTTGAACTGTCCTCTGATTCTGAGGAGTTAGGCTCTTATGAGAAAATAGAGACAGCGAAGACACAAGATCAAGAGCAGTCTTACAGTTCTGGTGATAGTGATGTTAGTAGATGTTCGTCTCCACACTCTGTGCTTGGGAAAGATGAGCAAAGTAATAAAGGTCATTGCAACTCTGGTACAAGAATCAAATCAAAGAAGGAAGAGAAACGATCTACATCATTGTCATCTCCTAGAGACCTGAGTTCATCTACAAGAGGAGACAGAGTATATTCTCCATATAACCATAGACACAAAAAGAGGGGAAGATCAAGAAGTTCAGATTCACGTTCCCAGAGCAGAAGTGGACATGATCAGAAGAATCATAGAAAGCATCATGGGAAAAGAAGAATGAAAAGCAAACGATCCAGAAGCAGAGAAAGTAGCAGACCTAGAGGAAGAAGAGACAAAAAAAGATCAAGAACTAGAGATAGCAGTTGGTCAAGAAGAAGCCAAACTCTGTCTCTCAGTAGTGAAAGCACAAGCAGATCAAGGTCTCGTAGCAGTGATCATGGAAAAAGAAGATCACGGAGCAGAAATAGAGATCGTTATTATTTACGAAATAATTATGGAAGCAGATATAAGTGGGAATATACTTATTATAGTAGAAACAAGGAAAGGGATGGCTATGAATCATCTTATAGGAGGAGGACTCTGTCCAGAGCGCATTATTCCAGACAATCTTCAAGTCCAGAATTTAGAATTCAGTCCTTTTCTGAAAGAACAAATGCTAGGAAGAAAAATAATCACAGTGAAAGGAAATACTACTACTATGAAAGGCACAGATCAAGGAGCCTATCTAGTAATAGATCAAGGACTGCTTCTACTACTGGGCCTGACCGAATGAGAAGCGAAAAACCTGGAGGGAAAAGAAAATACAAAACACGGCATTTGGAGGGTACTAATGAAGTGGCTCAACCGTCTCGTGAATTTACTTCCAAAGTAAAGGAAAGTCATTACCAAAAATCTTCGTCAAAATTGGATGGTAACCACAAAAATGAGAGTGACAGCTTTTCAGACAGCCGATCATCAGACAGAGAGACAAAACACAAGAGAAGAAAAAGGAGGACCCGAAGCCTAAGTGTAGAGATAGTTTATGAAGGGAAAGCTACGGATACAATTAAACATCATAAAAAGAAAAAGAAGAAACACAAAAAGAAGCATAAGAAACACCATGGAGATAATGCTTCACGTTCCCCAGTTGTAATTACCATTGACAGTGAGAGTGATAAAGATTCTGAAGTAAAGGAAGATAGAGAATGTGATAATAGTGGCCCTCAAGTCTCACTGCAAAATGAGTTTTTGGCTCCTTCCTTGGAACCATTTGAAACTAAAGATGTAGTTACAATAGAAGATGAATTTGGTGTACTGG